>NC_041388.1:495121248-495241198 GCF_002162155.2 Triticum dicoccoides | reverse complement strand
TTCTACAACCATATTTTCCTCTCTCATAATAATTACATGTAGGATCATAAGAAAATTCAACAATATAGCTATCACAAAACATATTCTTAACACGATCCACATGTATGCAAAGTTGACACTCTTCCAAAATAGTGGGATTAACATTAACTAAAGTCATGACCTCTCCAAACCCACTTTTATCAAAAACTTCATAAGATTGAACATTCTCCAAATACGTGGGATCTAAAGTTGACGTTCTTCCAAACCCACTTTAAATATTATTGCAAACATTATAATCAATCTCATATTCATCATGGGGCTTGAATAAATTTTCAAGATCATAAGAAGAATCACCCCAATCATGATCATTGCAACAAGTAGTAGACATAGCAAAACTAGCATCCCCAAGATTAGGGTTTTGCATATTATAAGCACAATTGACATTAATAGAATTTATACTATCATCATTGCAATCATGCTTTCTATTCAAAGATCCATCGTGAATCACTCCATAAAGTACTTCATCACAATTTCCAGATTCACGAATTTCAAGCAAAACTTCATAAAGATAATGTAGTGCATAAAACTCACTAGCAATTGGTTCATCATAATTGGATCTCTTAAAAAGATTAGCAAGCGGATGAGGATCCATAGATCTTAGGTTATCTGTTTAGCAATAAATAAACAACTATTCCAACCAAACAAGCAAACGAGCCAAGTAAGACATCAAAGCAAATGGAAAGACGAACAGAAGAAGGGCGAATAAAACGGCAAGGGTGAAGTGGGGGAGAGGAAAATGAGAGGAAAGTGGCAAATAATGTAATGCGAGGGATAAGAGTTTGTGATGGGTACTTGATATGTTTTGACTTGTGCATAGACTCCCTGGCAACGACACCCGAAATCCTTCTTGCTACCTCTTGAGAATTGCGTTGGTTTTCCCTTGAAGAGGAAAGGGTGATGCAGCAAAGTAGCGTAAGTATTTCCCTCAGTTTTTGAGAACCAAGGTATCAATCCAGTAGGAGGCCACACGCAAGTCCCTCGTACCTACACAAACAAATAAGAACCTCGCAACCAACGCGATAAAGGGGTTGTCAATCCCTTCACGGTCACTTACGAGAGTGAGATCTGATAGAGATGATAAGATAATATTTTTGGTATTTTTATGATAAAGATTAAAAGTAAAGATTGCAAAATAAAAGGTAATAGAAATAGCTTGTTAAAGGAAGATTAATATAATGGAGAATAGACCCGGGGGCCATAGGTTTCACCAGTGGCTTCTCTCAAGATAGCATAAGTATTACGGTGGGTGAACAAATTACTGTTGAGCAGTTGAAAGAAAAGTGAATAATTATGAGAATATCTAGGCATGATCATGTATATAGGCATCACATCTGTGACAAGTAGACCGACTCCTTCCTGCATCTATTACTATTACTCCACACATCAACGGCTATCCAGCATGCATCTAGAGTATTAAGTTCATAAGAACAGAGTAACGCATTAGGTAAGATGACATGATGTAGAGGGATAAACGTAAGCAATATGATATAAAACCCATATTTTTATCCTCGATGGCAACAATACAATACGTGCCATTTCCCTTTCTGTCACTGGGATTGAGCACTGCAAGATTGAACCCAAAGCTAAGCACTTCTCTCATTGCAAGAACGATCAATCTAGTAGGCCAAACCAAACTGATAATTCGAAGAGACTTGCAAAGATAACCAATCATACATAAAAGATTTCAGAGAAGAATCAAATATTGTTCATATATAGACTTGATAATAAACCCACAATTCATCGGATCTCGACAAACACACCGCAAAAAGAGTTACATCGAATAGATCTCCAAGAAGATCGAGGATAACTTTGTATTGAGATTCAAAGAGAGAGAAGAAGCCATCTAGCTAATAACTATGGACCCGAAGGTCTGAAGTAAACTACTCACACATCACCGGAGAGGCCATGGAGTTGATGTAGAGGCCCTCCATGATTGATGCCCCCTCCGGTGGAGCTCCATAAAAGGCCACAAGATGGGATCTCTTGGGTACAGAAGGTTGCGGCGGTGGAAATAGGGTTTCGTGGTGCTCCTGGTTGTTTTCAGGGTATATGAGTATATATAGGAGGAAGAAGTAGGTTGGTTGAGCCACGAGGGGCCCACGAGGGGGGAGGGCGCCCCCTGTCCCGTGGACTCCTCGTTTGTTTCTTGACGTCCACTCCAAGTCCTCTGGATCATGTTTGTTCCAAAAATAACTCCCCCTTCATTCCGTTTGGATTCTGTTTGATATTCCTTTTCTGCCAAACACTGAAATAGGCAAAAAAACAACAATTTGCACTGGGGCTTGGGTTAGTAGGTTAGTCCCAAAAATAATATAGAAGTGTAAAATAAAGCCCATTAACATCCAAAACAGATAATATAATAGCATGGAACAATAAAAAATTATAGATACGTTGGAGACGTATCCGTATGTTACTTGCCCAAGATTCGATCGTCGGTATCATCATACCTAGTTCAATCTCGTCACCGACAAGTCTCTTTACTCGTTCCATAATGCATCATCCCGTAACTAACTCATTAGTCACATTGCTTGCAAGGCTCATAGTGATGTGCATTACCGAGAGGGCCCAGAGATACCTCTCCGACAATCGGAGTGACAAATCCTATTCTCGATCTATGCCAACTCAACAAACACCATCGGAGACACATGTAGAGCATCTTTATAATCACCAGTTACGTTGTGACGTTTGATTGCACACTAAGTGTTCCTCCGGTATTCGGGAGTTGCATAATCTCATAGTCATAGGAACATGTATAAGTTATGGAGAAAGCAATATCAATAAACTAAATGATCATAGTGCTAAGATAACGGATGGGTTTAGTCCATCACATCATTCTCTAATGAGGTGATCCCGTTCATCAAATGACAACACATGTCTCTAGCTAGGAAACTTAACCATCTTTGATTAACGAGCTAGTCTAGTAGAGGCATACTAGGGACACTCTGTTTGTCTATGTATTCACACATGTACTAGGTTTCCTGTTAATATAGTTCTAGCATGAATAATAAATATTTATCATGATATAAGGAAATATAAATAACAACTTTATTATTGCCTCTAGGGCATATTTCCTTCAGCCCCATGGCATCCCAAGCTATTATCTAAAAGAGAAGCAAGCAACTAAGTTTGGGGATGCCCGAGTGACATCCCCTCTTTATTCTAACGACCATCGATATTTTACTTGGAGCTATATTTTTATTCGTCACATATCATGAGTTTTGCTTGGAGCGTCTTGTATGATATGAGTCTTTGCTTGTTTTGATTTTTAGTTTAAGTCAAGTATCCTTGCTGGAGACACCTATTTGAGAGAGCCAAAATTATGTTATGACTTGTTAGAATTTTTCTCTATGCTTCACTAAAATCTTTTTGAGCTATGGAATTGCTCTAGTGCTTCACTTATATCTTTTTGATCACGGTGTGCTTTATTATTTTTGAAGAAATGCTCTCATGCTTCACTTAGATTTATTTAAGAGTTAGTAATTTTTTTGAAGAAATTCTCTCATACTTCACTTATATTATTTTGAGAGAAGGAAATATTTTTATGCTCATGTTCTTCACTTAGATTTGTTTGAGCTATCAAAAGAAACATATGAATTTAGTCCCAAAGCGACATATATTCAAGAGGGATATAATAAAAACTTTCATGAAGATCATTGGTCAAAATAAACTTGATTCTTTGTAATAGTTTTGTGTTATGATGATATAGTATGTGAGTCATGTTGATGAGCAACTATGGTTTAGTAAGAATATTGATTTTAAGGTTTGTGATTCCCTATGCAAGCACGGAAGTCACTAGTTATGCAATGAAATTACATCATACTTGTGGTGCATTATTTGTGTTAGTTATGCTTAATGCTCGCTTATGAGATTTTTCGTTTCTTGGTTGGATCCTTCTCAATCTTTTGCTAGCCTTCACTTGCACTAAGTATGATTTCTACTTGTGCATCCAAAATCCTTAAACCCACTTTTGCCATATGAGTCCACTATACCTACCTATATGTGGTATTTCAATGCCGTTCTAAGCAAATTTGTATGTGCCATCTCTAATTTTCAAAATAAAATTCCTTTTTGTGTGCTCGTACCGCTCATGAAACAGTAAGGGGTGGTCGATATTTTTCCATGCTAGGTGTGTTATTCTCAAGATGAGTGTTTATTCACTTTTCATTACATGAGAGTACGACAAAGGTATTAGGAATGCCCAGTCCTGAAATGAAAAATGAATTTACTTTATGTTGTCAAATAATAAATTATTTGGAAAGTGTTGGTATGGACGGTACCCGTGGATTCGGTTAGCTGTGGAATGTGAAAGTATGGTGGAAAAAGGAATAAACTTTATCTTTTGTTTGGGAACCGCCTATGATATATCTACCATGGAAAGTATTGGGAATTACTCGACCGTTTTCGTTGACAGGAAAGGCATGCCGCCCCAAAATAGTTTATCTCTATCTTTTTTGCTTTGAGCTCTGGCACCTCTACAAATCCCTACTTCCCTCTGTGAAGGGCCTTTCTATTTACTTTATGCATTTTTTATTTTTTATTTTTGAGTATCCATCTTCTCTTATAAAGCACCAACTAAGGGGCACTATGATCGTACTTGAGCATTGGGTGTAGCTAATATGCGAGTGTGTTTCATGAATGGATCGATGATTGAGCATAATGGGCTAGGGATAACTTGCTTTAGTGTTGATATTTTGAAAGACATGGTTGCTTGTTGATATGCTTGAGTATTAAAATCTTCATGTCAAAACTAGACTATTGCTTTGAATCATATAAAAGTCCAAATGTCCATTCTACAAAGAAAAGAATATGTGATGAACATGATAGGCAGCATTCCACATCAAAAATTCTGTTTTTTATCATTTACCTACTCGAGGATGAGCAGGAGTTAAGCTTGGGGATGCTGATATGTCTCCAACGTATCTATAATTTTTGATTGTTCCATGCTGTTATATTATCATTTTTGGATGTTTTACAATCATTTTATAGCAACTTTATATCAATTTTTGGGACTAACCTATTGACATAGTGCCTAATGCCAGTTGCTATTTTTTACTTCGCAGAAAATCAATACCAAACAGAGTCCAAACACAGGATGAGCGAAAGAAGTACCAGAGGGGTGCTCCGAGGGGGGGGGGGGCACAACCCACCTGGGCGCGCCCGGGGGCCGAGCCGCGCCCTGGTGGGTTGCGCCCACCTCAGGGGCCTCCTGCACTGCCTCTTTGCTCTATAAATACCCTAATATTACAAAAACCCTAGAGGAGTCGAGAAACACAATTTCAGCTGTCGCAAGTTCCAAAAACCACAGATCCAATCTAGACACCATCACGGAGGGGTTCATCATCCTCATTGGTGCCTCTCCAATGATGCGTGAGTAGTTCATTATAGACCTACGGGTCCGTAGGCAGTAGCTAGATGGCTTCCCCTCTCTCTCTCTCTCTCTCTCTCTCTCTCTCTCTCTCTCTCTTTTGATTCTCACAATGGTCTCTTGGAGATCTATTTGATATAACTCTTTTTACGGTGTATTTGTTGGGATCCGATGAATTTTGAGTTTATGATCAGATCTATTTTATCCATGAAAGTTATTTGAGTCCTGATCTCTTATATGCATGATTACTTATAGCCTCGTATTTCTTCTTTGAATCTTTGGTTTAGTTAGGCCGACTAGATCGTTTTTTCTTGCCATGGGAAGAGGTCCTTTGTGATGAGTTCGATCTTACGGTGCTCAATCCCAGTGACAGAAGGGGAAATGACACGTATGTATCGTTGTTATTAAGGATAACAAGATGGGGTCTATTCCTACATGAATAGATCTTGTATACATCATGTCATCGTTCTTATTGCATTACTCCGTTTTCCATGAACTTAATACACTAGATGCATGTTGGATAGCGGTCGATGTGTGGAATAATAGTAGTAGATGCAGGCAGGAGTCGGTCTACTAATCTTGGACGTTATGCCTATATAATGATCATTGCCTAAATATCATCATGATTATTTGAAGTTCTATCAATTGCCCAACAGTAATTTGTTTACCCACCGTATGCTATTTTTCTCGAGAGAAGCCACTAGTGAAATCTACGCCCCCGGGTCTCTTTTTTATCTCTACTCCTAATGGAGCAGTTGGTAGCCTGGTACTCCGGTTTTATTTTTGTCCGGTTTGTTTTGTCCCACTTCACACCACCCCTCCGATTTTTATTTCGCTTCGTTAATCCCTTCTTCGCTTTGCCCACATGAAAAAAACCCTGTGAACCAGGCGACCGAATAGTCTTAGGACTCATTCGGTTTGGAGGATTTCATAACATAGGAATTAGGACTAGTATAGGAATTTTATAGGATGGCACTTGCCATTCTAAGGAATTGACTCGCCTTGTTTCTATGCGCAAAATGAGCTTTGAGTGGATGTGTAATTTCCTCCAAAAACATAGGAAATGAATAGTATTCCTACGAAATTCCTGTACACATTTTCTACAAACCGAACACATCTATAGGAAATTTTCTTCGGAGATCCTTGTTCCTATGTGTTTTTTATGAAAATCCTCCAAACTCCTCCAAACCGAATAGGCCCTTACCCCTCTCCCTTCGCACGAACGGGCTGGGTAGCCCAGTCCAGCTGCCACGATCCCTATCCTCTGCATCTCCTCCCTTTACTGATCCAGGGGAGCCACCGCCACCCTCGCTTGTGATATCCGCGGAGGCCAGTGCCGTGTTCGGCGTCATGCCATGCAGGCTCAGCCACCTGCACGCGGCCACTGACGCAGCCACTGTGGCGCTACCGCCGACCACCCGCTCATGCCACCGCGGTCTGCCGCACCGTCACGCCCTTCTCCCCGCCTGTCTCCCCACTCACGAGCAGTCTTATCGAGGCAACCCGACGCAGAACAGCCGGCCACAGAGGGTGGCAGCGTTCATCTCTGAGTCTCAAAGTCAGTATTATCAAATTCTTATGTAGTTTATTCTGCATCTCAATGAGAGAACTATGAATTGATCTTGAATTCGTGCAATGTGAAAGTTGTCTGATGTGGGTGTTGGTCCTCTTACATGTTGTGTAATAGCCATACCGATCGAACTTTACTCAAGGATGGAGAGGTTCAGGATATTGAATTTTTGTTGCTATTCCCAACTCCCAATGGTCTATGGTCCTATTGCTGATCCCAATCCCACTCATTCTTGCTTGCTTCTCATTTGATCAATACATATCATATCCTTCTCGTTTATTTCACAGCTTGTTGTTTTATCCTTCACGTTTCAGCAATTAGTCAACTGAGTTTCCCTTATTGCATCTGATTAGTACTGCTGGGTTGCCTGGTAGCATTTGCTCAGAAGCTTGACTGCCGAGACTAGACAAGACTAGCTTGACTTTCTTGATACATCTAAATATTCCAATGTGATATGTTAGAAATTCAGGGAGGATATTTGTTTGGCATATGAGGAAATTTTGGTTAACCAATGTTGACTCGTTCACTTGCTCACCATGTTCTTTTGGTCTGGATTACTTCTCTAACATTTAAAAAAAGGCTACTGTCAAGTTTCAGTTGGCGCGGGTGTACAACTGAGGTATATATGTGCTAAAAGCATGGGTCCTAATCAATAATAAGGAGCTGTGATCATTAGAAAAAGCAAGGAACTGCACATCAGGGCGTTACATTATTTACAAATGTTCAGTGGCTTACAAAGGGTATATTTTAGCTTGTTTGAATTTCGAAGATTTAGGCCATATACATTGGTATGTGAGACGTTGTGTCTTCCCATAGAGATACCATCTAGATTTTTAATTTATTTTGGAGTTGGAAGAAGGATGAATAAGATGGAAGGATGCCCCTTGATCCGTAAGAGGATACATTTAGGTCAAAATATAACTCTGTGGCTGAACTTTTACGCTGGCCAGGCTTAGGTTTGGGCTGAGAAAATAGTTTAATTGGTGTTAATGAGCCCAACAAATGCAAGTTCATTGATTTCTCATGATATGCTTTTGATCTTTACCAAAATGCGCATTATACCATATTCATACGTTCGTTTCCTATATCAGGTATGACGTACAGAGGTGATCAAGCTGTATATAGCTATGTGGAATGCTTTGATTTGATGGTGCTGTCGGGTTGGGAGCATGAAACATGCTCTGTAGTTCTTTGGTTCAATGCAGGAGGAAGGGATGTACCTAGACCCGAAGATCTTTATTAAGATCATCCATGGGTTGGTGAAGCAAGGGGAGTGAGATTAAATCAAGGAGTTATTTTTTGAAAAAATAGGATTCAATGGCTCAAGGAGAGTAAGACTCAAGCTAGATCGTTGTTGCTTTCCTTTAGTAGGATGTCACATAATTCATTTAGAGTGGAGCAGGAATATTCAAAAAGGAAATGTACACCATATATATTCAACAGTTGTATATATTAGTATAATACATCTGACACTTTCTCGTCTTTCACTAATAGCACATTGATCATAGCATTTGTATAGCTCATTCCGGTGTAAGTCGGGCCAATTTTGAAAATATTTTAAAGCTGATTCATACAGGTTATAGAAGTCAGCGTCAAACAATATAATAAGAGATCTATTCGTGCATAATTTGGAATTCGTTTGTCTTCTAAGGATAAATGGGACTGCTATCTAGACTGTACCTTAAAAACTATTAGACCCTACTTATAACTATTTTTCATCTTGGTGCGATTTATAAGGGAGGCCATGCGATTAGTTTTTGTTATCACAGGCCGTGATGACCCTGTTTCATTGATGTATAGTGTTGTATGTGGTCAATTACCTAAGACGGTAGTCACACTTCTCCTGATTTGCCTTGATCTGGAATCTGACTTTTGTACTGGTTGTAGTCAATCTGAATATTAGTGAGGTACCTTTTCCAACTGTCATTGTTCCGTTCTCTACATTATCATGCATTTTATTTGCTTTAATGATGTCATGATGTTCACCATGGCAGAGAAAAAATGTTTTGAAGTTGTTCCTTCTATTGAAACAAGTATGATTTGGTGTGCCTATGCACACATGAAAACAAAAGGTCGCGAGGTTTAAATATGTCATGTTTTTTTACCATTGCAGATATCATGCTTCTGGTACTTGCCTTCTATACCTCACAATGTAAACACAAAAGTTCCTATATCTATAAGACATGCCCTCTCTCATTTAATGATGTCCTGAAATTTCCACATAAAACTTGGTAATCATGTAATCATGCTAATTTTGAGAGAAGTTCAAGTGGCATGCCCCCATTTGCCATGGTTGCGGTGTAGTAATAAGCTGCAACACTAAATTTTATTAATGAATGATATTCTAAAGTTACATATGTAAGAGCATATTATATTTCTCATAAACAACTGCAGTTAAGGTTCCATACTCTTCCTGCGTTGAACGAGTTAGCTATTGAGCAAGCTACAGTCTCTTTGTTTGAATAGCTAGGCTGTGTTGTGTACATGTAAAAGATGATCCTTCTGTGGCTACTTGCATGTATATATGTGTTGAAGCTCTTCGGCATTTTTTAAGATAAACTCTTTCCGTTGTTTGACTAGCACATGGCTCCAAGAGCCCGCATTTCTGCATGTATATTTTGTTGTACAGCCTATGCTTGTTTGCCGACTATAGTTTTCAGAAGGTAATAGGCAGCAACCGAATTCTCTCGGTAGACTTTGACTTAGTCCTGTGCTGAAGAAAATTCTGACTACCTTATTCATTAAGAGTTGAAGAGGATGGGAAGACACATGTACCGCAACAATTTGTTTTTGTTATCTTGTCGGCGATAGTGGCAGGCCGTTTTAACAGTGCGATAATGTCATGAGCATTCTAATCATATAGCAGATGAACTGGCAAAACAATACTGACACTTTTGAACCTTCATAAATTCAAAAATAAAGTCGAGGTTGTTGCTTAACTGATCAAGTAATTGCACTTTTATGTAGTATATAAGCTTGTTGCAAAACTTTAGTTTAGTACATCAATTTGCTGATATTTCGGGGAAAGAAGTTGACACCGTCAACTAGATATGTGGAACTGCACATGTTATTGTTGAGTTGCTTCTCGGACATGTGTGTCTCTTTTTATGATATTTTGTAAGATTTCCTTTTGGCCCCCACACTAGCAGATTACTTGGAGTTTACGCTAATCATTTTCTTACCATCCAATATTCTCATCATTTTCTTCTTAATATAAACCAAACTTTGTGTGTACTGGATATGGTTATTACTCTATCCGTTGAGGGTGCAATAATATTGTTCTCTATCTCCTCGTGGACGTCCCCAACCGTGTGAAGGTGTTCAAGGAAGGAGGTTCAGAATCATCATCGTATGGAGATGCTGCACATGTAGTATGGAGACGCCGCACATGTTGTCATCATAGTATGGAATGGCTACAACTCTAAGTGAAGGTGGTGTATATGCCGGAGTGATTTATTCTGTAAGCATTTTCTTTATGTGCGGTGTTTGATTTTTACCAAATCACACTTGTTGTATAAGTTTCTGCCCATATTGATTTGTAGTGACAAACCTGGAGTGCGTCTTGTTTGGGTCTGCCTTCTTGGCTCTCTCGGCATCATGAGCGGCGCATGTCTCACCCCCTTGATGGTTGCGACGAATTAGCACGAACACGGCGGAGGGGATCAAGATGGAGAGCGGGACAGTTGGCGGGGGATTCCTCCTTGGTGGTTAATGGGGAAGTATGGTGTGAAGAAGAGGCTAAATTTTTTTAATAATAATTTTTTTAATTAATTTACAAAAATAATACACGGTTTGGATATATTTCACAAATAATACAGCGTCATCTTCGGGCAAGATGACTGAAACTAATCGTCTTACTGGTAGATGATTAGTGTCCAATCGTCGTCCTTGAAGATGACTGAGCAGTTGGCTAAACAAGGGCTTCTAGTCATCCTCCTTGAAGATGATTAGCTTCAGTCATCCTCCCTGAAAATGATTGGAACATAGCCGTGTTCCCGGGAACCCTTTCCCGCCAAACTTGCCTTTCCCGCTAACCCTTCTGTTCCCGCCAATTTCTTTCCCGCCAACCCTCCTATTCCCGCCATCTTCTTTCCCGCCATATTTCTCTTCTCGACAACTAAGTAAGTGCGGGTGGTCTGCAAGGACCTTTGAGGAGATACAGAAAGAACTTCTTAGGTTGTATCTAAGGTGGAAGAAGCAACATCATAAGAGTGCAACTTTCCTAAGGACTGCAACATAGCATACTTATTTATGGATTGACGAAAGTGAAGACGAAGACGACATCTTCATGCCGAGCAGCAAGGCCAAGACATCCGCATCGTCGTTGGGCAAGAGTGACTCAGCATTGAAGGGCAAGAGTGCCTCATCGTCGAAGGGCAACAGTGCTGCATCGACAGAGGATGACGATGATGTCTTCATGTAGTTTGTATGTTGTATCTTAATTCCGATGTACTTGTATCTTAATTATCTCTAGTAGTCTCTCCTCAAAAGTAATTTGATTAACAATGCAAATGAATATAAATATGTCTGCCGGGAACATGGTTATGTTCCAATCATCTTCAGGGAGGATGACTGGAGCTAATCATCTTCAGGGAGGATGACGACTGGAAGCCCTTGTTCAGCCGACTGCCCAGTCATCTTCAGGGAGGACCACTGGACACTAATCATCTACCAGTAAGACAATTAGTTCCAGTCGTCTTGCCCGAAGATGACGCCGTATTATTTGTGAAATATATCTAAACCATGTATTATTTCTGTAAATTAATAAAAAATGTATTATTTTAAGAAATTAGCGAAGAAGAGAGGGCGCCATGGCGAAGGAGAGGTGTGCATCATTGGCGGATAGTTCGGACGTGTGAGGGAGAAATGAGTTTCGACCTTAGAGGCGACCTTAATCATGTGTTTGATTCATTTATATGCATTATAGCCTGTAGCAACGCACAGGCATTCTACTAGTCATATTTGCTTTCGAGATCTATTTTTATTCGCTTTTACTTTCAGGTCTATTAACCCCAAAACCCAAAAATACCTTGCTGTAATTTTTTTATTTTACCTCGCGGTCTATTTATCCAATCTACTACAGTTTTATCTATCATTTTACCCGGGAGGGATTGACAACCCCTCTTTTACGACAGGTTGCAAGTATTTGTTCTTTGCGTGCAGGTACCGTTTATAGAGTGTTGCGTGGTTCACCTACTGGTTCGATAACCTTGATCTCATCACTGAGGGAAATACCTACCGTAGCTGTGCTACATCATCCCTTCCTCTTTGGGGAAATACCGACGTAGTTCAAGCTTCAAGCCGCATCACTTGCGGAAGTATATGCAGAGGTTCAGTCGAGTGCACCACAACATTCCAGAGATACATCGAGCAACTGTGATTGCCGCGTTCCATTCAAACATGCGCAACAGAAGGATACATTCCAAAATGAGCGTCCGGCTGTCCAAGACCGTCAATGAGTTGTACGCCTTGGCGGACAAGTGTGATCGAGCTGCGGAAGGAAGGCGACTCCCAGGGGAGGAGGATGGCATCGAGGTTGACTCAGATGACAATAAAGAGGCCGCTAACCCGAAGAGGAGAAGCCGGAGGCGCAACAAAAAGTGCAAAGATAAGTCAGTATTGGCCATTGAGAGCTCTGATGTAGGATCGAAAGTATGTCTAGAGGGGGGGGGGAGTGACTAGACTACTTGAACAAATAAAAATCTAGCCTTTTCCCAATTTTAAGTCTTGGCAGATTTTAGCAACTTACCACTAGTCAAGCAAACAACCTACACATGCAAGTCTAAGAGTATAGCAGCGGAATGTAAAACATTGCACATGAAGGTAAAGGGAGGAGTTTGGAGGGAGCGAACGCAATGTAGACACAGAGATTTTTGGCGTGATTCCCATAGGTGGTGCTATCGTACATCCACGTTGATGGAGACTTCAACCCACGAAGGGTAACGGTTGCGCGAGTCCACGGAGGGCTCCACCCACGAAGGGTCCACAAAGAAGCAACCTTGTCTATCCCACCATGGCCATCGCCCACTAAGGACTTGCCTCACTAGGGTAGATCTTCACGAAGTAGGCTATCTCCTTGCCCGTACAAACTCCTTGGTTCAACTCCACAATCTTGACGGAGGCTCCCAAGTGACACCTAACCAATCTAGGAGACACCACTCTCCAAAAGGTAACAGACAATGTGTTGATGATGAACTCCTTGCTCTTGTACTTCAAATGATAGTCTCCCCAACACTCAACTCTCTCTCACTGATTTGGATTTGGTGGAAAGATGATTTGAGTGGAAAGCAACTTGGAGAAGGCTAGAGATCAAGATTCATATGGTTGGAATGGAATATCTTGATCTCAACACATGAGTAGGTGGTTCTCTCTAAGAAAATGTATGATGGAAGTGTAGGCATATTCTGATGGCTCTCTCACCGAATGAAGAGTGGGTGGAGGGGTATTTATAACCTCCACACAAAATCTAACCGTTACACACAAATCACCAAACTCGGTGGAACCAAATAACGAAACTCGGTTGGACCGATTTAGTTCAAAATGTGAATGTTAGGATTTTCGGTGGGACCGACATGTCAACTCGGTGAGACCGATTTCACTAGGGTTAGGGCATAACGTAATCTCGGTGAGACCGATTACACAAACTCGGTGAGACCGACTTTGGTAATAAGCTAACCAGATAGTTGGTCAGGCAAACTCGGTGGGACCGATTTGCTCATCTCGGTGAGACCGAAACATTACGAAGGGGAAACAAAGAGTTTGCATCGCGAACTCGGTTGGACCGATTGCTCATTTCAGTTGGACTGAACCGTTATGAAGGGAAACAGAGAGTTTGCAATCCCATCTCGGTGAGACCAAATCCCTATCGGTGAGACCGAAAATACTAGAGTTTTGTAGCAATGGCTATGTCAACTGAACTCGATGGTGCCGGATAGAAATTTTTGGTGGGGCCGAGTTTGTATTTTGGTTTGGGACATATGTGGATATGAGAAAGTGGTTGAGGGTTTTGGAGCATATCACTAAGCATTTTGAGCAAGTAACCCATTAAGAAACACCCCATACCCTTTTCAATATGTGGATATTGACGGGCAGGGCTGGGTTGAATCTGATCTCTCCCAAGGTGGTCAGCAAGCTACAGATCCCTGAAGAGGAGCTCAAGTTTACTGGCACGTTCCAAGGAACCAATCCTGGCAGGAGCCGGCCTAAAGGAAAGATTATGTTGCTGGTAAGATTTCGCAGGGGAACTAAAATATCAGACCAAGAAGGTTGTGTTTGAGGTTGTTGAACTTCCCTTGCCGTACAATGGGATTATTGGTCATCCAGCTCTGGCAAAATTCATGGCAGCATTCCACTATGCCTACAACAGTTTGAAGATGCCAAGGCCGATGGGTGTCATTTCCATCCCGTCAGACAAGAAGGATGCAATCATATGTGTGGATCATATGTATTGAGATGCGGGGGCAGCTGAGGCTGCAGAAGCCACAACTCCTGCCAAAGAGACAAAGGAAGGAAAGAAGGCTAGCAGAGATGCCGGCAAGGCCTCCGGGAAGTGCGCCTCTTCGGAGTGCGCTGCGCCCATCGATGACCTGCCGGAGAGTTCCACTAGCAAGAAATCCAAGGTTGCTTCACCTGCTTTGAAGAAGGTCCCGACAAGGTAGGATGGCGCTAATGGTACGTTCACCACCAGCGCCACCCTTGATGACAAATAGGAAAGCGCGCTCGTTGCCTTCCTGCGGGCAAATGTCGATGTGTTTACTTGGCAACCATCAGACATCCCCGGCATTCCTAGGGAGGTAATCGAGCACCACCTTGCTGTTTGTCCTCATGCTCGGCCCGTCAAGCAGAAGGTCAGAAAGCAAGCTTTGGAGCAGCAACAATTCATTGCCGAGGAAATTAAGAAACTTTAAGCAACTGGTTTGGTCAGAGAGTGCTGCATCCAACAGGTTTATCAAACTCGGTGGTAGTGCGCAAGGCAAATGGGAAATGGAGGCTTTGCATTGACTTCACAGACCTGAATAAGGCTTGACGGAAGGACCCTTTCCCCCTGCCATGCATCAATCAGATTGTAGACTCCACTTTCAGGTGCGATCTGCTTTTCTTTTTGGATGCATACTCCGGGTACCATCAGATATCCATGTCCAAGGAAGACGAAGAGAAAACCACGTTCATAACTCCATGTGGCACGTACTACTTCGTACGCATGCCTTTCGGTTTAAAGAGCGCTGGGTCCACCTTTGCAAGAGCAGTGTAAATTGGTTTTGAACCTCAGCTACACAGAAATGTAGAAGCCTACATGGATGATATAGTGGTCAAGACCAAGGACAGATCAACACTCATTCAAGATTTGTAAGAGACCTTTGCAAACTTGCGCAAGATCAGTTTGAAACTAAACCCCGAGAAATGCGTGTTTGGTGTTCCCTTTGGCAAGCTCCTTGGTTTCTTTGTGTCTGAGCGGGGGATAGAGGCCAACCCAGACAAGATTAGGGCAATCGAACAAATCCAGGCACCCAAGACTGTCAGAGATGTGAGGCATTTGACCGGATGCGTTGCCGCACTGAGCAGGTTCATTTCCAAGTCTGCCGAGCGTGCCTTGCCTTTCTTCAAAATTTTAAAGAAGGCAAGTTCGATGAAGTGGACCCCGGAAGCAAAAGGAGCGCTACAGGACCTAAAGACATACCTTTCCTCTGCTCCCACCTTAGTCGCTCCTAGACCGCAAGAGCTGTTGCTGTTATTTTTGGCAGCCATGAATCAAGTGGTTAGTGCAGCACTGGTGATACAACGAGAGGTGGATAAGGAGGCAACCGCAACAACTGTCCCCTTCAGAGAAGAAACTGAACCTGTCATGGCAGGATCAGACACAGATCAAAGAGAAACAGAGTAGGTTAGCAAAGGCAGTCCCGAAACCGTAGCAAAGAAAAAAGTGGTGCAACGACGAGTGTACTTTGTCAGCTCCCTGTTGTAGGGGGCTTGGTCAAGGTACTCTGGAGTGCAAAAGCTGATCTTCAGCCTTATCATGGCCTCGAGGAAATTGCGTCACTACTTCCAAGCCCATGAGATCACGATTGTCACCCGTTTCCCACTGTAGCGCATACTGAGGAATCTCGAAGCCACCGGCAGGATAGTTGAATGGGCACTAGAGTTGTCAAGCTTTGGCCTGAAGTACGAAAGTACCTCAACTATCCATAGTAGAGCATTGGTGGAGCTCATTGCATAATGGACTCCCACTCCAGATGAATAAATACCAGAGATAGTTATCCCTGGCAAGGAGGCGCCTCAAGAATGGATCATGTACTTTGATGGTGCTTTCTCGTTGCAGGGTGCTGGAGCTAGCGTGCTTCTTGTTGCGCCCACCGTAGAGCATCTCAAGTATGTGATTCAAATGTACTTTCCCTGGGAGAAGGCCACCAACAACACTGCTGAGTATGAAGGGCTCCTTGCCGGGCTCAGAATTGCGATAGAGTTGGGAATCAAGAAGCTGATCATCCATGGAGACTCATAGCTCGCGGTGAGGCAAGTTAATAAGGATTACCAGAGTCTATTGATGGATGCATATGTAGATGAAGTGAGAAAGTTGGAAGAAAACTTTGATGGGTTACAAGCAGAGCACATGCCACGTGCGGAAAACAACATCGCCGATCACTTGTCAAAGTGTGCGGCGTAAAAGCTCCCTGTGGAACCAGGGACTTTTGTCCTCGACCTAACTCATCCATAAGTATCCCCTTCAATGATATCCAGAAAGAGGAAAAAGTTGGACTCCGATAAGTATCTCCCGACAGGGCTTCCGAAAGTCGTTGGTAGAGATGTTGCTGGGAACAACTCCACTTCGGTTGGTGAGCAGCACCCTCTCGTGGAACCACTGGTTCTTGCGGTCGAGGCGAGCGCTCCCACGAACGAGGAGGTGCCTTTGGTCCTTGTTGTCGAGCCACAGGCTCCGACTTGGGTGCAGCACATAGTCCACTACCTTCAAATAGGAGAACTTCCCGAAGAGCAAGAAGAAGCTGAAAGAGTAGCCCGACGGTCTAGTATGTATCAGTTTATCGATCACACTCTTTACAGAAGAAGGCCAAATGGGGTGAAACTGAAGCGCATCTGCCGGGAAGATGGACTGGAACTGTTAGCAGATATACACAAGGGTGCGTGCGGTTCTCACATTGGATCAAGGGCCCTGGTTGGAAAAGCTTTCCAACAGGTTTTCTATTGGCCCACGACCCTCCAAGATGCGATTGAGCTAGTCACCAAGTGTGAAGCCTGCCAGTTCCACTCCAAGAACATCCATTAACCAACTCAGCTCTCCAGATGATCCCTTTATCCTGACCATTTTCGGTCTAGGGGCTCAATATTTTTGGCCCCTTCCCCCGTGCTATAGGGGGCTTTGAATTCTTGTTCGTTGTAATTGACAAGTTTATAAAGTGGCGGGAAGTGGAGCCAGTGAGAAAGGTGACCGCATAGTTAGCTATCAAGTTCTTAAAAGGATTGGTGTGCCATTTTGGAGCACCCGCCAGAGTGATCACTAATAAAGGAACCCAATTCATAAGCCGCGCCTTCATGCAGTACGTCCAAAACCTTGGGAGCAAGGTCTCCTTTGCCTTTGTTGCTCATCTCTGGAGCAATGGCAAGCTTAAAGGATGAATGCTGAAGTGCTGCACAGACTCAAGACGAGAACTTTTGATAAGTTGCAGAGGTGCGACATACGCTAGATCGACGATCTTTCCGGTGGTTCTTTGGTCCCTCCATACAACACCGAATCGAGCCACCGGCCAGACTCCGTTCTCCCTGGTGTACGGGGTAGAAGTAGTGCTCCCCACGGAACTCATATACGGGTCACCTCGAGTACTTGCCTACGATGAGGTAGAGCAACATTATCTCCAGCATGACGATGTCGTGTTCCTCGAGGAAGATCATCTCCGGGGCGCTGTGCGTGCTACACGCTACCAGCAAGCCTTGCGCCGTTATCATAGCCACAGGATCCATGCCCGAAGCCTTGAGGAAGGCGACCTTATCCTTAGGCGTATTCAATCCGCCAAGGGTTCCAACAAGTTGACGCCGAAGTGGGAAGGCCCTTACCGGGTAGTACAAGTCACCAGACCTGGCGCAGTCCGTCTGGAGACTGAAGATGACATTAAGGTGCAAAAATCATGGAATATTGAGCATCTTTGCAAGTTCTACCTGTAAGGCGCGGTTGTCGGGCCTAGCCCCGGCAATCACCTTTTGTACAAGCCTTGCCGATGTGCATGTAACCCTTTGTACAAAGCCAGGCGCAGACCCTATGCAAAGATAATAAAATGAAGCGTTGGCGCCTAAAAACCTGCGTGCATGTTTTTATGTAAGACTTTGCCATAGTCATTAGCTCATATAGATGAGGAGTCATATGCTGCTATTTCCCCCTGAACTAACTACAGGCCCCCCTGCCATGGATAAAATCCCAAGAAGGAGAAGTGAGAACAAGCTTGCATATCGACCCCGGCAACACAATACAGATAAGTTTGCCTAGCCATTTATAGTGTATCTCTGTATGAAAAACTTGTGCGTAAGAAAACCTTGTTGCCCTCAAACATTTGTGCTCCCATCCTTCGATTTGAAGATTGCTTCGGTCAGGCTGGTCGCAGTGGCATTTGGAAAGAAGGGTTGACAAGGGGTCGATTCTCTCCCACGCTCTTGACCCGCTAGGCTAAGCCCTGCTACGGCAGCAACAGAGAGAGCCGATAAGATGTCTTGCTGGAAAAACTTGTTTACTTGGAAGTATAGAGGAGTTGTTCCTCTACATGTACACGACACATGCACAAGTGCCCGACAAGCATATCTTCTTCATTAATACGTGGGTAAATTAGTACAAACCATACGAAATACAAATATGGATGGGAAGGTTACACAATTAAGACTAAAGTTTTGCGGGTGCCTACATCTTTTGAATTGAAAAAGGATAAGTGCCCCGTAATGCCTTTGTTGTCCCTCTCCTCCTAGGACCTACATTGGGAGGTGAAGAGGGCAAAAGGAGTGCCTGGGCAGAAGCCCAGCCTGACCCCGTCAAGGCCCGCGGGACGCAGCCTGACAAGATCGGGAGGGTGTGGACGAAGGCGATGGACGGAGGGAGCGGCCAGGCGATGCCCTAGTGACCACCGCCAGCACCAGAGGAATGCGGCAGGAGGGCCACCGGCAGGGAAGACGAAGCCGGAGTCCACGAGGAAGCCTGCCGGGGTCCAGCTGGAGGAGGCAGAGACATCCACACCCAATCCCCTGGCAAATCGCTCTGCCCGGCAGAAGATCAGGTGCATATGATGGTGCTGCCGACGCTTTGCTGACGGTGATGGTGTGGCCGGTGCTCAGCTGGAGTCCGAGCCGCCGTCCTCCCACTCGGCGCCGTCGTCATCGCCGTCACTGTCCTCTTCATCGCTGTCGCTCGAGGAGGAGCTTTCGTTGTCGGTCAAGCTCTTTGCGCAACACCCTAAGCGAGCACCTGAACGCCCAATGACCTTGATGGAGAGCAGGTTGGCCTCCATTAACTTGAAATGGAGCTCGTGCCCCACCGCCAAGCTATGGGCACGAGCAAAGGTTTTCCAGCCACGCCGGAGAAGCATGACATGAGGTGCGGGGAACTCCACGTCCGCCCACATGCTGCCATTACAACAACCCCTCAGCTAGTCCCCGACGTGGCCCTCCATCAGAGCAAGGGCGACCATGGGAGGAGCAACCAGGGCGCCACCACGCCCTCCTCGGCCCCGAGCGCCACGCCGGCCACGCCCACATCCTGTGGCGCCGCCTTATGCGCTGGACTCCACCCCCGCATCCCTAGCTAGGGGAGGAAGGAGCTGCCTGGAAGAGACCCTTGTCGCCACCGCTGGAGCCCGACCACGTCCTCTTCCCCTCACCATAGCAGAAGCAAAATGTAAGAAAAAGAAGGAGGAGATGTGTGGGTGCGTGAGCCCCTCGCCTACGCCTCCTTTTATAGGGGAGCAGGGCTGGGAGCTAGCTCCTCACCACCTAGGGGGCAACCGCCCCGCTCCGCCAATATAGCCCCTATGTGTCACCGGCAGCATCCAGAATCAATGATCGCCCACCCATGCCTATCCACGGTGTTGGGTTTCTAATATGGCACTCATTCCCGTACCCTATGCGCCCACCACCAACCTTGTGCATTGCATGCAGCGTACGTGGCAGAAATAGCAGAGGTAGTGGGGTGAGTAAAATGGCAGTTACCTCCCCATGAACGTGGGGTGTGGGCGGCCCGCAGGCGCTTACGTGGATTACGCCACGTCGTTCTATATGACGCATGGAAAAACCGGAAACTGATTCAATCACAGGTTAAATGAAGAAGCAAAGAAGATATCAAGAAAGACATGGATCCCATTGTGGTTTGGCCGAAGTGTCCACATGTGTATTTGTTGGGGCCTACCCCAACGATGCCTGGCGACAGGTATGGGCCAGGCCCGGGGGCTCCTGTCGGTGCAACAAACATGTGCACTTGTTGACCAGACCTATACACAGGCGTGCTGTCATCGTATGTCTGATCACAAGCATATAAAGGAAGGCCAAGCTAAAGGAACCGCTCTTTGTGAGATCAAGAAGCGGATCAAGAAGACTAAGTTAACACACAAGACAGCAAGGCGTCGCCTTGGGAAGGCCTCCCTTGCCGGGAAGGAGAGCCCGGCCAGGTCGAGGCCGCCCTAAGGCCAAGTCCAAGGTTGCCCCGGTAGGCTTGCCGAGACCGCCAAGGGCAGGAACCCCCGCCAAGGCTCCACCGCTCCGCCTCACAGCAATGAAAATCACTTATCAGTGTGGTGTCGAGCCTCCATATGATTAAGTGGCTTCCACTAAGCATGTGGCAGCCCGTTGGAAGGCATATCACACCCATTTGACACCCATCCAAAGGCGTGTCGAACTGATAAGAAGAGGATGATTAAGTGGCACAACAGGCTTGCCGGGCTTCACCCTCCACATGACACCTAGCAGTGCATTTAATGCACTTTGTCCTAACTGCCAGAGTTAGGTATGATAGCACTGTTAGCTATCTAATCATTAGGTAAAGACTGTTTTGCCACTGTGGATACCCCTTGAGCTATAAAAGGAGGCCCAAGGCAACCTAGAGAGGGATTCAGACCCCTCACACTTGTACGCGCGTAGCTGCTCCCCCGAGGCGACCTTGCCGGGTTTGAGCGTTGTGTGCTGTTGTGTTCCTCCACTAGATCCACCAAAGCAGCAGTAGGGTTTTATGCCTCACGGCGGCCCGAACCTGGGTAAAAATTACCTGTGTCATCGCCGTCGCGCTGCCTCATGGCTTCCGCCTCTTTGTGCAATGCGATCTCCCCCCTTGCCGAACCACAAAAGGGGCTCATGGCCCCATCGATGATCGTGTCCACCGATGACAAGTAGTAGCGGTAGTTTTGTAGTAGGTGAAACAGCAGCAACAACAATAGTAACTTAGCAAGAACAATATGGGAAAAGCTCGTAGGCATTGGATCGAGGATAACGTTGGATAGTATTCATCATGTAACAGTCATAACCTAGGGCGACACAGAACTAGCTCCGGTTCATAAATATAATGTAGGCATGTATTCCCTAAATAGTCATACGTGCTTATGGAAAAGAACTTGCATGACATCTTTTGTCCTACCCTCCTGTGGCAGTGGGGTCCATTAGGAAACTAAGGGATATTAAGGCCTCCTTTTAATAGAGAACCGAAATAAAGCATTAACACGTAGTGAATACATGAACTCCTCAAACTACGTAATCACCAGAAAGAATCCCAATTATTGTCACCTTGGGGTATGCGGATCATAACACGTAGCAAGTGCATATAACTTGCAAGACCAGATCACGTACATAGATATAATGGTGAAAACATAAATGGTTCAGATCTGAAATCATGGCACTCGGGCCCTATTGACAAGCATTAAGCATAGCAAAGTCATAGCAAGATCAATCTCAGAACATCGTGGATACTAGGGATCAATCCCTAACTAAACTAACTCGATTACATGATGAATCTCATCCAACCCACCACCGTCCAGCAAGCATTTGAAGGAATTAGTCACTCCCGGCGGTGAGCATCATGAAATTGGTGATGGAGGATGGTTGATGATGACAAAGAGCGAAGATCCCCCTCTCCAGAGCCCCGAACGGGCTCCAGATCTGGCCTCCCGATGAAGAACAAGAGGTGGCAGCGGCTCCGTATAGTAAAACGCAATGAAACTTCCTCTCTTATTTTTCCTCTCCAAAAATAGGATTTTATAGAGTTGGAATTAGGCTCCGGAGCCTCGTGGGCCCCACTACCTACCAGGGCGTGAGAGGGGGGTGGCGCGCCCTGGTGCCTAGTGGGCAGCTAGAGCCCCACCTATAGTGGGACTTGGTTCCAGAAATTATTATATATTCCAAAATAATTCTCCAAAAGTTTCGTCAAATGACGAGAACTTTTATTTCTACACAAAAACAACACCATGACAGTTCTGCTGAAAACAGCGTCAGTCCGGGTTAGTTTCATTCAAATCATGCAAATTAGAGTCCAAAACAAGATCAAAAGCATTAGGAAAAGTAGATACAATGGAGAGGTATCAACTCCCCCAGGCTGACAAGCAATTCAGTTGACAAACTGAAAGTGATAAAGAAAAACTTTTGCGAACTCTTTTGTTCTTGTTTACATATATATGCTTAAAAAACACATAGGTTCTCAGCAAAGATCATAATTAACTATGCAAGCAATAATTCTTAGAAATTATATTCACTCATATCAATGGCATAATCAACTAGCGAGCAATAATAAAATATATCAAATGCCAACACTTTGTCAAAATAATCATGATATAACATGACACTAAAGGTATCTTGCTAGCCCTTTCTAGACTGCAAAACATAAATGCAGAGCACCTCCAAAGTTCAAGCAATGACTAAATATTGTAATTCATGGTAGAAGAGATCCATTCATGATGCATTCAACATTAACTATACACAATGCATGAGGATGACAATAGTGCTCCCAGGACTGGTGCTTGTTTGAGAAGGTGATGACTCACTGGTACGCGTCGGTGCTATACAAACAGTTGTTAACCCCTTTCCACGACGGCATTTGGAACTGTCGCCAAGTGAGTGTGGGTGATAGGGGTTCCTTCCCACACGACCCAGAAACCGTTGTGTATAGGCCCTCCTGGGACACAGGCTGGGGCAAAATGAGCTCGTGTGCGATCAGGCGAGGCATCGAAACCCAATCATTTCCGTTTGTATGTACATCCCACATGGTGAATCCCAGAAAAACATTCCTATTCGTATGTATATCACACACAGTCAATCCAAGGAATACGTTTCTGTTCTTATGTACATCCCACACAGTCAATCCAGGGAAAACATTTCCGTTCGTGTGTACATCCCACAGAGGTTTATTTATAGGCTCATGTGTGATAGGTGTAACTATCACACATGCTCTACCTTGGTTAACCGTTTGCTTTTATCAACTACATCACGCACGATTTGATGAAGAAAACTGTGTGGCATTGGGCTATCCATCACAAGCACTTTTACTGCTAGAACCGTTTGCAAAGTTCCATGACACATTTAGCAGGTTTATTAGTTTACAATTAATAATTCTAGTATTACGCAAATTCACATTTCATATCGAACAACTGTTTGCCAATTTCATATCAGGCACATAAATATATTTTAACATCACAGTATGATAGCTACCTGAAAATAGCACAATACAACATATAGCTAGTTCAACTTCATAAGAACAATATTAGAACAATATATTCATTTCCCTAATCGAGATCATCCAGGCTCGTCTTATCCACCTCCGCTTTCAGTTCAATAAGAACCTGTTTTGCACTGGCCAACTGGGAAAGTGCCTCCTCCTTCGCCAACACCATCTTAGCAAAGTCCGATTTAAAAAAATCTGAGCTCATTCTCTACCTTCCTCTTTTTATCCCCCATCTTCAAATATTCTTCAGCGTTGACAACACTTTCTCTAAGCCTACCTCTGTTCTCTTCCTCATACATGCTCTAGAGCTTTGCTAGGCACATCTTCAAAGAATGTGTCCACTCTTGATCAACCCACTCCAAATAAGAACACTTCCGTTCATCCTATAATATTAAAAACTAGATCAGTAACAATTGTAGGGGAAATGAGTTTATAGCAACATAGAAAATCACCAATGCTTATTTTGAAAAACTGAAGAACCATGTTAATTATGGCATATCTTCTCAAAAAGATCAATGTGCAAATAAATTAATTTCTACTGAGACAATAACCAAATTCTGAAACATCAGAAGCTATAATTAACTACAACAACACTACATGTTCTTACTCATGTACAATAAATAACAAATTGAACATTTTATGAGGAAGGTAAATATAACTGCAACAACATAGCGACAGTGTTTGGATGACAACAAATTGATACTAACAGGTGTGTACATGCACAAATTTAGTAACATAGAACTAATAGCACTAAGGCTGTCCACTATGTATGCCAAAACTGGTGTAAAGACAACTGTTGCTACATCTCGCACCGGTGCCCTGCACTGGTGAGCCGATGCAGCAGAAAAAAAATCTGGGACCCAGACTCCAGAGCACCTAATTGCTCCGATGCCTAGTTCCTTCACGCCATAAAGATTTAGTATTTTACTGCTTGGCTGCTCGAATGTGTGGACCAAAGTTGGCTGCACAAACTTTTAAAGTAGTGCCAAATAATTTTCTAATGGCACCACTGATGAGATGGTAGCAATTTTAGATCCTAGGTACAAACTATGACACTGTCTTAGGATGCGTTTGGTTGAAGGTGTGGTGTGAATAGGTTGGGACCGTGACAGTGTCTGAATCACATCTAACAAATGATTTGTAACAACAAAAGAGGGTCTAACCATCTCTGCACATGCCAGAAACTTCCACCCACTATCCACAGATTCAAACGCAACTAGCTTCATGCATGGAGATTGATGGTGACAACGAGTAGATAGATCTTTAGCCACCCCGCTCCATTCGTTGCCACTGATGGTCCTAGGGAGCTACAAGAGGAAGAAATGACTCAAACCGTCCGCTGGGTAAAAATCCTTCATTCCAAGTCATAGCCCGAGAGAGAAGAGAGGCATACCCGAGTGATGAAGGAGTCGTCGTCGTCGTCGGAGGAACCGCTGGAGAGGTCTTTGAAGAAGGCCATGGCGACCCCGACGGTAGGATGCGAGACGGCGAGAGCGAGGAAGCGGCTATAGCTTAGGAAGGAAGGAGGAAACATGGGAAATATGACTTGTGGTCAGGGAGAAAAGGGGGTACGGAAGGGGAATGGGGCGGTAGTCCAAAATTTTGGAAATGTGGAGGGGAACTTTACGCGCGGTGCCACCAGACCATTCACTTTGAACGATTGTGTGCATCGCAAACGATTCTTCTGCTTTACGTGCATGGGATGAGTTTGATAATTCAAATTTTGGTGGAAATTTCCCCGGGTACGTCATTGCATAATTTAACATCGCTTGCTAATTTGGGCACACAAAAGAGCATACATTAGACAGACCACACTTACTGAATCGAGCAATTTTAGTAATTAAACAGAGCCAATTGACCTAAACATTGCTCTAACAAAAGACCAACATTAAAAACAAAGCCCAAGTACGCATAATTTTAACAAATCCCCCGCCGCACCAGCCTATGCATCGCCGTTGTGAGATGACACATCGATGACTTGTCGTGGTGACATGCCGCCATTGGTGGACTCCGCGGCCCCCTGCTGAAGTCGACTGCGTCCTTGTCATCGTCATCATCCTCGGCGCGGCCCTCAAGGTTGTAGTACTTGTAGTAGTGGCTGCTCCAGAGCTTGCCTTGGTACTCCACCGCCGATTCCTCAACGGACAGACTCTACTCTACCTCGACCTCAGCCACGCGTAACTCCTCCTCCCGGCGCTCCTCAATCTCCACTGCCTCCTGCATCTCCAGCTCCCACTCGACGACCTCATGAGGAAGCAGGTGCTCCATGTCCACCGTCGCCTTTTCGGACATGGGTTGCATGCTGGATTCCGAGGTGGCCTGGAATATCTTGGCATGTCCATCCTCGATCTTGGCGTGGATGGCCTCGACCCAGGCCAGGGCGACCATCGGCGGCATGGACGGCAGCTCGAGCGCTCTCGGCGTTTGCAGCCGCCATCACAACAGCAGCTGCAGCCATCTCGGCTACTGCAACTACCTTGTCGGCTGCCGCAGACGCCCTCTCGGCGGACGCGGCCGCGCTCAATGCGGATGCGGCAACACTCTCGGTGTAGGTGGCGACGCTGGGGGGGACGCGGCCATCGTACGGACCTTCACGAAGCGTTTCCACGACGTCATCTTTGCAAGAAGTGGGTGCGGGAATGGGGATCGGGATTCATGGATTCGGGGGTTGCCGGCACGGGAGCAGACGAGCCTGCAAAGCTTAAAGAGGAAGACTTAAATAGATCCAGAATTTTCATCAAAAACAGTTCCTACAAAACAACTACGTGTGATGTTGTAGATATTTTTTATTAGCTGTGAAAGACAAATTTGGAGTAAAATGGCAATGGATGGTGTTTTAAATGTACGAGAAAATTTGTAGTACTAATACAACTGTCATGTCAAATTTTGGAAAATTTTAGGGATCATTTGACTTTTTAAGACATTTAAGTGATTTTCTAGCCATTTAATGACCGTAATTCAAACTAGAAGTAGATGTACATGCAACGGCTAACCATAATAGTTTGAAAAATCATATTTGTGTACTTATGTGCGATTTAATTCCATGTGCAGTAAATTTGAAGGAATTTTCAAACATATTGGTCTAACGGCTATGACACAATTAAGCATGGAGTGCCATGGCATTTAAATTACAAAATATTAAAAATATATTGGAAACACATGAAACCTTGGTTGATGTAATGTCATGCCACCAAGATGATGTGGTAAAATTTTTGGCATGTTTGACGAAAGTCTGAACACACACCCCTCATAAACCGGAGCAACTAACTAGAAGGCTCGTGGTTTCGAGAGGGAACAATGCATGTTTGCTGACGAACAGGAGATGGCTTTCTCTTACGGCCTTCAATTTTTTTTCTACATGTAACGTGCACTAATACAACTGTCATGTGAAAATTTGCAAAATTTCAGGGGTCATTTGACCTTTTGAAGACATTTAAGTGATTTTCTAGCCATTTAATGACCGCAATTCAAATTTAAACTACATCTGCATGCAACGGCTAACCATAACAGTTTGAAAAATCATATTTGTGTACTTGTGTGCGGGTTAATTCCATGTGCAGTAAATTAGAAGAAATTTTCAAACATATTGGTCTCACGACATGGACACATGCATATGTATGCATGGAGTGCCATGGCATTTTAATTTCAAAAAAATTAAAAAATGATCAAAAAATCATGAAACCTTCCTTGATGTAATGTCATGCCACCAAGATGATGTGGTAAAAAAATTGGCATGTTTGAGGAAAGTTTGGACACACACCCCTCACAAACCGGAGCAACTCACTAGAAGGCTAGTGGTTCCGAGAGGGAACAATGCATGTTTGATGACGAATGGGAGATAGCTTCCCCTTACAACCTTTAAATTTTTTCTACGTTTAACGTGCACTAATACAACTATCATGTAAAAATATGGAAAATTTCAGGGGTCATTTGACCTTTAAAGACATTTAAGTGATTTTCTAGCCATTAAATGACCATAATTCAAATTTGAACTACATCTACATGCAACGGCTAACCATAACGATTTGAAAAATCATATTTGTGTACTGATGACCGAGTTAATTCCATGTGCAGTAAATTAGAAGGAATTTTCAAACATACTGGTCTCACGGCATGGACACATGAATGGAGTGCCATGGCATTTTAATTCCAAAAAAATAAAATCAGAAAAACACGAAACCTTGGTCGATGTAATGTCATGCTACCAAGATGATGTGGTAAAAAATGGCCTGTTTGACGAAAGTTTGGACACATCCCCCTCACAAACCGGAGCAACTCACTAGAAGGATCGTGGTTCCAAGAGGGAACAATGCGTATTTGATGACGAACGGGAGATAGCTTCCTCTTACGGCCTTCAATTTTTTTTCTACATTTAACGTGCACTAATATAACTGTCATGTGAAAATTTGGAAAATTTCAAGGGTCATTTGACCTTTTAAAGACATTTAAGTGATTTTCTAGCCATTTAATGACTGTAATTAAAATTTGAACTACATCCACATGCAACGGCTAACCATAATGGTTTGAAAAATCATATTTGTATACTTGTGTGCGAGTTAATTTCATCTGCAGTAAATTAGAAGTAATTTTCAAACATATTGGTCTCACGGCATGGGCACATGCATGGAGTGCCATGGCATTTTAATTCCAAAAAATTAAAAAATGATCACAAAAACATGAAACCTTGCTTGATGTAATGTCATGTCACCAAGATGATGTGGCGAAATAATTGGCATATTTGACAAAAGTTTGGACACACACCCCTCACAAACCGGAGCAACTCACTAGAAGGCTCGTGGTTCCAAGAGGGAACAATGCATGTTTGATGACGAACGTGAGATAGCTTCCTCTAATGGCCTTCAATTTTTTTCTATGTTTAACATGCACTACTACAAGTATCATGTGAAAATCTAGAAAATTCAAGGGGTCATTTACCTTTTAAAGACATTTAAGTGATTTTCTAGCCATTTAATGACCGTAATTCAAATTTGAACTACATCTACATGCAACGGCTAACCATAATGGTTTGAAAAATCATATTTGTGTACTTGTGTCTGAGTTAATTTCATGTGCAGTAAATTAGAAGTAATTTTCAAACATATTGGTCTCACGGCATGGGCACATGCAAGGAATGCCATGGCATTTTAATTCCAAAAAATTTAAAAATGATCAGAAAAACATGAAACCTTGCTTGATGTAATGTCATGTCACCAAGGTGATGTGGCAAAAAATTGGCATATTTGACAAAAGTTTGGACACACACCCCTCAAAAACGGAGCAACCCACTAGAAGGCTCGTGGTTCCGAGAGGGAACAATGCATGTTTGATGACGAACAAGAGATAGCTTCATGTTACGACCTTCAATTTTTTGCTAAGTTTAACGTGCACTACTACAACTGTCATGTGAAAATTTGGAAAATTCTAGGGGTCATTTGACCTTTGAAAGACATCTAAGTGATTTTCTAGCCATTTAATGACCGTAATTCAAATTAGAACTACATCTACATGCAACGGCTAACCATAATGGCTTGAAAAATCATATTTGTGTACTTATGTGCGAGTTAATTCCATGTGCAGTAAATTAGATGGAATTTTGAAACATATTGGTCTCACGACATGGACACATGCATGGAGTGCCATGGCATTTTAATTCAAAAAAAATTAAAAAATGATCAGAAAAACATGAAACCTTGCTTGATGTAATGTCATGCCACCAAGATGATGTGGTAAAAAAATTGGCTCGTTTGACGAAAGTTTGGACACACCCCCTCGCAAACCGGAGCACCTCACTAGAAGGACCTTGGTTCTGAGAGGGAACAATGCATGTTTGATGACGAATGGGAGATAGCTTCCTGTTACGGCCTTCAATTTTTTTCTACATTTACGTGCACCAATACAACAGTCATGTGAAAATTTGGAAAATTTCAGGGGTTATTTGACATTTGAAAGACATTTAAGTGATTTTCTAGGAATTTAATGTTCGTAATTCAAATTTGAACTACATCTACATGCAACGGCTAACCATAACGGTTTGAAAAATCATATTTGTGTACTTGTGTGCGAGTTAATTCCATGTGGAGTAAATTAGAAGGAATTTTCAAACATATTGGTCTCATGGCATGGACACATGCATGGAGTCTCATGGCATTTTAATTTGAAAAAACTAAAAATGATCACAAAATAATGAAACCTTGCTTGATGTAATGTCATGCCACCAAGATGATGTGGTAAAAAAATTGGCCTGTTTGACGAAAGTTTGAACACACACCCCTCACAAACCGGAGCGACTCACTAGAAGGCTAGTGGTTCCGAGAGGGAACAATGCATGTGTGATGACGAACGGGAGATAGCTTCCCCTTACGGCCTTTAAATTTTTTATACGTTTAACGTGCACTACTACAACTATCATGTGAAAATTTGGAAAATTCTAGGGGTCATTTGACCTTTTAAAGACATTTAAGTGATTTTCTAGCCATTGAATGACCGTAATTAAAATTTGAACTAAATCTACATGCAATAGCTAACCATAATGGTTTGAAAATCATATTTGTGTACTTATGTGCGAGTTAATTCCATGTGCAGTAAATTAGAAGGAATTTTCACACATATTGGTCTCACGGCATGGACACATGCATGGAGTGCCATGGCATTTTAATTCCAAAAAATTAAAAAATGATCAGAAAAACATGAAACCTTACTTGATGTAATGTCATGCCACCAAGATGATGTGGTAAAAAATTGGCCTATTTGACGAAAGTATGGACACCCCCCCTCATAAATCGAAGAACTCACTAGAAGGCTCGTGGTTCTGAGAGGGAACAATGCATGTTTGATGATGAACGGGAGATAACTTCCTCTTACCGCCTTCAATTTTTTTTCTACATTTAGGATGCACTAATACAATAGTCATGTGAAAATTTGGAAAATTTCAAGGGTCATTTGACCTTTAAAGCCATTTAAGTTATTTTCTAGCAACTTAATGTCCATAATTCAAATTTTAAATACATCTACATGCAACGGCTAACCATAACGGTTTGAAAAATCATATTTGTGTACTTGTGTGCAAGTTAATTCCATGTGGAGTAAATTAGAAGGAATTTTCAGACATATTGGTCTCACGGCATGGACAAATGCATGGAGTGCCATGTCATTTTAATTAGAAAAAACTGAAAAATGATCGTAAAATAATGAAACCTTGCTTGATGTAATGTCATGCAACCAAGATGATGTGATAAAAAATTGGCCTGTTTGACGAAAGTTTGAACACACACCCCTCACAAACCGGAGCGACTCACTAGAAGGCTAGTGGTTCCGAGAGGGAACAATGCATGTGTGATGACGAACAGGAGATAGCTTCCCCTTACGGCCTTTAAATTTTTTATATGTTTAACATGCACTACTACAACCGTCATGTGAAAATTTGGAAAATTCTAGGGGTTATTTGACTTTTTAAAGACATTTAAGTGATTTTCTAGGCATTTAATGACCGTAATTAAAATTGGAACTAAATCTACATTCAACGGCTAATCATAATGGTTTGAAAAATCATATTTGTGTACTTATGTGCGAGTTAATTCCATGTGCAGTAAATTAGAAGGAATTTTCAAACATATTGGTCTCACGGCATGGACACAAGCATGGAGTGCCATGGCATTTTAATTCCGAAAAATAAAAAAATGATCAGAAAAACATGAAACCTTACTTGATGTAATGTCATGCCACCAAGATGATGTGGTAAAAAATTGGTCTGTTTGACGAAAGTATGGACACCCCCCTCACAAACGGGAGAACTCACTAGAGGCTCGTGGTTCCGAGAGGGAACAATGCATGTTTGATGACGAACGAGAGATAGCTTCATGTTACGGCCTTCAATTTTTTTCTATGTTTAACGTGCACTACTACAACTGTCATGTGAAAATTTGGAAAATTCTAGGGGTCATTTCACCTTTGAAAGATATCTAAGTGATTTTCTAGCCATTTAATGACCGTAATTCAAATTAGAACTACATCTACATGCAACGGCTAACCATAATGGCTTGAAAAATCATATTTGTGTACTTATGTGCGAGTTAGTTCAATGTGCAGTAAATTAGATGGAATTTCGAAACATATTGGTCTCACGACATGGACACATGCATGGAGTGCCATGGCATTTTAATTCAAAAAAATTAAAAAATGATCAGAAAAACATGAAACCTTGCTTGATGTAATGTCATGCCACCAAGATGATGTGATAAAAAATTGGCCCGTTTGACGAAAGTTTGGACACACCCCCTCGCAAACCGAAGCAACTCAATAGAAGGACGTTGGTTCCGAGAGGGAACAATGCATGTTTGATGACCAACGGGAGATAGCTTCCTGTTACGGCCTTCAATTTTTTTCTACATTTACGTGTACTAATACAACAGTCATGTGAAAATTTGGAAAATTTCAGGGGTTATTTGACATTTGAAAGACATTTAAGTGATTTTCTAGCAATTTAATGTCCATAATTCAAATTTGAACTACATCTACATGCAACGGCTAACCATAACGGTTTGAAAAATCATATTTGTGTACTTGTGTGCGAGTTAGTTCCATGTGGAGTAAATTAGAAGGAATTTTCAAACATATAGGTCTCACGGCATGGACACATGCATGGAGTGTCATGGCATTTTAATTCGAAAAAACTAAAAATGATCACAAAATAATGAAACCTTGCTTGATGTAATGTCATGCCACCAAGATGATGTGGTAAAAAAATTGGCCTGTTTTACGAAAGTTTGAACACACACCCCTCATAAACCGGAGCGACTCACTAGAAGGCTAGTGGTTCCGAGAGGGAACAATGCATGTGTGATGACGAATGGGAGATAGCTTCCCCTTATGGCCTTTAAATTTTTTATACGTTTAACGTGCACTACTACAACTGTCATGTGAAAATTTGGAAAATTATAGGGGTCATTTGACCTTTTAAAGACATTTAAGTGATTTTCTAGCCATTGAATGACCGTAATTAAAGTTGGAAATAAATCTACATGCAAAAACTAACCATAATGGTTTGAAAAATCATATTTGTGTACTTATGTGCGAGTTAATTCCATGTTAAGTAAATTAGAAGGAATTTTGAAACATATTGGTCTCACGGCATGGACACATGCATGGAGTGCCATGGCATTTTAATTCCAAAAAATTAAAAAATGATTAGAAAAACATGAAACCTTACTTGATGTAATGTCATGCCACCAAGATGATGTGGTAAAAATTGGCCTGTTTGACGAAAGTATGGACACACCCCCCTCACAAACCGGAGAACTTACTAGAAGGCTCGTGGTTCCGAGAGGGAACAATGCACGTTTGATGACGAATGGGAGATAACTTCCTCTTACGACCTTTAATTTTTTTTCTACATTTAACATGCACTAATACATTAGTCATGTGAAAATTTGGAAAATTTCAAGGGTCATTTGACCTTTAAAGCCATTTAAATTATTTTCTAGCAATTTAATGTCCATAATTCAAATTTGAAATACATCTTCATGCAACGGCTAACCATAACGGTTTGAAAAAAATCATTTTCTGTACTTGTGTGCGAGTTAATTCCATGTGGAGTAAATTAGAAGGAATTTTCAAACATATTGGTCTCATGGCATGGACACATGCATGGAGTGCCATGTCATTTTAATTCGAAAAAACTAAAAATGATCATAAAATAATGAAACCTTGCTTGATGTAATGTCATGCCACCAAGATGATGTGATAAAAAATTGGTCTGTTTGACGAAAGTTTGAACACACACCCCTCACAAACCGGAGCGACTCACTAGAAGGCTAGTGGTTCTGAGAGGGAACAATGCATGTGTGATGATGAACGGGAGGTAGCTTCCCCTTACGGCCTTTAAATTTTTTATACGTTTAACGTGCACTACTACAACTGTCATGTGAAAATTTGGAAAATTCTAGGGGTTATTTAACCTTTAAAAGACATTTAAGTGATTTTCTAGCCATTGAATGACCGTAATTAAAATTGGAACTAAATCTACATGCAACAGCTAACCATAATGGTTTAAAAAATCATATTTGTGTACTTATGTGCGAGTTAATTCCATGTGCAGTAAATTAGAAGGAATTTTCAAACATATTGGTCTCACGGCATGGACACATGCATGGAGTGCCATGGCATTCTAATTCCAAAAAATTAAAAAATGATCAGAAAACACGAAACCTTACTTGATGTAATGTCATGCCACCAAGATGATGTGGTAAAAAATTGGCCTGTTTGACGAAAGTATGGACACCCCCTCACAAATGGGAGAACTCACTAGAAGCTCGTGGTTCTGAGAGGGAACAATGCATGTTTGATGACGAACGGGAGATAAGTTCCTCTTACTGCCTTCAATTTTTTTTCTACATTTAACATGCACTAATACAATAGTCATGTGAAAATTTGGAAAATTTCAAGGGTCATTTGACCTTTAAAGCCATTTAAGTTATTTTCTAGCCAGTTAATGACCGTAATTCAAATTTGAACTACATCTACATGCAACGGCTAACCATAACGGTTTGAAAATCATATTTGTGTACTTGTGTGCGAGTTAATTCCATGTGTAGTAAATTAGAAGGAATTTTTAAACATATTTGTCTCATGGCGTGGACACATGCATGGAGTGCCATGGCATTTTAGTTCCAAAAAAATAAAAAATGATCAGAAAAACATGAAACGTTGCTTGATGTAATGTCATGCCACCAAGATGATGTGGTAAAAAAATTGGCCTGTTTGACAAAAGTTTGGACACACCCCCCTCACAAACCGGAGCAACCCACTAGAAGGCTCGTGGTTCCGAGAGGGAACAATGCATGTTCGATGACGAATGGGAGATAGCTTCCTTTTACGGCCTTCAATTTTTTAATACATTTAATGTGCACTAATACAACTGTGATGTGAAAATTATGAAAATTTCAGGGGTCATTTGACCTTTTAAAGACATTTAAGTGATTTGCTAGCCATTTAATGACCGTAATTCAAATTTGAACTACATCTACATGCAACGGCTAACTATAATGGTTTGAAAAGTCATATTTGTGTACTTGTGTCCGAGTTAATTTCATGTGTAGTAAATTAGAAGTAATTTTCAAACATATTGCTCTCACGGCATGGGCACATGCATGGAGTGCCATGACATTTTAATTCCAATAAATTAAAAAATGATCAGAAAAACATGAAACCTTGCTTGATGTAATGTCATGCCACCAAGATGATGTTGTAAAAAAATTGGCCTGTTTGACGATTTTTTTACACACACCCCTGACAAACCGGAGCAACTCACTAGAAGGCTCGTGGTTCTGAGAGGGAACAATGCATGTTTGATGACGAACGGGAGATAACTTCCTCTTTTGGCCTTCAAATATTTTCTACGTTTAACATGCACTACTACAACTATCATGTGAAAATCTAGAAAATTCAAGGGCTCATTTGACCTTTTAAAGACATTTAAGTGATTTTCTAGCCATTTAATGATCGTAATTCAAATTTGAACTACATCTACATGCAACGGCTAACCATAATGGTTTGAAAAGTCATATTTGTGTACTTGTGTCCGAGTTAATTTCATGTGTAGTAAATTAGAAGTAATTTTCAAACATATTGCTCTCACGGCATGGGCACATGCATGGAGTGCCATGACATTTTAATTCCAAAAAATTAAAAAAATGATCAGAAAAACATGAAACCTTGCTTGATGTAATGTCATGCCACCAAGATGATGTTGTAAAAAAATTGGCCTGTTTGACAAATTTTTTTACACACACCCCTCACAAACCGGAGCAACTCACTAGAAGGCTCGTGGTTCTGAGAGGGAACAATGCATGTTTGATGACGAACGGGAGATAGCTTCCTCTTTTGGCCTTCAAATATTTTCTACGTTTAACATGCACTACTACAACTATCATGTGAAAATCTAGAAAATTCAAGGGGTCATTTGACCTTTTAAAGACATTTAAGTGATTTTCTAGCCATTTAATGACCGTAATTCAAATTTGAACTACATCTACATGCAACGGCTAACCATAACGGTTTGAAAAATCATATTTTTGTGTACTTGTGTGTGAGTTAAAAAATCATCAGACGGTGTAAATATCTGGTGTTCAAAAAAGAAAATATAAAGATCTGGCAAGACAACCGGACCCCACACGATTGGCACTCTATTTCGTGGCTCAAGGTTTGGTAGGTGAGTGGAGGGGGTCATTAATCAGACATGGTTCTGTATTGGAAACCGTCAGCTATTATGTTCACACACGAATTTTGCTGCGGGAATCGTGTGTAATTCAAACTACAATACTCGTAAATTCTGGCGACCGGTGTGTGTACTATTCTCGTCGATCTAGATTCCGGTCGCCAATAAATACTACCTTGCTCACCTCGTCCCGCCTGCATTCTCATCTACATCGTCCCCTCGCTCTCTCTCTCTAATCTCTGCCATGGCACGGCCGGTCTGCCCACGCACCGACGAGGAGTCGCCACCCCCGAGGACACTCACTCGAATAGCAGCGACGAGGACCCCTACCCACCATCGGATGAGGTTGCGCCAGACCCCCCAAGTTTGGATTGGTTTTGGGGCCAGTACAATCTTTGTCTGTAGAAGTCACTGTCGCCAACTGAGAAAGCCAGGCAAGTGGCATTCAAGAAGGAGATGGCGGAGGAGGAAGCCAGGTACCAGAAGGCCTATGAAGCCCATGATGCCGCCTGGAAAAAGGAGGCGACAGAGCTTTGGGGGCGGGGGCGTCGTCATGCAGAGGAGGTGTACAAAGACGGGTACTTCACGAGGAAGGTCAATGGCACTGGGCGCCTCATCCCTGCATGGAGGTGGGCGGATAAGCTCCAGCGTGCCACCGATGAGGAGCTCCGGTGGGCGTCCAACAAAATGGCAAGATCATTCGCGCTCGTCCTCCGGCAAGAGGCAGATCAGTACGTCAAGCACTGCGAGGCGGAGGAGGTGGAGTACTGCCTCCGCACTGGGAAGACGCCGCGCACCAGGGAGCTGTTGGCGAGGGGCTGCCGGAATACTTGGCCCCAGGAGGGATTATTAGTTTTAGTATTGTTCGTTTTCAATTTTATGCATTGTACCTAGTAGTTAAGTATCATCACGTATATCTGATGACATTATATATATATTCTGTGATGAACTAATGAACAATTAATATATATATATATATATATTATGAATTCCATTTTCTATCTGTTTTTGTATACTAATTTGAATCTAGCTATTATCATCCACATATACAGAATGGAAAGCGTATACACACACATTGAAACAGAACATATAAGAACGGAAAACAGAGTACACATGTTGAAACAGAGCAATACTATGATTGCTGTGAATACATAACTATCCATGTCGAAATGACTCAACAAAATAAAACGTGTCCATGAGACCATGACCATTAGCCCATGCCTACGGTAGCTCTTGGCTCTTTCTGAACTTGTGCAGGCGTTCGTCCAAGTGGTCGACACGCTCGCAGTACATCTGGAGCGCGATCTTGAGCTACAAGTTGGCTATTTCATCGGAGATCACCAGCTTGAGGATGCGACGGCCATGTTCCTCTACTGCGCCTAGGTGGACACCTGGGCCAAGGAGGCGGTCGAGCCTACCGACCAGCGCGTTGGCATCGAGTGGGCCGCAGACAAGGCAAACGACACGACCCATGCGAACGGCGCCGTGGGTGTCTGGTGCAAGTACGGCACAACCGACATCTGGTGCAAGTACGGCGCAGAGGGCCTCTACCCACTCCTGGCGAGGAATGGGGGTACTGACAGGACGTGTACCCTGCTGCAACATTGTGTCGACAACATGCAAGCACCGATGGATCCACCTCTCGCTCTACGGCGCTCCAACGGTCTCAATGTGCGGCGAGCCACAGCCTATCGGCGCGGATGCGCCTAGCTTGCTCTGCGGCGCGCCATCGATCATGTTGTGCGGCGAGCTGCAACTTGTCGGCACTGACATGCCTATCTTGATATGCGGCGTTGAAGCGCCATGCGCCAAGGGTCTGCTCAACCCTGGTGATGACGCGCATCACGGCATCGTCCATCACGTTGCCGGGGAGCGCTTCGGCCTCGACGGGTGTCAGTGTCAAAACCGGCAGATCTCGGGTAGGGGTCCCGAATTGTGCATCTAAGGATAGATGGTAACAAGAGACAAGGGACAAAATGTTTTACCTAGGTTCGGGCCCTCTTGATGGAGGTAATACCCTACGTCCTGCTTGATTGACTTTGATGAGTATAGGGGTTACAAGAGTTGATGTACCACGAGATCGTAATGGCTAAACCCTAATAGTCTAGCCTATATGATTATGATTGCCTCTACGGACTAAACACTCCGGTTTATATAGACACCGGAGGGGGCTAGGGTTGTACAGAGTCGGTTTATAGAGAAAGGAATATTCATATCCGCACGCCAAGTTTGCCTTCCACGCCAAGGAGAGTCCCATCCGGACATGGGAGGAAGTCTTCTGTCTTGTACCTTTACGGCCCATTAGTTCGGCCCATGTCATATAGCCCGGACGCCCGAGGACCCCTTAATCTAGGACTCCCACAGTAGCCCCTGAACCAGGCTTCAATGACGGTGTATCCGGCGCGCAGGCTGTCTTCGACATTGCAAGGCGGGTTCCTCCTCCGAATACTTCAAAGCATCTGACCCGAAGAGTTATATTCGGCTTTTCATTTAATTTCATACCCTTTGGGTCCCGCGCCTCCGTATCTTCTGCTTCCACGTGTCGAACGAATACAAAAGGTCAGAGTATTTTTTGTGCATAACACCCTGGCCATAAAAAAGGCATCTGTATAAAGGGATTGGATCTCAGATGCCATTCCACACCAGGCAGAAAATCCTTAGAGCTCGCTAGGAGAAACCACTCAAATATGGCTAGCACTCCTAGTTCTTCCTCCCACACTCATGGCCCCGAAAAAGGCGATTGGGATAGATGCTCAGTATCCCATGCCCAGCTGAGCAAGCTCCAGGTGCAAGGCTACCTTCCCCCTGCGGATCTATTCCCGGTGTGGGTGGGATTAACTTCTTTTATGGGCGAAGCCCTGGCGGAAAATTTCCCGAATCCTTCAGAAGGAGAGCGAGTCTGCTTCATTTCCTTTCTATTGAGAGGCGTTGGATTTCCGATCCATCCTTTCCTCCGAGGTCTCCTAGAGTACTATGGCCTCCAACTGCACAATCTTACGCCATGCTCCATTCGGCACATCATAGGCTTCATCGCTCTTTGCGAGATGTTCCTAGCCTACGAGGCCCATTTTGAGTTATGGAGGAAATTGTTCTGCCTTGTCCCTCGCTCCCAAAAGGGATCCATATTCAAGGTGGGCGCCGTCGAGATATGGCACATAGCCGGAACCGGATACCTGTCCGACACGCCGAAGAAGGCGTCCGAGGAGTGGCCCTCGGAGTGGTTTTATATTGAAGACGTCGCTCTCCCCGACCCAGTCCGAATGGGGCTTCCCGAATTTTCCAGCGCTCCACTAAAGAAACGCCACAGCCGGCGCCCTCGGAGCCTCGAGGAGGAAGATAGCGCGGAAGTCAAGATGTTAATGGACAAGATAAAAATACTCGCCCAATCCAGACTATCCATGATTGAGGTCATGGTAATTTCCATAATGCGAGGCGTCCAGCCACTCCAATCCAGAGGACTCCCCATGTGGAACTACAATGGGGAGGATGATATATCTCGCTACGGGTGCAAGGGTTCGGATGACTTTGCCTCCCTGGCCACCATGCTGGCGGATCTTTATAAAGGGGAGAAAGAAGAATTCACCCGCCTTAAGTGCCAGGACGGATTCTCCATGTACAACCCCCCTAGCTGGGTAAGCTTTCAATCCAGAATTTTATTCAATCCTTATCTTAAGCCACAGCTAGTTGGACTCAAACTGAGCATCTTTAAAAGGAATGGCGGAAGGCCACCGTGGGGATCTATAGCCCTACTCCGTAGCCTGAGAATCATATTCAGGACCTAGATCCCGGATTTGAGGAGGATCCGGATATATTTGTAGAGCTTAAGGAGGGGGTCTTCTATCAGGCGAGCTACGACAGCACAGAAGTGGCCATTGTAGCCGATTACCCCGATCTCCTACCGTCTTCCCACGTAAGTGCCCATGGAGCATCTCGTCCAAATGAGCTTCCTCGTTATGCCTCACCCACCGCACTGTCTCGTGCTCCGAAGGGGAGGCGCTCGATGCCCCATGCTGCACCAGATGAAAACACGGCCGAGCCTTCATCAAGGAGGTATGGATTCGAATACGCCCCCTGGCAGTCACACCGAACTGTGACATTGTCCGATGTGTTTTATCAGGAAGAGTGTTCGCCGAACTGTGTCCGGGGATCCTACCGGTCGCGCTTCTACTAATCAGGTTCCAGACCCTGCCTCTAGGGTAGGGGCTGATACGGGAGTGATGCTAGATTGTCCTCCTTCAGAGGATTCAGATGATGTGTCCGTCATGAACTCTGAAGTAGAGAGCGCCATAAATCATCGACGACAGAGGGCCGCTCTTCGCGACCCCAGCTTTACTAAAGAGGCGTTCAATGCCTTTGGCTTGGCTGATGCATACATCCGAGCTGCTCGGGATGGGCTTGCCAGAGCCACTGACCAGTATTTGAAAGATATGCGGCTAAGTATGCATTGTATAGATCTAGTAACCATACACCAGTAGCCCCTGAGACTTGAAGCAGTTGAAACAACTGATTTAAGGATCATTGTATAATCAGGTACTCATGGAGAAGAACAACATGCTATCTCAGGAGCTGGAACAGTGCCGGGCCCAGCTAACTGCTATTACCGCCGAACTGGGGAAGTCCAAGGAGGCACCGACTGGTAAGGTTCCCTTCTATCCGGAAAATGTAATCATGTGCCAATCGTGTTTATACGAATAAACATTTATGTATTATTTGATGGCAGGCTCGTTGGCTCAGATGGAAGAGAATCTAAAGGCTCACAAGCGGAGAAAGAACATGTTGAAAGGAAAGAGGCCACTGGTCAATGTGTGCTGACACAAACCAGGGACGAAAAGAACAAGCTGCAGGATGCCAATACCCAGCTCAGCGAAGAGCTGAAGGATGTGCGGGCCCAACTAGTGGATGTTATAAAGGAGAACAAAAAGCTGCAAGGCGGCATTTTCAGTATGCCTTTCAACTTATTGTCGTACAGTTCGCTGGGGCGACTTATGATAAGTTTATTCCTGTAGGTATTTTGACTGGGCGGCCCGAAGAAGAGGCATCCAGCTTCCAAGGTGATCTGTTACAAGAGCTGTCCGAAGTGTATGGGCGAGCTCAGAAAGCAATGCGGAGCGTTGCCAAGGCTTTCTGGCCATCCGCATCCCCTCCAGGAAGTATGTAGGAGCTTGTGAAGCTGTTCAAGGGAGCTCGGTGCCGCTTTATATTATGGAAGATATCTTCTTGCCGGGAAGGCGCATGAGAGGCCTGGGCCATGGTGAAAACACAGTATACTGGACATGATCTGAATCATATGGCCCGGGTCGGACCTCGGGGGTCAGATGGACAAGAGATGCCAGTGAGCTTGGTATATGACCAAGTAAAGATAGCCGCCAAGTTTTTAGAACAGGACTGTAAGCTAGACAGCCTGTTAGACGGTATAGAGGAGGAAGTTTTTGAGTCCAAATGACTATGTACTTCAATTGAAATTTTTGTCCCTAGCCGAATTGTAAAACGATTGTCATGGCAGACCTTTTCGCTTCGACCTCCAGAACCGAAGGTGCGGAGTATTTCCGAATTCCAGACCGGCAATAAATACCAGGGCATGCATGGAAACATCTTCCTAGGGGTCATAGTTGCTTGAACAGACAAGTTGTATTCGGCTAGCTATGTTATATTACTTATTGATTGTAAGAAACATCTTCCAGAGAGAATAGTTCCATTAAGGGTTCCTTTCCCTAGGTGAACATGCGTTAGTATGCATGCCCAAACTGTGATTCGAAAAATCGCAATATACATAATATCTGGGGGTTCACAGTGCAACGAGGGTAAAACGTCTTTAGTCCGCCGACCGATTATCCCCTTAAGAATGGTAGCTTTTGGCTTCACCCAGTCTAAGGTACAAGTCCGGATGACCCGGCTGTAACAATCGCAGAGGTGCTCCCTTTGTGCCCTAGCCGAACTAACGGGAACATAGGGCATAAGCACAGGAGCTAGGCAACCCAGCTTGGCAAAAACTTAAGTCATAAAAGTGCATATCATGGCGAAGAAAAGGTATATATGAGAATAGGACATATATGTGGCGAGCTTGATGCTCGGAAAATGATAATAAGCTTCTGTAAAAGAAGCCCCCAGGTGTTATGGGCGTATACATTTATGGATGTGTACCTCATAAGTGTGTGGTCTAGCCGCACAAGAGCTATAAAGCTAAAGAAAAATATTTAAAGAGAGAGAAAATGAAAAGAGGAACAAAGGAAAACGAACAATGAGTCCGGCTCTAGGCGTAGAATCTTCGGAGTCTGGCGGCATTCCACGGGTTCGGCTCTAAGCGATTATCCGATGTGTCACGCAGACGGTACGCACCTCCAGTGAGAACTTCATCTATAATGAAGGGACCTTCCCACTTGGGCTTGAGTTTGTCCTTTTTCTTCTCTGGCAAGCGTAGAATGAGTTCACCAACATTGTAAGTCTTGGCCCGCACCTCTCTGCTTTGGTATCTGCAAGCTTGTTGTTGATAGAATGCGGAACAGGCCTTTGCAACATCGCCCTCCTCCTCCTCTAGGGTATCTAGACTATACTGCCGTGGCGCCTGCTCGTTTTCCTCGCTGACAAGGTTGATGGCGGAGGCGGTGCTTTGGCAGGCTGGCATGCTTGGAAAAGGTGGATGTGCTACAGGCTGCGCTTGTTGCCTCCGTGCGCCGCGTGCCACCTAGGTTTATGCGCAATATCGTTGGGTGGAGGGAAACCAGTGAGGAAATGGCGGGAAATAGTGGCGTGTTCATAAAATGCCATCAATTAATGGAAACTTTGCATAGAAGGAACATCGAGCTAGCACAAGAAGTAGATGATAATCAGATGATCGTTTATCCTAGTTAATTATGCATGTAATAGTTTACTTTGGTGTGTGGAAATGTAATGTGTGTATTAGCCACCTATGTAATTGGATGTTTGCCGCGTATTACACACATCTTGTTTATGTGAAACGTTTCTGTTCTCTTCGCTCAACACAACCAGTTTATCGAAATGAACTGTATGCCCTCCATTGCACATACCTTGATCTGGTTGAACCATTTCTGTTGCGTTGCCTAATCGAAAACAGTTCATCTAAGTGAACCGTATGCCGTATATCGCGCACACCTTGATCTGGATGACTGTTTCTTTTGTGTTGCCAGTCAAGATAAATCATTATTCACAAACAGTTCATCCGAGTGAACCACATGTTGTATATCACACACACCTTCATCTGGCTGCCCGTTTCTTTTGTTCCTCCTCATCGCAAACAGTTCATTGAACTGAACCATATGCCCTGCATAGCACATGCAACTAAAATCTGAACCGTGTTTGATGCATCTGTGCGCAAACGTTTTGCACCTTTTTTTACAGGTTTTTTACACCACCGTTTGTGATTATTGCATCACACACAGTTTCGTCGAAGGGTCTTTGATCGTAGTGTCGCATTAGCAGCATCCTGCAGTAGTGACTCAACATAAAAGTAAAATAACATGAAATTAAATAGATAGCCCCTTCGCAGAGGGAAGCAGGGATTTGCAGAGGTGCCAGAGATCGAAGCTTAAAACAGAGATAAATATAATTCTAGGAGGCATACCCTTCTTGTCAATGTTACGACCAAGAGTTTTCTATATCTTTCATGCTAAACACATTAGCGGCGATTCTGAAGTGATAAAAGTAAAGTTTACTCCCCATCCCACCAACAAACACAAGCCATGGCTAGCCGAATCCTCAGTTGCCCTCCATACCAACAACAATCCGGGGAGTTTTGTTTAATTTTTTGCAATTTTTTATTTTAGGACTGGGCATCCCTATTACCAGCCCCTCTCATGCAAGGACGAGTGAATAAATACTCATCATGAGAATAACCCACTTAGCATGGAAGATATTAAACACCCCCTGTCACTCCATGAGCGGTCCAGGCACACAAAACATATGTTTATTTGAAATTTTAGAGGTGGCACATGCAAATTTACTTGGAACGATAGGGTAATACCGCATATAGGTAGATATTGTGGACTCATCTGGAATAACTTTGGTTTAAGGATTTTGATGCACAAGCAATATTCCCGCTTAGTACAGGCGAAGGCTAGCAATTAGATTGAGAAGCGACCAGCGAGAGAGCGAAAACGGTCATGAACATGCATTATGAATAATCAACATTGAATACTAGCATGAGTAGGGTATAAACACCATGAACATAAATATCATGGAGGCTATGTTTGTTTTGATTCAACTACATGCGTGAACATGTGCCAAGTCAAGCCACTTGAAATATTCAGAGGAGGATACCATATTATCATACTACATCACAATCATCTTAATGCATGTTGACAGTCAAGATAAATCATTATTCACTCCTAGCTACATAAGCATGGCATAAGCAACTATAATCTCTAATTGTCATTGCAAACATGTTTAATCATAATATGTTGAACGATGGATACTGAGTTAAACATATTTACAAATGAAAACAAGTTGAGTTCATACTCGCTTTTCCCTGCCACAGTCACTTCATCATATATCGTCATTATTGCCTTTCACTTACATGATCGAATGATATGAAAATAATAATAGTGCAAGAGTTTCGTGGACCAAGCTGGAATCTGCAAACATTTTATTTAAGGAGATGAAAAAAATTATATGGGCTCTTTGTTAGATCAATAATAATGCAAAGGAGAGCCATCAACATTTTCATTATGGTCTTCCCCTTGGTGCGACTCAATAAAAAGAAGAGAAAAGGATTTCAGAGAAACACACTGAAATATTTTTGGAGTTTTTAGTTTTTCTTGAAGAAAGCAAATTAAAGAAAAGAAAAACAAAACAAAAACGAGAAAAGCTATTTAAGTGGGAGAGCTCCCAACAATTAAAAGAAGAAATGAGAAATCTTTTGGGATTTTCTTTTAATACTACAAGTAAATTAAATTGGGAAGAAAAACAAAAAAAGGAGTGATACTTCTCCATCGTATCTATAATTTTTGATTGTTTGATTCCAATATTATACAACTTTTATACACTTTTGGCAACATTTTATATGATTTATTTGGACTAACATATTGATCCAGTGCCCAGTGCCAGTTCGTGTTTGTTGCATGTTTTTTGTTTCATGGAAAATCCATATCAAACGAATTCAAATGCAATAAAAATTTACGGAGAATTAGTTTGGAATATATGTGATTTTGGGGACTTGGAATCAACGCAAACGGGGGACCACAGTGACCACAACCCACCAGGGCGTGCCGGGCACCCCCTAGCACGCTCAGGTGTCTAATGCCCTCCTTGAAAGTTGGTTGGGGCCCTTCTTCTGGCGCAAGAAAGATAATTTATGTAAAAAAATCATGTAAAAATTTCAGCGCAATCGGATTTGCGGCTTCGGAAATTTAAGAAACCGCGAAGGGCCAAATCTTGGGGATGCGAAACAGAAGAGAACAGAGAGAGAGATCCAATCTCGGAGGGGCTCCCGCCCCTCCGCCTCCATGGAGGCCATGGACCAGAGGGGGAACTCTCCTCCCATCTAGGGGGAGGCCAAGGAAGAAGAAGGAGGAGGTGAGGCCGGAGTTCCGCCGGGGAAAGGATCGGGATGGCGATCTACATCAACAATCTTGCTACCGTCATCACCAAGTCGCCCCCTCTATGCAACAGTGTAAAACCCCTTCTCCCGCTGTAATCTCTACTTAAACATGGTTCTCAACTCGATATATTATTTCCCAATGATATTTGGCTATCATATGATGTTTGAGTAGATCCGTTTTGTCCTGTGGGTTAATCACGATCTTGGTTGGTATGATTGTATATTTTATTTATGGTGCCATCCTCCGATGCCCTCTGTCTCGCGCAAACTGAGGGCCCCCCTCTGTAGGGTGTTGCAATATGTTCATGATTCGCTTATGGTGGGTTGCGAGAGTGACAGAAGCTTAAACCCGAGTAAGTGGGTTGTTGCATATGGGATAAAGAGGACTTGATACTTAATGCTATGGTTGGGTTTCATGACCTTAATGATCTTTAGTAGTTGCGGATGCTTGCTAGGGGTCCAATCATAACTGCATATGATCCAAGTAGAGAAAGTATGTTAGCGCATGCCTCTCCCTCATATAAAATTACAAGAATGATTACCGATACTTGTTATCGATTGCCTAGGGACAAATGACTTTCTTGTTGACAAAAGCAATCCACTTTTATTGTCTCTCAATTTATTCGTAGTTTTATTCTCGCAAAGTACTCGTAGTTTTATTCTTGCAAATTAGTTTCATACTTGTTTTTGGTAAAGCAAACTTTAAGTGTGCGTAGAGTTGTATCGGTGGTCGATAGAACTCGAGGGAATATTTGTTCTACCTTTAGCTCCTCATTGGTTTCGACACTCTTATTTATTGAAGAATGCTACAAACGACCCCCTATACTTGTGGGTTATCAAGACCTTTTTCTGGCGCGGTTGCCGAGGAGCAATAGCGTGGGGTGAATATTCTCCCGTTTGCTTGTTTGCTTTATCACTAAGTAGTTTTTATTTCTTGTTCTAAGTTGTTCTCTATCTTTAGTTATGGATATGGAGCACGAAACACCAAAAAAATTATTGGTACTTGCTACTCACGGAGATGGGGGACCTCCTAAAACCCTCGATGCTCGTTATATGAAAAATATTAAACACTAATTTGATAATCTTGAGAAAACCCCATTCAACTTGATAATGGGAGACACTTGGGACCAACGTGAATACTTTAGGGATTATCGCTTGACACAAAAAGGGAAACTATTTGTCGGTGCACAAAAGGAGGGATCCTATTTTGTACCCCTTTACTTGTGCGCGGGCAGTTGGAGCCGCGCCTGCGGCCACACCTAGCGGGGCAGAGGAAGGAAGCAAAGCCACAAGACAACCAGAACAACGCCAAGCCAGAAACACAAAGAGCAGAGGGGCGAGGCGGCCTCCCCGGCAAGGCCCTTGCCGGGGCGGCCTATGCAGCCCCGGCAAGAACCTTGCCGGGGCAACTTGTCCGACACCAGCAGATCCGCCCCCTCCCTTGAGCCCAAGGGTTCCAACACCATCAAACACTTTGGAACCGAGGCTTGGGAGGCTCCTCCATGGTAGCATGCAAATCTTTGTGGAGACCAGAAGCACACAAGACTAGGTGATGACCAGAGGACGATGATCCTCGGCAAGTGTAACGCCCCAAGACCGGAGCTTCAGATGCCTTCCATGGTTTCGGAGTTTCATCGCGTGATTTGTTTGGTTCATTGCTTTCTTCTTTGCATCATTTGCATTGCATCATGTCATCGTATCATTTTTAACTCAACTGAATAAATGGCATGGATCTTTGATCCATTTAAACCGAGGGAATTCATGTGGTGATTCTCCAACATATATCCCAATATTAGGGAGCTATAATAAATATTCCATTCTTTTGGAATTCACCATAACACACTTGCAAAAATCCCAATGCCTTTGTTATCACAACTCTTGGCCTCTATCTTTGCCATATATCCTTTCTTCATTTTTCGGAGCTCCACCAAAATTCTCAACATTTTTGGATACTCCAAAAACCTCATCCTAGTTCAAACCCATTTGAATCAAATTCAAATGATTTGAATTCTTATCGTTCGATCTGGCCTTTTCTAATTTTCTCGGACCAAGCTTATTTTTGTGAGTCCAAGAAAATTATCCGCATGTCCAACTTCTTCCCCTAACACCTCCTTCCTTTTTTCTTTTCTTCTTTGTTTTTTTCTTCTGTTTTAGAAATAAGAGAGAGGAGTTCAGCCTACCTAGCCTACTGGGCCTCCCAACCACCCATGTCAGCCCACCTAGGCCAACCGCACTCAGGCAAGCCCGCCTGCGCCTAGGCGCAGCCCCCCTCTCTCTACTGGGCCGGCTCCAAGGCCCACTCCCCCGTAACCCTAGGCCGACCCCCTCCTATTGATCTCTCCCTCTGCCCGCCGGCTCCTCTCGCTCGTCTTCTCTCTTTCCCTCAATCCCGCATGCCTCCATTGCAGCGCCCTCTCCATCGCCCCGCTGGTCCTCCGCCTCAACTTTGGCCGGAACAAATCGATTCCCCGCCACCTCGCCTAGTCCATGGAGTTGCTGCCCCGTGCTCCTTCACCTGCAACCCGTCATTCGAGGACTGGCGCCGCCAACCGCGACCACGAGGCAGGAGACCGCCATGGTTGGCCGCTCAAGTCCCACCGGCGCCTGCTCCGGTTTCGAGCAGGGGAACAAGGAGGACGAAGCCCAGCTCTGCCGCCGTTGTACCTCGTCGCGTCTCTGCTGCCTTGTCGTCGCCGGCCATCCTCGCCGCCGCCCGGGGTCCTCCTGCACTTCAAGCCCGACGCCCGACCCGCGACCTTCGCCACCTCGCCGTCCTTCTGCACATCGTCGCAGGCCCTGCTTCACCTCGTTCCTGCCCTGCCGGCGAGCCCCTGCTCCTGCTCGACCCTGCCGTCCGTCGTGCCACCGGCAACCAGCTCCTCAGAGCAGAGCTCCTCGGAGCAGAGCTCCTCCTTCGCCACCCCGTCGTCCTTTGTCGCCGGTGCGCCAAGCCCCGATGACCCGCATGTCCCTTCTCGCCAGCCCCCTACATCGAGCAGCCGTACCTCGACCGCTACGCACGACCCTGCGTTTGACTCCGGGAGCACTTTCGGGTCTTCCCCCAATGTCATGTCTTCTTTTGGATCACGCCAAGATTAGGGCCCTAGTACCATGACGACCGACGCAAGTTCCACTACCGTCGGTGTCCATTTTGCCAAGTCCGACTACGACATGAACGTCTACACGAAGACCCTCGAAGACTTCGGATTCGACAAGTCCGATGACGCTCTTGTACAACTACGTTGCCGAGTCCGGGACCGGCAAGACCGACGACGCGGAAACGCCAGGTACCCCTACGCGCGAAGACGCCTAAGATCGTTTCGGGTTTCATCAAGTACCGCTACCGATGACTTGAACCCCTACGGAAACGTGTTCCATTACCGTCGCCGAGATTGCGAGTACCTCTACTGATGACTGATACGTCTCCAACGTATCTACTTTTCCAAACACTTTTGCCCTTGTTTTGGACTCTAACTTGTATGATTTGAATGGAACTAACCCGGACCGACGTTGTTTTCAGTAGAATTGCCATGATGTTGTTTTATATGCAGAAAACAAAAGTTCTCGGAATGACCTGAAACTCCACGGAATACCTTACAATAAATAATAAAAAATCCTCGCCAAATATGAAGACCAGGGGGCCCACACCCTTCTAACGAGGGTGGGGGGCGCCCCCCTAGGGCGCGCCCCCCCTACTTCGTGGGCCCCCTGGAGACCCCCGACTCCAACTGCAATCTATATAACTGCTTTCGGGGAGAAAAAAAATAAGAGAGAAGAAATCATAGCATTTTACGATACGGAGCCGCCGCCAAGCCCTAAAACCTCTCGGGAGGGCTGATCTGGAGTCTGTTCGAGGCTCCGGAGAGGGGGATTCATCGTCGTCGTCATCATCAACCATCCTCCATCACCAATTTCATGATGCTCACCGCCGTGCATGAGTAATTCCATCGTAGGCTTGCTGGACGGTGATGGTTTAGATGAGATTCACCATGTAATTGAGTTAGTTTTGTTAGGGTTTGATCCCTAGTATCCACTATGTTCTGAGATTGATGTTGCTATGACTTTGCTATGCTTAATGCTTGTCACTAGGGCCCGAGTGCCATGATTTCAGATCTGAACCTATTATGTTTTCATCAATATATGAGAGTTCTAGATCCTATCTTGCAAGTCTATAGTCACCTATTATGTGTTATTATCCGTTAACCCCGAAGTGACAATAATCGGGATACTTACCGGTGATGACCGTAGTTTGAGGAGTTCATGTATTCACTATGTGCTAATGCTTTGTTCCGGTTCTCTATTAAAAGGAGGCCTCAATATCCCTTAGTTTCCATTAGGACCCCGCTGCCATGGGAGGGTAGGACAGAAGGTGTCATGCAAGTTCTTTTCCATAAGCACGTATGACTATATTCGGAATACATGTCTACATTACATTGACGGATTGGAGCTAGTTCTGTGTCACCCTATGTTATGACTGTTACATGATGAACTGCATCCGGCATAATTATCCATCATTGATCTGATGCCTACGAGCTTTCCATATACTTGTTTACGCTTATTTACTTTCCTGTTGCTATTGTTACAATCACTACAAAATACCAAAAACATTACTTTGCTTTCATTACTCTTTTGTTGCCATTACCATCACTATCATATTACTTTCCTACTAAACACTTTGCTGCAGATACTAAGTTTCCAGGTGTGGTTGAATTGACAACTCAGCTGCTAATACTTGACAATATTCTTTGGCTCCCCTTGTGTCGAATCAATAAATTTGGGTTGAATACTCTACCCTCGAAAGCTGTTGCGATCCCCTGGACTTGTGGGTTATCAAGACTAATTTCTGGCGCCGTTGCCGAGGAGCATAGCTCTATTCTTTGAGTCACTTGGGATTTATATCTGCTGGACACTATGAAGAACTTGAGAGATCCAAAAACTAAGATCTATCCCTCAACTACGAGGGGAGGTAAGGAACTGCCATCTAGCTTTGCACTTGATTCACCTTCTGTTATGAGTAAGCTTGCGACACCTACACCTGCTTCTGCTATTCGTTCTGATATGTCGCATGTTATTGTTGATGCTATTTCTGCTGTGCATGATACTTATGATGAAACTACCTCTATGCCTGATACTACTATGCCACTTAGTGATTTTCTAGAGGAATGACTTGCTAGGGCTAGAGAGATTGAAAATATTGAATCTAATTATGAAGATGAAAGTGATGATGAAGAATCACTTGTTATTCCCGAGGGTTATTTATTTGATCAAGATGCTTCTTTAGATATTTTAGCTTGCAAAGATAGATATGAACTCAAAAGGTTATTAGCTAAATGGAATAAGTAATCTCCAAATGCTAGGATGAGACCTGACCCTGCTTTTGCTACTTCACCTATATGTGTTGCTGATAAGGATTATGAATTCTCTGTTGATCCTGATATAATTACTTTGGTTGAATCTGATCCTTTTCATGGCTATGAATCTGAAACTATTGTAGCACATCTTACTAAATTAAATGATATAGCCACCCTATTCACTAATGATGAGAGATCTCGCTACTTTTATATCCTTAAAATATTTCCGTTCTCACTAAAGGGTGATGCTAAGATATGGTTTAATTCTCTTGATCCTGGTTGTGTGCATAGTCCCTAGGATATGATTTATTACTTCTCTGCTAGATATTTCCCTGCTCATAAGAAACAAGCCGCTTTAAAGGAAATATACAACTTTGTGCAAATTAAAGAAGAGAGTCTCCCACAAGCTTGGGGGAGGCTTCTCAAGTTACTTAATGCTTTGCCTGATCATCCTTTATAATGGACTAACCGATGCTTCCAGAGATTACCTGGATAGTTGTGCTGGTTCTCTTTTCAGGGAAAGAACGCCGGATGAAGCTGAAATCTTATTGAATAATATGTTGACAAATGAAAATAATTGGGCACCTCCTGAGCCAGCCCCTGAGGCAGCTCCTGCTCCAATTAATGATCCTATTCCTAAACCAACTCTGAAGAAGAGAGGTGTTCTATTTCTCAGTCCCGAAGATATGCAAGAGGCAAAGAAATCTATGAAAGAAAAAGGTATTAAAGCTGAAGATGTTAAGAATTTACCTCCTATTGAAGAAATACATGGTCTCAATTCACCTCCTGATGAAGAAATATATGATCTTAATCCTTTATTTATTGAAGAACCTCCAGACCTCGATAACCCGACACAGGTAGTAAAGGTAAATTCTCTTTATAGATATGATAAAGCGAAAGTCCCTCCTACTAAAATTGCTAGTCAATGCTTGGATGAGTTTGATAATTTTATGTTTAAGCAAGAAGACTTCAATGCTTATTTTGGTAGAAAATTAAAACAAGATGCTGATATGATTAAATACTTGGGTGATTATATGGCTAATATTAGAGGTGAACTTAAACTTGTTAGCAAACATGCTTCCATGGTTACCACTCAAGTAGAACAAGTACTTAAAGCTCAAAAAGAATTGCTCGATGAGATGAATAGTAAGAAAAATGATTATGCTGTTAAAGTGGCTACTAGAACTGGTAGAATGAGTCAGGAACCTTTGTATCCTGAAGGCCACCCTAAGAGAATTGAGCAAGATTCTCAAAGGAATAATATTGATGCACCTAGTTCTTCCAAAAAGAAGAAAAAGAAAAATGATAGAACTGTGCAAACTTCTAGTGAACCTATTGCCGAATCACCTGATAATCCAAATGATATCTCTATGTCTGATGCTGAAACACAATCTGGCAATGAACCCGAAACTAGTGATAATGTTAATGATAATGTTCATGATGATGCTCAACCTAGTAATGATAATGACATAGAGATTGAACCTGCTATTGATCTTGATAACCCACAATCAAAGAATCAACGTTATGATAATAAAGATTTTGTTGCTAGAAAACATGGTAAAGAAAGAGAACCATGGGTTCAGAAACCCATGCCTTTTCCTCCCAAACCATACACGAAAAAGGATGATGAGGATTTTGAGCGCTTTGCTGAAATGATTAGACATATCTTTTTGCGTATGCGATTAACTGATATACTCAAAACAAATCCTTATGCTAAGTACATGAAGGATATTGTTACTAATAAAAGAGAGATACCGGAAGCTGAAATTTCCACCATGCTTGCTAATTACACTTTTAAGGGTGGAATACCAAAGAAACTGGGAGATCCAGGAGTACCAACTATACCATGCTCCATTAAAAGAAACTATGTTAAAACTGCTTTATGTGATCTTGGAGCCGGTGTTAGTGTTATGCCTCTCTCTTTATATCGTAGACTTGATTTGAATAAGTTGACACCTACTGAAATATCTTTGCAAATGGCCAATAAATCAACTGCTATACCTATCGGTATTTGTGAGGATGTGCCTGTTGTGGTTGCAAACGTTACTATTTTAACAGACTTTGTTATTCTTGATATTCCCGAGGACGATAGTATGTCTATTATTCTTGGAAGACCTTTTCTTAATACTGCAGGGGCTGTTATTGATGACAACAAAGGCAATGTCACTTTTCATGTTAATGGTAATGAGCATACGGTACACTTTCCGAGGAAACAACCTCAAGTTCATAGTATCAATTCTATCGGAAAAATTCCATCGATTATATTTGGAGGTTTTCAATTTCCTCTTCCTACTGTTAAGAAGAAATATGATATACTTATTATTGGGGATGTGCATATCCCTGTTGAGGTAATGTAACGCCCTTGATGCGGCTATATCTCCTACGTGTCGAAGCACGACTTAGAGGCATAACCGCATTGAAAGCAATGTCGCAAGTAAGGTAATCTTCACAACAACCCATGTAAATAGATAATAGGGGAAAAGGTACATAGTTGGCTTACACTCGCCACATCACACAAAGTACATAAATAACATTACATCATCCAATACACTCATGGTCCGACTATGGTACCAAAATAAAAGATCAACCCCAACATGCGACACGGTCCCGATCGCCCCAACTTGGCACCACTACTGATCATCAGGGAAAGACACATAGTAACGGCGTGAGTCTTCGTCGAACTCCCACTTGAGCTCTAGCGCATCATCTGGAACGGAGTCATCGGGCCCTGCATCTGGTTTGGAAGTAATCTGTGAGCCACGGGGACTCAACAATCTCGCACCCTCGCGATCAAGACTATTTAAGCTTATAGGAAAGGCAAGGTAATATGTGGAGCAGCAGCAAGCGACTAGCATATATGGTAGCTAACCTGTTCGCCAAAGAGAGCGAGAAGAGAAGGCAAAGCACGAACGAAGAACTAAAGAACAACCTACGGCAAACATTACTCCAACACCGTGTTCATTTCACGGACTCCGCCGAGAAGAGACCATCACGGTAATTCACGCAATTGATTCATTTTAATTAAGTTAAGGTTCATTTTATCTACAATCGGACATTAACAAATTCCCATTTTCCCATAACCGCGGGCACGACTTTCGAAAGTTCAAATCCCTGCATGGGAGTCCCAACTTAGCCCATCACAAGCTCTCACGGTCAACGAAGGATAAACCTTCTCCCGAGACATTCCGATCAGACTCGGCATCCCGGTTCTACAAGACAACTTCGACAAAGATAAAACAAATCCAGCAACACCGCCTGAATGTGCCGACAAATCCCGATAGGAGCTGCACATATCTCGTTCTCAGGGCACACTCAGATGAGACTAGCTACGAGTAAAAACCAAACCTCAAGTTTCCTCGAGGTGGCCCCGCAGGCAGCTCGGTCGGACCAACACTCAGAGGAGCACTGGCCCAGGGGGGGTTTAAATAAAGATGACCCTCGGGCTCCGGAAACCCAAGGGAAAAAGAGGCTAGGTGGCAAATGGTAAAACCAAGGTTGGGCATTGCTGGAGGAGTTTTATTCAAGGCGAATTGTCAAGGGGTTCCCATTATCACCCAACCGCGTAAGGAACGCAAAATCCGGGAACATAACACCGATATGACGGAAACTAGGGCGGCAAGAGTGGAACAAAACACTAGGCAAAAGGCCGAGCCTTCCACCCTTTACCAAGTATATAGATGCATTAAGATAACAAGATAATATAATGATATCCCAACAAATAAACAGTGTCCCAACAAGGAACGATCTCCAATCTTCACCTGCAACTAGCAACGCGATAAGAGGGGCTGAGCAAAGCGGTAACATAGCCAATCAACGGTTTGCTAGGACATGATGGGTTAGAGGTTTTACATGGCAATTTGGGAGGCATGATAAGCAAGTGGTAGGCATCGTAGCATAGGCATAGCAAAAGAGCGAGCATCTAGCAAGCAAAGATAGAAGTGATTTTGAGGGTATGATCATCTTGCTTGCAAAGTTGTCAGAGTTGACTTGATCCTCGTAAGCAAACTCAACAGGCTCCTCATTAGCAAACTCGTCTCCCGGCTCTACCCAAACAAGACAAACAAGCAAAAGGAACACAATCAACCACGTGCAAACGCTCGAACAACATGATGCAAACATGGTATGCTATGCGGGATGCGGTATGTGATGCATATGCAAGATTTGACAAGGAATGATTGAACCTGGCTTCAACATGGAAATCCAAGAGTGCCACTGGAAAGGTGAGGTGATTTCGGTTGAAATCGATATAAAGATCACCGGAATCGGATGCACGGTTTGGAAATGGCAAGCAAAACAAATAAGGCACCGGTCTGCGATAAACAGCAAGTAGCCATCTAAATGCATCAAGATAATTATGGTACATCACTCACACATGGCAGGGATCCACTCATAATGCTTGACAAAAGATGAACACCGAGCTACGACCAATTCATCCATTAACAGGTTCAAACAAGCATGGCAAAAGGGCAAATGATAAACAGGTTTCAGACTTAGTGAAATTAACACAAGCCTGGAATTTCAGATCAGATAGCACACTTTGGAGCAAGAAAACTATATGCTACAGGAACTTAACATGGAAAATCAAGGCATGGCATGAATCTACTAAAATCACTTAACAAAAGTCCCTTAGTGGCCTTGAGCCAAAAGGGATCATAAAATACAATTGAAAGCATGTGAACATGGCAAAAACATAATCAGGTTACAGACTTAGAGAAAAACTGGAGCATGCAAATATGTTAACGAGTAGGCATGTTTACGAGCTCGATGCACTCACTACAGAGTATGGAATGACAAACTAAGCATACAACCATCAAGAATACATATTATATAAGCTAGACATGGCAAGAATAACAACATAGAATGCACGGATCAACAACAACATCCTCGGCAAAATGGCTAACAAGTAGACAATCTGCCAGGATTCACGAAATAGCAAAAGTAGAGCTCGATTGACTCAAGCTAGGTTGATCCATAATTGCAAACAAAGACATGGATGGATAGATCACCACAATATTAACAAATCATCCTTACTGATCATCCTCAAAAGAGGCACGGATCACTAGGAAACAACATGAACATATGACATAATGATAAAAACAGATCAAGGACTTAGAGAAATTTTAAGTGCCTGAAATCAGCATTAACGAATGCACTACTTTGCAAGCTTGTGCTAGTCACCACACATATCACAAAAATACATGGATAGAACCTCTGTAAAGATGGCAAAGTATATAACAAAACTCATGTAGTACTCAGGAGCATATCATGCACACATTAAACATGGCAAAAATGACAAATAGCTATTTGGTGCAGCAGATCTGACAATTATCTCAAATAGCTCTCTTCCAACAGCATTTCGGGCATCAAGATGAGCTCAAATGAAAATGATGCAATGAGATGAAATGATGTGCTCTCTGCGACGAACATTTTGATATGCTACACGCCCAAAATGGAGTTACGGATGCGGAGTTACGGCATGACGAAGAATGCTAAAAATATCTGGGAGTTTGGCGAAAAAGTCAACCGGTTAGGGTTTACTGTAGCGACCGAACCGGATCTAGATCGGGCGAGCGCGCACTTCGAGGAACGCCAGAGAGGAAGGTCGCCGGAGATCCCTGTTCGCCGGACTCGGCGAGGCGCGCCGGCCGGAGGAGAGGAGGACGACGGGGCGGTGTGGCGCGGTGGCGGCGGAGGACCTCGGCGGCGCGGGGCGACGAGGAGGCAAGGCCCGGCGAGGTGCGGCCGCGCCGGAGTTCGCCGGCGATGGCGCCTGCGGCGGCCGGGCGCGAGGGAGAGCAGGGCGGCTCGCCGCGCGGGAGGACGAAGGTGACGGGCGGCGGCGGCGGAGATCTGGGCCGCGGGGGCCCAACGCGGGCCGCGCGCGGTGAGGCGACGATGTGGGTGCGCTTGCCCATGTGGCACGCTGCGATTGGTCTGGATGAAGCGGTGGACGTGTCCGGCACGTCCGGACATTGTCCGGCGCGCGGAGAGGAAGGGGATCTAGGGTTTCGGGGAAGAAGACCCGTGAATTTCGGAGGGGGGTTCTATATAGGCATAGGAGGAGCAAGGAGAGTCCAAATGAGGTGCGGTTTTCGGCCACGCGATCATGATCGAATGCTCTAGATGATGGAGAGGGTTTTGGGCCAAATTGGAAGGGTGTTGGGCTGCAACACACACGAGGCCTTCTCGGTCCCTCGGTTAACCGTTGGAGCATCAAACGAAGTCCAAATGGTACGAAACTTGACAGGTGGTCTACCAGTAGTAAATCCAGGCCGCTTGGCAAGTCTTGGTCCAATCCGGAAATGTTTAACCCCCACACACGAAAAGAAGGTAGAAAGGACCACCGGAGGAGATGGGAGCGCCGGAATGCAAAACGGACAACGGGGAAAATGCTCGGATGCATGAGACGAACACGTATGCAAATGCAATGCACAAGATGACATGATATGGGATGCATGACAACGACAACAATACACAGAGACAAAAACCCGAACCTGAGGAAATAAAATAACTTAGCGCCGGAAACGGCAAGAGTTGGAGTACATATAAGGTAAATTACATCCGGGGTGTTACAACACTCCACCACTACGAAAAGGATCTCGTCCCGAGATCTAGGACTGGAAGAATGCTGGGTACTCAGAACGGAGGTAATCCTCGCGTTCCCAGGTGGCTTCACAGTCGGAATGGTGTGACCACTTGACTTTGAGGAATTTGATTAACTTATTACGAGTCTTGCATTCAGTCTCTTCAAGAATAGCAACAGGGTGCTCACGATAAGAGAGGTCTTCTTGGAGATCAATGTCTTCGAAGTTGATGGTGCGGTCAGGAGTCTTGAAGCACTTGCGGAGCTAAGAGACATGGAACACGTCGTGCACATTTGCAAAGTTTGAAGGAAGCTCGAGTTGATAAGCGAGATCGCCTCTCTTGCTGACGATCTTGAAAGGACCCACGTATCTAGGGGCAAGGTTCCCTTTGATACCGAAGCAACGAGTACCTTTCATTGGAGAGACGCGGAGGTACACATGATCTCCGATCTCGAAAGCCAAATCACGGTGCTTACTATCATAGTAGTTCTTCTGGCGCGATTGCGCTGCTTTGAGGTTATCACGAATGACTTTGCACATTTCCTCTGCCTCTGTGATTAAGTCATTTCCAAGAAGTTGACGTTCACCGGTTTCTGACCAGTTAAGAGGAGTATGGCACTTCCTGCCATACAGAATTTCGAATGGGGCCTTGCCCGAACTTGCTTGAAAATTGTTATTGTAGGAGAATTCGGCGTATGGAAGACAATCTTCCCACTTCATACCGAAGGAGATCACACAAGCCCTGAGCATATCTTCAAGAATCTGATTGACACGCTCGACTTTACCGCTAGTTTGAGGATGGAAAGCTGTGCTGAAGCGGATGTTGGTGCCCATGGCCTTCTGAAAAGAATCCCAAAACTTGGAGGTAAAGATGTTGCCACGGTCTGAAGAGATCACCTGTGGAATGCCGTGCAGCGAGACAATCCGAGAGGTATACAGCTCCGCCAGTTGAGCTGCAGTGATAGACTCTTTGATAGGCAGAAAGTGAGCCACTTAAGTGAGTTTGTTGATGACAACGAATATAGCATCATTGCCACACTTGGACTTTGGAAACCCAGTCACGAAGTCCATCTCAATGTGGTCAAATTTCCATTCTGGAATGGCAAGAGGTTGGAGGAGACCAGCTGGCCTTTGGTGTTCTGCCTTCACTCTTCTGCAGATATCACATTCATTCACGAACTGAGCAATCTCGCGCTTCATTCGAGTCCACCAATAAGCCTGCTTGAGGTCCTGATACATCTTCATACTCCCAGGGTGGATGGAGAGGAGTGAATTGTGAGCCTCGTTCATGATAACTTTACGAAGGTTACCTTTGGGCACAACAATACGATCCTCGAAGAAGAGAGTATCCTTGTCATCAAGGCGGTAGCACTTGTACTTGGGTTGACTCTTGGCAATCCCAATCTTCACCTTCTTCACCATAGCATCAAGAAGTTGAGCCTCGCAAATCTGATCTTCCAAAGTAGGAGAGACTTGAAGGTTGGCGAGGAAACCTTGAGGAACAACTTGCAGATTGAGTTTGCGGAAAGCTTCACAAAGCTCGGGTTGGTAAGGCTTGAGAATCAGACTGTTGAAGTAAGCCTTTCTGCTCAATGCGTTAACAATCACATTGTCCTTGCCTGGAGTATACTCGATACTCGGATTATACTCTTGAATCATTTCGACCCAACGAGTCTGCCTGAGGTTGAGATTAGGTTGAGTCAAGATGTACTTGAGACTCTTGTGGTCAGTGAAGATGTCCACTTTTCTTCCCAATAAGAGATGTCTCCAAGTCAAAAGAGCATGCACAACTGCCACCAACTCGAGGTCATGAGTGGGGTAGTTCTTCTCGTTGGGCTTCAACTGGCGAGAGGTATAAGCCACAACTTTCTTCTCTTGCATCAACACTGCACCAAGCCTTGAAGAGAGGCATCGCAGAAGACCTCGAACGGTTTGGATTCATCAGGAGGAGTCAGAACTGGAGCAGTGACCAATTTCTCTTTCAAAGTGTTGAAAGCGATGTCACATTCCGGAGACCAAACGTACTTGACGTGCTTCTAGAGAAGGTTTGAGAGAGGCTTCGCGATCTTTGAAAAGTTCTCAACGAACCTTCAACAGTAGCTTGCGAGACCGAGGAAGCTACGGAGTTGCTTCATGTTCTGAGGTGGTTCCCAATTCATAATTGCAAACACCTTCTCAGGATTCACCGCAATGCCCTTGGCAGAGATGATATGCCCAAGATATAGAACCTCATCGAGCCAAAACTCGCACTTTGAGAACTTGGCATAGAACTGATGTTCCCTGAGCTTATCGAGCACCAAATGCAAGTGCTTGGCATGATCTTCCTTGTTCCTCGAAAAGACCAGAATGTCATCGAGATAGACCAAAACGAAGTCATTTGTGTAGGCGTTGAAGATGAAGTTCATCATGCGAGAGTGTTGGGGAACGTAGCAGAAATTCAAAATTTTCTACGCATCACCAAGATCAATCTATGGAGAAGTCTACCAACGAGGGAAGGAGAGTGCATCTACATACCCTTGTAGATCGCTACGCAGAAGCGTTCAAGAGAACGGGGTTGATGGAGTCATACTCGTCGTGATCCAAATCACCGATGATCCTAGTGCCGAACGAACGGCACCTCCGTGTTCAACACACGTACAGCCTGGTGACGTCTCCTACGCCTTGATCCAGCAAGGGGAGAAGGATAGGTTGGGGAAGACTCCATCCAGCAGCAGCACGACGGCGTGGTGGTGGTGGAGGAGCGTGGTACTCCAGCAGGGCTTCGCCAAGCACCGCAAGAGACGAGGAGGGAGAGGGGTAGGGCTGCGCCAAGAAGGAGAGGAACTCATCTGTTGGCAGCCCCAAGTCCTCAAGTATATATGGGGGAGAGGGTGGGGTGCGCCCCACCTAGGGTTCCACCCTAGGGGCGGCGGCCAGCCCCAATCCCATCTAGGGTGGCGGCCAAGTGGAGGGGGAGAGGGAGGCGCACCAGGCATGGGCCTTAAGGCCCATCTGCCCTTAGGGTTTGCCCCTCTTCCCCTTAGGCGCATGGGCCTTGGTAGGGAGGCGCCCCAGCCCACTTAGGGGCTGGTCCCTTCCCACTATTGGCCCATGTAGGCCTCCGGGGCTGGTGCCCCACCTGGTGGACCCCCGGACCCCTCCGGTGGTCCCGGTACACTACCGGTGATGCCCAGAACACTTCCGGTGGACAAAACCACACTTCCTATATATTAATCTTTACCTCCGGACCATTCCGGAACTCCTCCTGACGTCCGAGATCTCATCCGGGATTCCGAACAACATTCGGTAACCACGTATATCTATTCCCTATAACCCTAGCGTCATCGAACCTTAAGTGTGTAGACCCTACGAGTTCGGGAGTCATGCAGGCATGGCCGAGATAACTCTCCGACCAATAACCAACAACGGGATCTGGATACCCATGTTGGCTCCCACATGTTCCATGATGATCTCATCGGATGAACCACGATGTCGAGGATTCAATCAATCCCGTATACAATTCCCTTTGTCTAGTGGTACGATACTTGCCCGAGATTCGATCGTCAGTATCCCGATACCTTGTTCAATATCGTTACTGGCAAGTCTCTTTACTCGTTCCGTAACACATCATCCCGTGATCAACTCCTTGGTCACATTGTGCACATTATGATGATGTCCTACCGAGTGGGCCCAGAGATACCTCTTCGTTTACACGGAGTGACAAATCCTAGTCTCGATTCGTGCCAACCCAACAGACACTTTCGGAGATACCTGTAGTGTACCTTTATAGCCACCCAGTTATGTTGTGACGTTTGGCACAACCAAAGTATTCCTACGGTATCCGGGAGTTGCATAATCTCATGGTCTAAGGAAATGATACTTGACATTTGAAAAGCTTTAGCATACGTACTACATGATCTTTGTGCTAGGCTTAGGATTGGGTCTTGTCCATCACATCATTCTCCTAATGATGTGATCCCGTTATCAACAACATCCAATGTCCATGGTCAGGAAACCGTAACCATCTATTGATCAACGAGCCAGTCAACTAGAGGCTTACTAGGGACATGGTGTTGTCTATATATCCACACATGTATCTGAGTTTCCTATCAATACAATTCTAGCATGGATAATAAACGATTATCATGAACAAGGAAATATAATAATAACCAATTTATTATTGCCTCTAGGGCATATTTCCAATAGTCTCCCACTTGCACTAGAGTCAATAATCCAATTCACATCGATATGTGATTAACACTCAAGGTCACATCCCCATGTGACTAACACCCAAAGAGTTCTGGGTTTGATCATGTTATGCTTGTGAGAGAGGTTTCAGTCAACGGGTCTGCAGCATTCAGATCCATATGTACTTCGCAAATTTCTATGTCATCTTGTAGATGCAACTACTACGCTACATTTGGAGCCATTTCAAATAACTGTTCTACTTGGAGCTATTCTAAATTGTTGCTCCATTATACGTATCCGGTATCTCTACTCAGAGCTATCCGGATAGGTGTTAAGCTTGCATCGATGTAACTCTTTACGTCGAACTCTTTATCACCTCCATAACCGAGAAACATATCCTTATTCCTCTAAGGATAATTTAGACCGCTATCTGGTGATCTACTCCTAGATCACCTTTGTACCCTCTTGCCAAATATGTGGCAAGGCACACATCAGGTGTGGTACTCAGCATGGCATACCGTATGGAGCCTATGACAAAAGCATAGGGGACGACCTTCGTCCTTCCTCTTTCTTCTGCCGTGGTCGAGCTTTAAGTCTTAACTTCATACCTTACAACTCAGGCAAGAACTCCTTCTTTGACTGATCCATCTTGAACACCTTCAAGATCATGTCAAGGTATGTGCTCATTTGAAAGTACCATTAAGCGTTTTGATCTATCCATATAGATCTTGATGCTCAATGTTCAAGTAGCTTAATCCAGGCTTTCCATTGAAAAACACTTTCCAAATAACCCTATATGCTTTCCAGAAATTCTACGTCATTTCTAATCAACAATATGTCAACAACATATACTCATCAGAAATTCTATAGTGCTCCCACTCACTTATACAAGTTTCTCATAAACTTTGTATACACCCAAAAACTTTGATCATCTCATCAAAGCATACATTCCAACTCCGAGATGCTTACTCCAGTCCTTAGAAGGATTGCTGGAGCTTTGCATACTTGTTAGTATCTTTCAGGATTGACAAAACCTTCCGGTTGTATCACATACAACCTTTCCTCAAGAAAATCGTCGAGGAAACAATGTTTTGGCATCCTGTCTGCAAGATTTCATAAATAATGCAGTAATCGCTAATATAATTCCAACAGACTCTTAGCATCGCTACGAGTGAGAAAGTCTCATCGTAGTCAACTCCTTGAACTTGTCGGAAAACATCTTAACGACAAGTCGAGCTTTCTTAATGGTGATACTTACCATCTTTGTCCTTCTTCCTTTTAAAATCCATATGTACCTAACAGCCTTACGACCATCAAATAGTTCTTCCAAAGTCTACACTTTGTTTTCATATATGGATCCTCTCTCGGATTATATGGCCTCGAGCCATTTTGGAATCCAGGCCCACCATCGCTTCTCCATAGCTCGTAGGTTCATTGTTGTCTAGCAACATGACTTCCAAGACAGGATTACGTACCTGTCTGAATTAGTACGCATCCTTGTCATCCCACGAGGTTTGGTAGTGACTTGATCTGAAGTTTCATGATCACTATCATAAGCTTCCACTTCAATTGGTGTAGGTGCCATAGGAACAACTTCATGTGCCCTGCCACACACTAGTTGAAGAGATGGTTCAATAACCTCATCAAGTCTCCACCATCCTCCCACTCAATTCTTTCGAGAGAAACTTTTCCTCGAGAAAGGACCCGATTCTAGAAACAATCCCTTATTGCTTTCGGATCTGAGACAGGAGGTATACCCAACTGTTTTGGGTGTCCTATGAAGATTCATTTATCCGCTTTGGGTTCTAGCTTATCAGCCTGAAACCTTTTAACATAAGCGTTGCAGCCCCAAACTTTTAAGAAATGACAGCTTAGGTTTCTCTAAACCATAGTTCATACAGTGTCATCTCATCGGAATTACGTGGTGCCCTATTTAAAGTGAATGTGGTAGTCTCTAATGCCTAACCCATAAACTATCGTGGTAATTCAATAAGAGACATCATGGTATGCATCATATCCAATAGGGTGCAGTTATGATGTTCGGACACACCATCACACTATGGTGTTCCAGGCTGTATTGGTTGTGAAACAATTTCCACAATGTCTTAATTCTGTGCCAAACTCGTAATTCAGATATTCATCTCTACGATCATATCATAGACATTTTATCCTCTTGTCACGACGATGTTCAACTTCACTCTGAAATTACTTGAACCTTTCAATAATTCAGACTTATGTTTCATCAAGTAAGTATACTCAGTATCTACTCAAATCATCTGTGAAGTAAGAACATAACGATATCCACTACATGCCCCAGCACTCATTGGACTGCGCACATCAAGATGTATTACTTCCAACAAGTTTCTTTCTTGTTCCATTTTACTGAAAACGAGGCTTTCAGTCATCTTGCCCATGTGGTATGATTTGCATGTCTCAAGTGATTCAAAATCAAGTGAGTCCAAACGATCCATCTCTATAGAGTTTCTTCATGCATATCTACGAACAAACATGGTTCGCATGTCTCAATCCTTTCAAAAATGAGTGAGTCCAAAGATCCATCAACATGGAGCTTCTTCATGCATTTTATACCAATATGACTCAAATTGCAGTGCCACATTTGTGTAGTAATATCATTACTATCTTATACCTTTGGCATGAAAATGTGTATCACTACGATCGGGATGGTATTATTCAAATAAACAGAGTAACCATTATTCTCCTTAAATGAATAACCGTATCACGATAGACATAATCCAATCATGTCTATGCTCAACGCAAACACCAAATAACAATTATTTAGGTTTTAATACCAATCTCGATGGTAGAGGGAGCGTACGATATTTGATCAACCTTGGAAATACTTCCAACACATATCGTCATCTCACCTTTTAGCTAGTCTCCGTTTATTCCGTAGCCTTTTGTTTCGAGTTACTAACACTTAGCAACCGAACCAGTATCTAATACCCTGGTGCTACTAGGAGTACTTGTAAAGTACACATTATAATGCATATCCAATATACTTCTGTCGACCTTGCCAGCCTTCTCATCTACCAAGTATCTAGGGTGGTTCTGCTTTAGTGACTGTTCCCCTTATTACAGAAGCACTTAGTCTCGGGCTTGGGTTCAACTTTGGGTTTCTTCACTAGAATAGCAACTGATTTGTTGTTCCATGAAGTATCCCTTTCTTGCCCTTGCCCTTCTTGAAACTAGTGGTTTTACTAACCATCAACGATTGATGCTCCCTTTTGATTTCTACTTTTCGCGGTGTCGCGAATAGCTCAAGGATCATATCTATCCCTGATATGTTATAGTTCATCACGAAGCTCTAGTAGCTTGGTGGCAGTGACTTTGGAGAACCATCACTATTTCATCTGGAAGATCAACTCCCACTCGATTCAAGCGATTGTTGTACTCAGACAATCTGAGCACAAGCTCAAGATTGAGCTTTTCTCCCTTATTATGCAGGCTAAGAAAATCGTCGGAGGTCTTATACCTCTTGACGTGGGCACAAGCCTGAAATCCCAATTTCAGTCCTTGGAACATCTCATATGTTCTGTGATGTTTCAAAAACATCTTTGGTGCCTCAATTCTAAACCATTTAGCATTACGCATTGAACTATCATGTAGTCATCAAAACGTGTATGTCAGATGTTCGCAACATCCACAGACGATGTTCGAGGTTCAGCACACTGAGCGGTGCATTAAGGACATAAGCCTTCTACTGTCTGCATAAATGCTACTATCAACTTTCAACTAATTTTTCTCTAGGAACAAATCTAAACAGTAGAACTGAAGCGCGAGCTACGACTTAATTTGCGAAGACCTTTTGACTATGTTCAGGATAATTGAGTTCATCTTATGAACTCCCACTCAGATAGACATCCCTCTAGTCATCTAAGTGATACATGATCCGAATCAACTAGGCCGTGTCCGATCATCTGTGAGACGGACTAGTCATCATCGGTGAACATCTCATGTTGATCGCATCTTCTATACGACTCATGTTCGACCTTTCGGTCCTCCGTGTTCCGAGGCCATGTCTGTACAAGCTAGGCTCGTCAAGTTAACCTAAGTGTTTCGCATGTGTTCCGAGGCCATGTCTGTACATGCTAGGCTCGTCAACACCCGTTGTATTCGAACGTAAGAATCTATCACACCCGATCATCACGTGGTGCTTCGAAACGACGAACTTTCGCAATGGTGCACAGTTAGGGAGAACACTTCTCTTGAAATTTTAGTGAGGGATCATCTTATTTAAGCTACCGTCGTTCTAAGCAAATAAGATGTATCAACATGATAAACATCACATGCAATCAAATAGTGACATGATATGGCCAATATCATATTGCTCCTTTTGATCTCCATCTTCGGGGCTCCATGATCATCATCGTCACCGGCATGACACCATGATCTCCATCATTGTGTCTCCATGAAGTTGTCTCGCCAACTTATTACTTCTACTACTATGGCTACCGGTTAGCAATAAAGTAAAGTAATTACATGGCGTTGTTCAATGACACGCAGGTCATACAATAAATAAAAACAACTCCTATGGCTCCTGCCGGTTGTCATACTCATCGACATGCAAGTCGTGATTCCTATTACAAGAACATGATCAATCTCATACATCACATATCATTCATCACATTCTTCTTGGCCATATCACATCACATAGCATACCCTGCAAAAACAAGTTAGACGTCCTCTAATTGTTGTTTGCATGCTTTACGTGGCTGCTATGGGTTTCTAGCAAGAACGTTTCTTACCTACGCAAAAACCACAATGTGATATGCCAATTCCTATTTACCCTTAATAAGGACCCTTTTCATCGAATCCGATCCGACTAAAGTGGGAGAGACAGACACCCGCTAGCCACCTTATGCAACTAGTGCATGTCAGTCGGTGGAACCAGTCTCACGTAAGAGTACGTGTAAGGTCGGTCCGGGCCGCTTCATCCCACAATGCCGCTGAATCAAGATTGGACTAGTAACGTTAAGCATATTGAACAAAATCAACACCGACAACTACTTTGTGTTCTACTCGTGCATAGAAACTACGCATAGACCTAGCTCATGATGCCACTGTTGGGGAACGTAACAGAAATTCAAAATTTTCTACGCATCACCAAGATCAATCTATGGAGAAGTCTACCAACGAGGGAAGGAGAGTGCATCTACATACCCTTGTAGATCGCTACGCGGAAGCGTTCAAGAGAACGGGGTTGATGGAGTCGTACTCGTCGTGATCCAAATCACCGATGATCCTAGTGCCGAACGGACGGCACCTCTGTGTTCAACACACGTACAGCCCGGTGACGTCTCCTACGCCTTGATCCAGCAAGGGGAGAAGGAGAGGTTGGGGAAGACTCCATCCAGCAGTAGCACGACGGCGTGGTGGTGGTGGAGGAGCGTGGTACTCCAGCAGGGCTTCGCCAAGCACCGCAAGAGACGAGGAGGGAGAGGGGTAGGGCTGCGCCAAGAAGGAGAGGAACTCATCTGTTGGCAGCCCCAAGTCCTCAAGTATATATAGGGGAGAGGGAGGGGTGCTCCCCACCTAGGGTTCCACCCTAGGGGCGGCGGCCAGCCCCAATCCCATCTAGGGTGGCGGCCAAGTGGAGGGGGAGAGGGAGGCGTACCAGGCATGGGCCTTAAGGCCCATCTGCCCTTAGGGTTTGCCCCCTCTTCCCCTTAGGCGCATGGGCCTTGGTGGGGAGGCGCCCCAGCCCACTTAGGGGCTGGTCCCTTCCCACTATTGGCCCGTGTAGGCCTCTGGGGCTGGTGGCCCCACCTGGTGGACCCCCGGACCCCTCCAGTGGTCCCGGTACACTACCGGTGATGCCCGGAACACTTCCGGTTGCCAAAACCATACTTCCTATATATTAATCTTTACCTCCGGACCATTCCGGAACTCCTCATGACGTCCGGGATATCATCTGGGACTCCGAACAACATTCGGTAACCACGTATATCTATTCCCTATAACCCTAGCGTCATCGAACCTTAAGTGTGTAGACCCTACGGGTTCGGGAGTCATGCAGACATGGCCGAGATAACTCTCCGGCCAATAACCAACAGCGGGATCTGGATACCCATGTTGGCTCCCACATGTTCCATAATGATCTCATCAGATGAACCACGATGTCGAGGATTCAATCAATCCCGTATACAATTCCCTTTGTCTAGTGGTACGATACTTGCTCGAGATTCGATTGTCGGTATCCCGATACCTTGTTCAATCTCGTTACCGGCAAGTCCCTTTACTCATTCCGTAACACATCATCCCGTGATCAACTCCTTGGTCACATTGTGCACATTATGATGATGTCCTACCGAGTGGGCCCAGAGATACCTCTCCGTTTACACGGAGTGACAAATCCCAGTCTCGATTCGTGCCAACCCAACAGACACTTTCGGAGATACCTGTAGTGTACCTTTATAGCCACCCAGTTATGTTGTGATGTTTGGCACACCCAAAGTATCCTACGGTATCCGGGAGTTGCACAATCTCATGGTCTAAGGAAATGATACTTGACATTTGAAAAGCTTTAGCATACGAACTACACGATCTTTGTGCTAGGCTTAGGATTGGGTCTTGTCCATCACATCATTCTCCTAATGATGTGATCCCGTTATCAACGACATCCAATGTCCATGGTCAGGAAACCATAACCATCTATTGATCAACGAGCCAGTCAACTAGAGGCTTACTAGGGACATGGTGTTGTCTATGTATCCACACATGTATCTGAGTTTCCTATCAATACAATTCTAGCATGGATAATAAACGATTATCATGAACAAGGAAATATAATAATAACCAATTTATTATTGCCTCTAGGGCATATTTCGAACAGAGAGAAAGTCGGAGGAGCGTTGACGAGGCCAAAAGACATGATAGTGTATTCATATCAACCATAGCTTGTTCTGAAAGCCGTCTTGGGAATATCTTGCTCACGGATTCGAATCTGGTGATAACCCATACGGAGATCAAGCTTGGAGAATACTTGGTCACCTTTGAGTTGTTCGAACAACTCATTGATGTTGGGAAGTGGGTATTTGTTTTTGATAGTCTTCTTGTTCAATGGACGGTAGTCAACACAAAGTCGGTCTGTTCCATCCTTCTTCTTCACAAAAAGTACTCCACAACCCCATGGAGAAGAACTAGGTCTGATGAGACCCATTAGCTCTTGAAAATCGAGTTGCTTCTTCAGCTCCTTCAACTCTTCAGGTCCGAGCTTGTAAGGACGCTTGCACACCGGTTCCGTGCCAGGCTCAAGATCGATGACGAATTCAACTGGCCGGTGCGGAGGCATTCCTGGAAGCTCTTCTGGAAAGACGTCTTGATATTCACAAACGACTGGAATTTGTGAGATGGCATCCAGTTCACCTTTCTCATTGAGAGAAAACAGACGGATTGTATTATCCCGAGCGGCAAAAACAATTACATCCTCAGACGAATGAGTCAATTGAATCTGCCTGGCTGCACAATCAAGCTGAGCCTTGTGCTTAGAAAGCCAGTCCATTCCCAGAATAAGATCAATATCCGAGTTACCAAGAACCATTGGAGAAGCCAGAAACTTGAAATCACCCATCATGATAGAAATATCCGGAACCATCATACTAGAACTCAGACGCTTAGCCGGAGAGAGAACTTGCAAAGCTCTAGGTAAAGCCTTAGTACTAAAATTGTTCTCCGATGCAAATGGGAATGACATGAAGGAATGTGATGCACCAGAGTCAAAAAGTACTTTAGCTGGAATATCGTTAATAGGAAGGTTACCCCTGATGACATCTGACGAGTCCTCTACCTGAGCTGCATTCAGCAAGTTGACCTTGGCGTGCTTGGGGTTATGCTTGACCACAGCTGTACTTGCCGATCTCACAGGAGGAGGAGGAAGACGCCTCTGATTGAAGCATTTGTTGGCATAGTGACCCTTCTGTTGGCACTTGTTGCACGTGACCTCTGAAAGCGGACGGTGATACGGAGCACTCAATCTTGGAGCTTCAGACGAAGTCTTGTTCTGAAAGCCAGGGTTGGGTGGGTGGGAAGATCCACTACCACCTTTGCTCTTCTGCTGATAAGGCTGACGGAACGGAGGAGGAGGAAGCCAATACTTCTGCTGCTTAGCCACTTGAGTAGAGGAAGAAGGAGTAGCATCTCTGACTCGCTTCTTGGAAGCATCGCACTTCAGTTGAGCAGCCTCTTGCTTCAATGCCATGTTGTAAAACTCATCGTACCTCATGGGCTCAAAGAGAACAAGAGCTAGCTGGATTTCTTCTCTGAGACCACCCCTGAACTGGTATATCATGTTCTTCTCGTCAGGGACGTCCTGCTTAGCAAAGCGGGCGAGCTTCTGAAACATCTTGTTGTACTCATAGACAGACATAGAGCCTTGCTTTAGGTTGCGGAATTCCTCATGCTTGCTTTCAACCACGCTCTGAGGAATATGATGAGCTTTGAAGTCTTGACGTAATTCATCCCAGGTAATCACACGGCCTCCTCTGGAATCTTTGTACTACTGAAACCATTCTGCAGCTTGGTCTTTGAGTTGGAAGGAAGAGAACTTGACAAAGTCCTCAGGTCTGACGTTACTGCACTCAAAATGCTTGCACAAGTCCATGAGCCAATCATCAGCGTCAGTTGCCTCAACACAATTGCTGAAAGTCTTTGGCTGGTTAGCAAGGAACTGGTTGAGTGTAGCAAAGTGATTCTGATTGTTGCCTTGGTTGCCTTGGTTCACTTGATTGCGCTCTTGAAGAACTTGCATGATCAGCTGCGTGTTTGCATTGGTAGCGGCCATCACAGCTTGACATGCCTCCGGAGGTGGAGGTAGTGGTGGCGCATCGGGATTCGGAGTCATGCGCGTTGGAGGAGCCATCCTGAAGAGGTTGACATCCATTAGCACACTGATAGATAAATATTGAAGCTGAATCCAACGGGTAGAAATTGCAACATATAGTCTTCACATCCGAACAAAATGAACGAATGCATTCCAATTGAAATGGTCACATATCCATAAATTGAGAAGCCACTTAGAATTTAGGTAGAGGAATAAAATCAACAAGGTACGGAGCAAGAACGAATACTCGGTAAGGATCACCCAATCTCAAACCAAATATCCGTGGAAGAAGAACTAGAGCTACAAGAATTCCCACCTATGAAACTCCCGAACCTTTCCGGTTATGCAATCAGGTGTTGGGGATACAGGGGAAGCATAATATCTCACCCAAATCTAGCAAATCCTACATCCAGTTGTATCCATCCTTCAACACATAACCGAGAAAAACTTTGGAAATCGTCTACCTCAACCTTCGAAAAGCATCCGTTATACAAGTTATGGCAACACTCCCGAACTCCCGCCCCAGTACTGGGTGGCGTCGAGGTTATCTCACCAACAACTGCATAAAAGAGATTTTCGATGTCGGCGAACTAAACTCAGGTATTCCAGAATTGCAACGATAAAATTGTGACGACAACACCTCGGAGCTCAACTCCCCGGGACACTGCCACAACCCCTAAATGACAGGAGGCACCAAGAACAATGTTCTCGTCACAAATCGATCGGAACAATTCCAAGATACCCGCGTGATCCTAAATGTTTTTAGTGAAATTTGAGAAGAGAAGAGTCAAAACTGTACGTCAGGATGCCTTACCAGAGCGATGAAGGGACTGGGGAGTAAAAAGAATTACTAAACTCTCCGATATATAATTCCTAAATGACTCAAAACATTTTTCTAGACTCAACTCGTCAGCTAATTCGATCAAGCAGTGGGGCTCCTAAGGTCGGGGAAGGCTCTGATTACCAACTTGTAACGCCCTCGATGCGGCTATATCTCCTTCGTGTCGAAGCACGACTTAGAGGCATAACCACATTGAAAGCAATGTCGCAAGTAAGGTAATCTTCACAACAACCCATGTAAATAGATAATAGGGGAAAAGGTACATAGTTGGCTTACACTCGCCATGTCACACAAAGTACATAAATAACATTACATCATACAATACACTCATGGTCCGACTACGGTACCAAAATAAAAGATCAACCCCAACATGCGACACGGTCCCGATCGCCCCAACTGGGCACCACTACTGATCATCAGGGAAAGACACATAGTAACAGCGTGAGTCTTCGTCGAACTCCCACTTGAGCTCTAGCGCATCATCTGGAACGGAGTCATCGGGCCCTGCATCTGGTTTGGAAGTAATCTGTGAGCCACGGGGACTCAGCAATTTCGCACCCTCGCGATCAAGACTATTTAAGCTTATAGGAAAGGCAAGGTAATATGTGGAGCTGTAGCAAGGGACTAGCATATATGGTGGCTAACCTGTTCGCAAAAGAGAGCGAGAAGAGAAGGCAAAGCACGAACGAAGAACTAAAGAACAACCTACGGCAAACATTACTCCAACACCGTGTTCACTTCCTGGACTCCGCCGAGAAGAGACCATCACGGTAATTCACGCAGTTGATTCATTTTAATTAAGTTAAGGTTCATGTTATCTACAATCAGACATTAACAAATTCCCATCTGCCCATAACCGCAGGCATGACTTTCAAAAGTTCAAATCCCTGCAGGGGAGTCCCAACTTAGCCCATCACAAGCTCTCACGGTCAACGAAGGATAAACCTTCTCCCGAGACATTCCGATCAGACTCGGCATCCCGGTTCTACAAGACAACTTCGACAAAGATAAAACAAATCCAGCAACACCGCTTGAATGTGCTGACAAATCCCGATAGGAGCTGCACATATCTCGTTCTCAGGGCACACTCAGATGATACTAGCTATGAGTAAAAACCAAACCTCAAGTTTCCGCGAGGTGGCCCCGCAGGCAACTCGGTCGGACCAACACTCAGAGGAGCACTGGCCCAGGGGGGTTTAAATAAAGATGACCCTCGGGCTCCGGAAACCCAAGGGAAAAAGAGGCTAGGTGGAAAATGGTAAAACCAAGGTTGGGCATTGCTGGAGGAGTTTTATTCAAGGCGAATTGTCAAGGGGTTCCCATTATCACCCAACCGCATAAGGAACACAAAATCCGGGAACATAACACCGATATGACGGAAACTAGGGCGGCAAGAGTGGAACAAAACACTAGGCAAAAGGCCGAGCCTTCCACCCTTTACCAAGTATATAGATGCATTAAGATAACAAGATAATATAATGATATCCCAACAAATAAACAGTCCCAACAAGGAACGATCTCCAATCTTCACCTGCAACTAGCAACGCAATAAGAGGAGCTGAGCAAAGCGGTAACATAGCCAATCAACGGTTTGCTAGGACATGGTGGGTAAGAGGTTTGACATGGCAATTTGGGAGGCATGATAAGCAAGTGGTAGGCATCGTAGCATAGGCATAGCAAAAGAGCGAGCATCTAGCAAGCAAAGATAGAAGTGATTTCGAGGGTATGATCATCTTGCCTGCAAAGTTGTCAGAGTTGACTTGATCCTCGTAAGCAAACTCAACAGGCTCCTCATTAGCGAACTTGTCTCCCGGCTCTACCCAAACAAGACAAACAAGCAAAAGGAACACAATCAACCACGTGCAAACGCTCGAACAACATGATGCAAACATGGTATGCTATGCGGGATGCGGTATGTGATGCATATGCAAGATTTGACAAGGAATGATTGAACCTGGCTTCAACTTGGAAATCCAAGAGTGCCACTAGAAAGGTGAGGTGATTTCGGTTGAAACCGATATAAAGATCACCAGAATCGGATGCACGGTTTGGAAATGGCAAGCAAAACAAATATGGCACCGGTCTGCGATAAACAGCAAGTAGCCATCTAAATGCATCAAGATAATTATGGTACATCACTCACACATGGCAACGAAATACATGGAAGGGATCCACTCATAATGCTTGACAAAACATGAACACTGAGCTACGACCAATTCATCCATTAACAGGTTCAAACAAGCATGGCAAAAGGGCAAACGATAAACAGGTTTCAGACTTAGTGAAATTAACACAAGCCTGAAATTTCAGATTAGATAGCAAACTTTGGAGCAAGAAAACTATATGCTACAGGAACTTAACATGGCAAAGCAAGGCATGGCATGAAGTTACTAAAAGCACTTAACAAAAGTCCCTTAGTGGCCTTGAGCCAAAAGGGATCATAAAATACAATTGAAAGCATGTGAACATGGCAAAAACATAATCAGGTTACAGACTTAGAGAAAAACTGGAGCATGCAAATATGTTAATGAGTAGGCATGTTTACGAGCTCGATGCACTCACTACAGAGCATGTAATGACAAACTAAGCACACAACCATCAAGAATACATATTATATAAGCTAGACATGGCAAGAACAATAACATAGAATGCACGGATCAACAACAACATCCTCGGCAAAATCGCTAACAAGTAGACAATCTGCCAGGATTCACGAAATAGCAAAAGTAGAGCTCGATTGACTCAAGCTAGGTTGCTCCATAATTGCAAACAAAGACATGGATGGATAGAGCACCACAATATTAACAAATCATCCTTACTGATCATCCTCAAAAGAGGCACGGATCACTAGGAAACAACATGAACATATGGCATAATGATAAAAACAGATCAAGGACTTAGAGAAATTCTAAGTCCCTGAAATCAGCATTAACGAATGCACTACTTTGCAAGCTTGTGCTAGTCACCACACATATCACAAAAATACATGGATAGCACCTCTGTAAAGATGGCAAAGCATATAACAAAACTCATGTAGAACTTAGGAGCATATCATGCACACATTAAACATGGCAAAAATGACAAATAGCTATTTGGTGCAGCAGATCTGACAATTATCTCAAATAGCTCTCTTCCAACAACATTTCGGGCATCAAGATGAGCTCAAATGAAAATGATGCAATGAGATGAAATTACGAATGAAAACAGAGCGGAAACGGACGAAACTGGGTGCTACCATATTTGTTTTCATATTTTTTTGCAGAAGCGGAAATGAATACGGAAACTCCGGAAATGAATACAGAAACAAATACTACCGGAAACACACATGGAACAAATACAGAGCGGACACGGAAACAGAATGGTGTGTTGACCGGAACTTAAAATCCCCTTGAATCATAGAGAAATACACACAAAAAACAAAGAAATTTAAGAAATTTTTAACATGGCTACACGATAATATGGTTGTGTTGGTAATATAGGGTAGTATTGTAATAGTACATGACAATTCCGTATTGTGTCTAGTTGAGAATGTGCGTGGAAGTAAAAGTTGGTCCTCAAATGATCTAGTCTGCTCATTGTGTCATTGTGTGTTGTTTGGTAATTGGGCTACAAAGCAGCCATGGGCCTATAGTAGAAACGAAAATTCCATATTCACGAAAACGGAAAGTTCCATTTCCGCGTCTGTTCCACCGAAAAACACTGTTCCGTTTTTGTTTCCGTTTCCGCATAAAAAATTCCACTTCCATTTCCATTTTGCAAATTTGCGTTTCCGTTTTCATATTTCCTCTCCGTTTCCATTTTTCTACGGAAAAGCGGAAACTTTCCACTCCATTTTCGTCCCTAGATGAAACGATGTGCTCTCTGCGACGAACATTTTGATATGCTACACGCCCAAGACGGAGTTACGGATCCGGAGTTACGGCATGACGAAGAATGCTAAAAATATCTGGGAGTTAGGCGAAAAAGTCAACCGGTTAGGGTTTACTATAGGAACCGAACCGGATCTAGATCGGGCGAGCGCACACTTCGAGGAACACCGGAGAGGAAGGTCGCCGGAGATCCCTGTTCGCCGGGGAGGAGGGGTCGCCGAACTCGGCGAGGCACGCCGGCCGGAGGAGAGGAGGACGATGGGGCGGCGTGGCACGGTGGCGGCGGAGGACCTCGGCGGCGCGGGGCGATGAGGAGGCAAGGCCCGGCGAGGTGCGGCCGCGCCAGAGTTCGCCGGCGATGGTGCCTGCGGCGGCCGGGCGCGAGGGAGAGCAGGGCGGCTCGCCGCGCGGGAGGACGAAGGTGACGGGCAGCGGCGGCGGAGATCTGGGCCGCGGGGGCCCAACGCGGGCCAGGCGGGCCGCGCGCGGTGAGGCGGCGATGTGGGCGCGCTTGCCCACATGGCACGCTGTGATTGGTCCGGGCGAAGCGGCGGACGTGTCCGGCGCATCCGGACGTTGTCCGGCGCGCGGAGAGGAAGGGGATCTAGGGTTTCGGGGAAGAAGACCCGTGAATTTTGGAGGGGGGTTCTATATATAGGCATAGGAGGAGCTAGGAGAGTCCAAATGAGGTGCGGTTTTCGGCCACGCGATCGTGATCGAACGCTCTAGATGATGGAGAGGGTTTTGGTGGGTTCTGAGCCAAATTGGAGGGTGTTGGGCTGCAACACACACGAGGCCTTCTCGGTCCCTCGGTTAACCGTTGGAGCATCAAACGAAGTCCAAATGGTACGAAACTTGATAGGCGGTCTACCGGTAGTAAACCCAGGCCGCTTGGCAAGTCTTGGTCCAATCCGGAAATGTTTAACCCCCACACATGAAAAGAAGGTAGAAAGGACCACCGGAGGAGGTGGGAGCGCCGGAATGCAAAACGGACAACGGGGAAATGCTCGAATGCATGAGACGAACACGTATGCAAATGCAATGCACAAGGTGACATGATATGGGATGCATGAAAACGACAACAATACACGGAGACAAAAACCCGAACCCGAGGAAATGAAATAACTTAGCGCCGGAAACGGCAAGAGTTGGAGTACATATAAGGTAAATTACATCCGGTGTGTTACAGGTAACCTAGTGTTATTCGAAATTTCTCCGCTTCTATGTTAATCGGAATGGTTTTGTTAACAAGACTTGATCAACCTTGTTAGTGGATTCCTTTTGACGAGCATGAGATGGATGAAACTAGAAGCACAACCTTCTGTACCTTCTCTACTCTTTCTGTTAATTATATTAAATAAAGTAAAAATAAATAATTTCCTGTCTGCTATCTGATTATCCGTGCAATATAAAAATACCTCAAAAATAAAAGTTCTCCAAATGCCCTGAAAATTAAATATGAATTTTTCGAGAATATTTGAGGATTTATGGAACAAAGAACACACCAGGGTGGCCAACCACCTTGCCACGAGGGTGGAGGGCGCGCCCCCCTGCCTCGTGGGCCCACGGTGGCCCTCCTCCACTTATTCTTCCAGCCACACACTTCATCTTCCTCCCCCAAACACGAAAAACCAACTCAAACCCGAGCCCAAGCTCGTTTTGCTGCCATTTTCGATCTCCTTGCTCAAAGCACCTCACACAAAACTGCTTGGGGAGATTGTTCCTTGGTATGTGACTCCTCCATTGGTCCAATTAGTTTTTGTTCTAGTGCTTTATTCATTGCAAAATTGTGTTGCTTAGGTGACCCTGTTCTTGAGCTTGCATGTCAAATTTATATGGTCAAAAGTAGTTTTGATGCATGATATAGGCTCTAGTCACTTGTAGGAGTAGTTGCAATCAATATTATTGAGTTTGGTTTACTTTTATTTTGAAGTTACTAAAAAAATTCAGAATTTTTCAGAGGAAGAAATATGCTTAGGAAAATGTTCCAAGGTGGTTCTTCAAAGAAGCAAGGACCCAGGCTTGCAATGCATGATGCTGACGAAGAGCCACCAAGAGACTCTCCAGTGTGTCCCTGTGAGTGGCCTTCTGAAAATTTTATGGATCAAGCGGGAATTAAAGAATAATTTAACGCATATTTGCTAATGCCGATCTTGAGGAATTTGAGGAAGACAAATGCCCCCAGTATCACGAGCTCACAAGCTCTTTTGTGAGGAGGTTTGAGTATTCATCTTCACGTAATTCTCTTTCATTCATGTTTGATCTTTATGATAAATCTTATACCATGGACCTAGAGGATTTCACTCTTGCTTGCAAACTTCCACAATGGGGTAGTGTTAGGGATCCCCCTAAATCTGAATTTAGAAACTTTCTTGCTAGTATAACTGTAGGGGAATCTAGAGATATAACGCAGGCTACCATAGGGAGCATTCACTTTCCTGCTATACATTATTTTGCTCTCTTCATAGGTAGGTGCATAAATTCTAAGGATGAAGCATGTCACATGTGTGTCCCTGACCTTAGCATTCTCAGGAGTGCTGTGTCAGGAGACCAATCTTATCATATGGGAGCCATTGTAGCTCGTAGGTTGCATCATAATAGACATAATGGAGATTTCTTTGGAGGAATTTATGCAACCCGCTTAGCTAAATTTCTTGAGATAGACGTTCGTGAAGGAGACATGGAGTTGCCTCCTGCTTATTTAGATTTTGATTCTATGGTTTCCCACCATTTTGTCGAGAGGAACGAATCACCTCTCCAGTACCGACTAATCTTTGACAAACGGCGTGATGTCCATATTACTCTCCCTTCTCCTGCTTTCTTTGATTATCAGGCAAGAGGAGGATATACTATTACCAGAGAGGAGGCAGATGAGTACGAGAGGAGGGCGGAGTCCGCTCATCGCCACGCTGCAGCTCAGGAGGCGATAGCTGCTGCATCACAGTACAACCCCAACAACTATTATTATGGATATCAACCAGGCCAGCCGTGGCCATAGACCAACTTAGGCCAAAAGCCTAATCTTGGGGGAGTACGTATTTCCCACCGATATTGCATTTATGTTCACACACACTCATTGCTAGATGTCGGTGCTCATACTTTTTCATTGTATCATCCATGCTAGTTTATTTTCCTTTTTATGCTTTCTTCTTGTGTGTTTAATAAACATTAAGAAAAACTAAAAAAATTAGTTGTATCTTTTAATTAATTTAATTTCCATGCTGTAGTAGTAATTAAAAAGTAAACCCAAAAATATTTCCTGTTCTTCTTTTGCTTGTTGGGAGCTTTCCCGTGTAAATAGTTTTATCTCTTTTCTTTCTTTGGGGGTCAATAGGAGAAGATCATGATTAAATTGTTGAAGTGGCTCTTATATGCATTATTGTTGATCTGACAAAAGAGCCCGTATTACCTTGTCTTCTCCTGTTTATTGAATGCTCGCAGATTCCAGCTTAGTCCAATGCACGTGCACTCTTATTATTATTCACATCATTCGGTCGTGCAAGTGAAAGGCAATTATGATGATATATGATGGACTGACTGAGATGAGAAAAGCTGGTATGAACTCGACCTCTTTTGTTTTTGTAAATATGATGAGTTCATTGTTCTTGATTCAGCCTGTTATGAATAAACATGTTTGCAATGACAATTAGAGATCATAGTTGCTTGTGCCATGCTTGATTAGCTATGAGTTATAATGATTTACCTTGCGTGCCAACATGCTATTAAAATGGTTATGATGTGGTATGATAGGGTGGTATCCTCCTCTGAATGATTTAAGTGACTTGACTTGGCACATGTTCACGCATGTAGTTGAAACAAATCAACATAGCCTTCACGATATTTATGTTCATGGTGGATTATATCCTACTCATGCTTGCATCCAATGTTTATTAATTTTAATGCATGTACATGGCTATTGTCGCTCTCTAGTTGGTCGCTTCCCAGTCTTTTGCTAGCCTTCACTTGTACTAAGCGGAAATACTACTTGTCCATCCAAACTCCTTAAACCCCAAAGTTATTCCAGATGAGTCCACTATACCTTCCTATGTGCGGTATCTACCTGCCATTCCAAGTAAATTAGTATGTGCCAAACTCTAAACCTTCAAATAATCATCCTGTTTTGCATGCTCGAATAGCTCATGTATCAACCAGGGCTGTCTGTATCTTCCATGTTAGGCGGGTTATTCTCAAGAGGAGTGGACTCCTCTCCTCACTCACGAGATAAAGGGCTAGTCACCGGGATGCCCAGTCCCATGCTTTATGCAAACTAAATCAAAATAATTGCAAACAAAACTCCCCCTGGGACCTGATGTATGTTGGAGGCACTCGTTGTTTCGAGCAAGCCATGGATTGATGTTTGTTGGTGGAGGGGGAGTATAAACTTTACCATTCTGTTTGGGAACCGCCTATAATGTGTGTAGCATGGAAGATATCACCATCTCTTGGTTGTTATGTTGACAATGAAAGTATACCGCTCAAAATGTTATTCACCTCTATTTTAAAACCAAGCTCTGGCACCTCTACAAATCCCTGCTTCCCTCTGCGAAGGGCCTATCTATTTACTTTTATGCTGAATCATCACCCTCTTATTAAAAAGCACTAGCTGGAGAGCGCAACTGTCATTTGCATTCATTACTGTTAATTTATATTGGGTGTGACTATGATTGGATCTCTTTTACCATGAATTACAATGTCTAGTCAGTCCTTGATCTTTAAAGGTGCTCTGCATTTATGTTTTGCGGTCTCAGAAAGGGCTAGCGAGATACCATCTTGTTATATCATATTACGATTGTTTTGAGAAAGTGTTGTCATCCGAGATTTATTATTATGGCTTGCTAGTTGATTATGCTATTGATATGGGTAATCATGAGACCTGAGAATTATTGCAAATGTGGTTAGTTATAATCTTTGCTGAAAACTTGAATGCTAGCTTGACATATTTACAACAACAAGAGCAAACAGAATTTGTAAAAGTTTTTCTTTATTTCTTTCAGTTTGTCAACTGAATTGCTTGAGGACAAGCAAGGGTTTAAGCTTGTGGGAGTTGATACGTCTCCACGTATCTACTTTTCCAAACACTTTTGCCCTTGTTTTGGACTCTAACTTGTATGATTTGAATGGAACTAACCCGGACTGACACTGTTTTCAGCAGAATTGCCATGATGTTGTTTTATGTGCAGAAAACAAAAGTTCTCGGAATGACCTGAAACTCCATGGAATACCTTACAATAAATAATAAAAAATCCTCGCCAAAGATGAAGACCAGGGGGCCCACACCCTTCTCACGAGGGTCGGGGGCGCGCCCCCCCTAGGGCATGCCCCCTACCTCGTGGGCCCCCTGGAGACCCCCCGACTCCAACTCCAACTCTATATAACTGCTTTCGAGGAGAAAAAAATAAGAGAGAAGAAATCATTGTGTTTTGTGATACGGAGCCGCCGCCAAGCCCTAAAACCTCTCGGGAGGGCTGATCTGGAGTCCGTTCAGGGCTCCGGAGAGGGGGATTCGTCGCCGTCGTCATCATCAACCATCCTCCATCACCAATTTCATGATACTCACCGCCGTGCGTGAGTAATTCCATCGTAGGCTTGCTGGACGGTGATGGGTTGGATGAGATTCACCACGTAATCGAGTTAGTTTTGTTAGGGTTTGATTTGATCCCTAGTATCCACTATGTTCTGAGATTGATTTTGCTATGACTTTGCTATGCTTAATGCTTGTTGAGGGAGTCCTAGATTAGGGGGTGTCCGGATAGCCGTACTATACCGTCGGCCGGACTCCTGAACTATGAAGATACAAGATTGAAGACTTCGTCCCGTGTCCGGAAGGGACTTTCCTTGGCGTGGAAGGCAAGCTTGGCGATACGGATATGTAGATCTCCTACCATTGTAACCGTCTCTGTGTAACCCTAGCCCTCTCCGATGTCTATATAAACCGGAGGGTTTTAGTCCATAGGAACAACAATCATACCATAGGCTAGCTTCTAGGGTTTAGCCTCTCTGATCTCCTGGTAGATCTACTCTTGTACTACCCATATCATCAATATTAATCAAGCAGGATGTAGGGTTTTACCTCCATCAAGATGGCCCGAACCTGGGTAAAACATCGTGTCCCCTGCCTCTTGTTACCATCTGCCTTAGATGCACAGTTCGGGACCCCCTACCCGAGATCCGCCGGTTTTGACACCGACATTGGTGCTTTCATTGAGAGTTCCTCTGTGTCGTCACTTTTAGGCCCGATGGCTCCTCCGATCATCAACGACGATGCGATCCAGGGTGAGACTTTTCTCCCCGGACAGATCTTCGTATTTGGCGGCTTTTCACCGCGGGCCAATTCGCTTGGCCATCTGGAGCAGATCGAAAGCTACGCCCCTGGCCATCAAGTCAGATTTGGAAGTTTGAACTACACGGCCGACCTCCGCGGAGACTTGATCTTCGACGGATTCGAGCCACAGCCGAGCGCGCCGCACTGTCACGATGGGCACGATCTAGATCTGCCGCCGAACAGTGCCCTGGAGGCCGCACCCGCATCAGCTTCGACCCTTAATTTGGAGCCAACTGCGCCAATCGAGGATGGGTGGTTGGACACCGCCTCGGGGGCTGCAATCTCTACGGCGATCGAGCCGAACACCAGCCCTATTCTCTACGAAGCCCGTGACTCCAAGGAGCCGGACTCCTCTCCAGACTCCGAGCCCTCCGTGCCCCTACCGATCGAACCCGATTGGGTGCCGATCATGGAGTTCACCACCGCGGACATCTTTCAGCACTCACCCTTCGGCGATATTCTGAATTCACTCAAGTCTCTCTCTTTATCAGGAGAGCCCTGGCCGGACTATGGTCAACAAGGTTGGGATGCGGATGATGAAGAAATTCAAAGCCCACCCACCACCCACTTCGTAGCCACTATCGATAATTTAAACGACGTGCACGACTTCGACTCCGAAGACATCGACGGTATGGACGACGATGTAGGAGATGAACATGAACCAACGCCTATAAGGCACTGGACAGCCACCTCATCTCATGATGTATACATGGTGGACACACCCAAAGGAAGCGACAACGAGGAACACAGGGAAGCAACAAGGGATCGTTCACTCGAAAAGAAATCAAAGCAGCGACGTAAGCGCCTCTCCAAGCCCCGCCTCGATAGAGACAGCAGCCATACAGACCCAGCCATAGAGCAGGACGAGCCGGCGGACGATGAACATGCCTTCGAGCAACCGTCTGAATAGGGCAACTTGGATAAAAAAACCAAACACCCCATCCCTGGTGAAAACAACAGTCCGGACGACCTTACGCCGGATAGGCTCATGGAGCAGAAGAACCTCCACAAAAGGCTCGTCGCCACTGCGCGTAGCCTGAAAAAGCAGAAGCGGAAGCTCAAAACTACGGAAGATGCACTCAGCATCAGATGGAGCAAAGTACGCAACACCGTAGACAAATATGGCGGCAGTCGCCGCACAAAAAGCTATCCAAAGCGAAAGCTACTGCCTGAATTTGACGAGGAGGCCTTAGAGCCCCCGCAATCAAAAAATAGGAAAGCCACTCGGTCGGATAGACGACCGCATGGCCAGCATGGAGCGGCAAGCGACGCCGCACACAAGCCGGCACGCGATCCACCAAAGGATCCGCATCAAAAAGATGGCCCAGCCAGATCTATCTACGAGCCAAGAAAGTAAGGAATGCAACACAAAAAATATCCGAACATCACGACACACCCAAATACAGGGGTGCCGCACACCCCCTATGTTTCACCGATGAGGTGCCGGACCATGAATTTCCAGCGGGATTCAAGCCCGTAAACATAGAGGCGTACGACGGAACAACAGACCCTGGGGTCTGGATCGAGGATTATATCCTTCACATACACATGGCCAGAGGAGATGACCTCCACGCCATAAAATACTTACCCCTCAAGCTTAAAGGGCCAGCCCGGCATTGTCTCAAAAGCCTTCAGGAAAACACCATTGGAAGTTGGGAAGAGCTTGAGGAAGCTTTTCGGGCAAATTTTCAAGGGATCTATGTCCGCCCTCCGGATGCAAACGATCTCAGTCACATAACTCAACAGCCCGGAGAGTCAGCCCGGAAATTCTGGAACAAATTTCTTACTAAAAAGAATCAGATAGTCGACTGTCCAGACGCCGAAGCCCTAGCAACTTTTAAGCATAACGTTTGAGACGAATGGCTCGCCAGACACCTCGGCCAAGAAAAGCCAAGAACAATGGTCGCATTAACAAGCCTCATGACCCGCTTTTTCGTAGGAGAGGACAGCTGGTTGGCAAGATGTAGCACGAGCGACCCAAGTACATCCGAAGTTAGGGATGGAAACAGAAAACCCCGACGCAGCAAGGACCAGCGCCGGAATAAGGGAAACAACCCAAAGAGCACGGCGGTCAACGCCGGATTCAAAAGCTCACGGCAGAATCAGAGAAAGCCGCCCCTCAAGGATAACATGGACGACCTATCCAACTTAAACAAAATCTTGGACAAGATATGTCAAATACACAGTACTCCCGGGAAGCCTGTGAACCATACCCATAGAGATTGTTCGGTTTTCAAGCAATCCGGAAAACTCAATGCCGAACACAAGGGGCTCGACACACCAAGTGAGGACGACGACGAACCCCACAAGCAGAGCACCAGGAAACAAAAGGATTTCCCACAAGAAGTCAAAACAGTAAACTTACTTCACATGACGAACAGAATGGCGCCAATAGAGATACGCGCCATACGGCCTATCCCAAAGGAGTCTCGCCAATGGTTGTTAAAACCGATCACCTTCGACCATCAGGATTACTCTAGAAGTACCTGGAATGTAGGCTGGACTGCCTTGGTATTAGATCCAATAATCGGCGAACTCCACTTTACAAATGTCCTGATGGACGGCGGCAGTGGTCTAAACCTGTTATACCAGGACACAATCCGCAACATGGGGATAGACCCAACAAAAATTTTCCATAGCAAAACCTCCTTTCAAGGGGTAACGCCAGGCCCGGATGCCCGTTGTATGGGTTCTCTCCGGCTAGAAGTTATGTTCGGCTCCCCTGATAACTTCCGTTCCGAACAACTAACTTTCCACATCGCCCCATTCTCAAGTAGCTATCAAGCACTTCTGGGGCGCGAAGCTTTCACCCAGTTTAACGCAATACCGCATTATGCATCTCTTACGCTTAAGATGCCCGGTCCACGAGGCATCATCTCATTAAAGGGAAAACATTGAGTGTTCCTCCCGCGCGGAAGACAGTGCGGCTGCCTTGACAGCCCCACAATAAAGCGGCTTCACTAGCCAAAGCACCTAAATAGGTCGTCAAGACCACGGACACGGCTAGACGAGTCCAGCATAAACATACAATTGATAAAGGCTTAATAGCCGTATACCCTTGTACTAGGGGCTCCGCGCATATAAAACAAGAGACAATAAAGCTCAATTTTACCCATTTCGATTTATACTTTGTTTATTTAGTATAACTCATGTTCGGCACGATCTTTCTTTAACTAAGTTCCTCTCTTTTATAGATAAACACCATGCTACGCCTGTCCAGGATACAGCACAACGAAGACACAGGCGCAGACGTGCAACAGGGACCCGTTCCAAGGATTCTTTTCAGATTAAGACCCTGTGTAAACCTTTTTACTGTCTCTTGTTGATACACATCCCCTGGTTTCTTGGTATAACCAAGGAGGAGGCTGGAGTTTTGGCATGTGGCCACGTCAGAGTTTTGCGCGTACCTGGACACTAGGGGCTTATTACTAAGGGCGTTATCCCGCCCGCCCTCATAAATACCGAATACCTTAGGGAGTGTTCGGCGTCGCGAGTTTGGCCTTATATGCATCAGCTCCGAATCATGTCTTTGGTCAAATGTTGGGTTTGCCCGGCTCCTGAGTTTTGCTACCTTACGTTCCGCTCTATCAGCTAAGGCGGCACCAGGAGAACTACTGCGATTGTGCCCCGGTTCGGCCAGGCGAGCACCTCAGTAGAGAAAGCCGAAAACTGACTATCATGATATAGCGTGAGACTGGTCAACCACTCGATGACTTACGGAATCTTTAGGATTCCTCCGCATTAACGAAGGGCCGCTTCCCGGCCAGGCACATACGCGCCCCGAGTTCGGGCGAGTGCAGGTGCCACTAGGGGCTATATAAGTAGCCTCACTGTGAAACTCCTATGGCTAACTGAAAGTGATAAAGCATCATAGTCCGATTGCCTAGTTCGCTGCGCTATCACCTCCTTTGTAGGACCAAGACATTGGATCAAGTGTGAAAATGCGCCTTCTGCGAACACCCCCGCATTATGTGCGTGGGGGCTGAAGCCCACGACTGCCATCTTTCAGATTATATATACATATATGTTAAACAGCCGCACAGGAGGTATTATAATACTTGCAGGCACAAGTATAAAAAGCTTCTACAATTTATCAAAATATTGTTTTACAATAATATATGATATTCGAATATAGTATCCTTCGAGCACTGCGTTTCTATTAAACGAGCGCCTTGCAGAACTTCCTGAAAATAGTGCTCGACGGGTACTCGGCTTCCATCCGAGTCTGGGGACGCAACAGCGGTGGCCTCCATTTCCGCCCAGTATGTCTTGACACGGGCAAGAGCCATCCGCGCACCCTCTATGCACGCTGACCTCTTCATCGCATTGATATGCGGCGCCGCACCAAGGAACTGCTGCACCAAGTTGAAATAACTTTTCGGCTCTGGCCTCTCTGGCCACAGATGACTCATGACATACTTCATGGCGAGTCCGGACAACCTATTTAGCTCGGCCCATTCGGCCAAACGATCGGCTAATGACAGCGGACGCTACGGATTGTGGAACTGCGACCAAAAGAGCTTTTCCACATCGCGATCTTCTTGATCTCGGAAGTGTTCGGCCGCATCTGCGGCACTCGCTGCCAAATCCAGATAGGTGTCCGCCGTACTGCACATCCGGTCTAACGGAGCATGTTTAGGATCACAGAACTTCCTCCGCAGCATAAAGGGCTTTCCAGCCGCGATCTCTCCGGCCTGACGCAGCTCCTCCTTCATAGCTCTCATCGCAGAGCGAGCATCCTTGGCATCGGCAACGGCCTTCTCCAGGTCCGTCTATTCTGCCCGATCTTATTTTTCAAGAATCTTGCAACGGTCAGCAGCGTTCTTCAGCTTCACGGCCATCTCGGCCATTTCCTTCTTGCTTCGGCAGTGAGCAGCCTGTTCGGCTTTCAGCTCTTCAATTGCCTTTCCGGCAGCCGCATCACTTTTCCTGGCTTGCTCCTTGGCTCGGGCAAGTTCCGCCCGAAGATTCTCCATGGCAGCAGCACCATCTGCATCAAGCGCACACATTGTAAGATACTGGCATAAAGCTCCTCTTACCAGGTGCCGCCAGAGGAATTACATACCTTGTGCCACGTCAACATCTGCCACGTCAAGTTGCCGCTTTAGCTCGGCAAATTCATCAGTCCGGCTTGCCACTCGACACTTCGCCACCTACGTATGAAGGCGGCATATTAGACCTGTGATTATGATCCTCTGCGCGCCGTCACTTTTGACAACGCACAGAGTCTCAGGGGCTACTATCTACACAAGGCGCATCTTATTTATGCGCAACTGTCCAAAAAGGGTACATTATTTCGCGTACCTCAAAACCTGTCCGTAAACTCTTGACGGCCTCATGCAATCCGCTCTCCGCGGATGAAATCCTCTCAATCACCGTACCCATCAATGCACGGTGCTCCTCTGAGATAGATGCTCGCCCTAGCAGATCCTTCAGCTCCTCCGACCGCGCACCAGATGGTGTCGGACTCGTCCGATGGCCCTTTTCGAAGGCCGGACGCGGAGGGCTTTGGGGGGCCATATGACTACCTTCCGGCCCTGTCGGATTCGGAGAAACCCTCCGCGACGATACCTCAGGATCGCCCGCCTCGCAAGGTGGTACGGCAGGGGGAGCCGTTCCGCTCTCCATCATCTCCGGAAGAAGATCCCCCGAAGACGAGCTCTGCTGAGAAGGGGTAAGGTCCGAGCTACAAGGTAAATTTTCGATTACTCTTCTCAGATATAACGCAAGGATTTCTCTCATTTCTTAAAAAGAAAAAGTCCTCTCTACTTACGGCTCGGTGGAGGGCTGATCCCCTTGAGAGCATAATTCGGCCGAAGTATCCCCCGGCGCAGGATTTCTTCCCCCGCTTTGAGGCCATGGTCTCCGGGTCGTCAGAGGCGGTCCTCTTCTTCCCCTGAGGAGAGGAATTTTTGATTCCTCCCTTCGAACAACCTTATCCGAGGAGGCTGTAGCTTCCTTGTCCCCTCCCTCGCTTTCCTCTGAAGGCACAACCTCCAACATCCTGACTAGCACGGGATCCGGCGTGGTCTCGGGGAGGGGGGCCGGACACCTGTTTAGCTTTGCTTTCGCTATCCACTCCTGTTTAAAGGACAACTCTTTTAGGGGCAATTTTATGATAAATATACGGATAGCGAGTCCGGGCACAAGGCTACTTACTTGAGTATCCGGATGATTGCAGCTCAGACCTGTGTCCTCCATAGAATCCGGACACACTACTTGTGGTCCGAAGAACAATTTGTACATCTCCACGGGCGTCATGCCAAGAAAATGTTGGAGAACTTGTGGTCCCTCCGGGTTGAACTCCCACAGGCGGAGGGGGCGACGTTTGCAGGGCAGAACTCAGCAAATTAACATAACCTGCATCACCACGACCAGACTGATGTCTCTTTCTAGGAGATCTCAGATGCGGCCCTGCAACAGGGGCACGTCCTTTGCCGACCCCCAGTCCAGCCCCTTATTGACCCATGACGCCAGTCGTGGCGGGGGACCCGAGTGGAAAGCAGGCAGCGCCACCCACTTGGTGCTCCTGGGAGCTGTGATATAAAACCACTCTCGTTGCCATAAGCTGGACTCCCCTTGAAAAGAGCCCTCGGGCCATGGAGCACTAGCATTCTTGCTTATAAAAGCACCTCCGCACTCCGCGTGCCGTCCCTCGATCATCTTTGGCTCTACTTTGAAGGTCTTGAGCCATAGTCCGAAGTGAGGAGTAATACGGAGGAAGGCTTCACACACGACGATGAATGAGGAAATATGGAGGATGGACTCCGGAGCTAAGTCATGAAATTATAGCCCATAATAAAACATGAGCCCCCTCACGAAGGGATCCGTCGGGAAGCCTAGCCCCCAAAGGAAGTGAGACATGAACACCACACTCTTGCCAGGCTTGGGAGTGGGAATGACCTGCCCTTGAGCAGGCAGCCTATGCAAGATTTCGCCGGTCAAGAACCTGGCCTCTCTCAACTTCAGCACGTCCTCCTCCGTGATGGAGGAGGGCATCCATCGGCCTTGAAGGTCGGAACCGGACATTGTCGAAGGTCCGAAGCGCCTGAAATCTGGAGCCTTGGGTGTTGGAACTCGAGGCGAAGGGCGAACTTGTTTGAGATTGAAAGAAAGGAGTAAGGCCTTGGTCTCTTTATAAGAGGTTGAATACCAAGGGCCCTCCCCGTGACCGTTTGGGACTCGCCTTTGATCGAGAAAACATACCAACGGGTACGGTGGGTTACCCACGCCCGTATTGATGAGAATCCCGGAATAAGGGGACACGATCTCTGCTTTGACAAGACATGCCAAGGAAACCGCCTCGCTAAACGCGCTGAGGTGGGACAGTAAAACGATTCGAATAATGACTTGGCCGTGGTGTGATGTCACGCTACGGAATACGTCAGCAGATTAGATTTGTGTAAATATTATTCTCTCTATGGCAATATGTGGAAACTTTTTTTGCAGAGCCGGACACTACCTTTGTGTTCAAAATCTTCTATGAAGTACTTGGAGGAGGAACCCGCCTTGCAATGCTGAAGACAATCTGCGCCGGACTCGTCGTCATTGCAGCCTGGTTCAGGGGCTACTGAGGAAGTCCTAGATTAGGGGGTGTCCGGATAGTCGAACTATACCGTCGGCCGGACTCCTGGACTATGAAGATACAAGATTGAAGACTTCGTCCCGTGTCTGGAAGGGACTTTCCTTGGCGTGGAAGGCAAGCTTGGCGATACGTATATGTAGATCTCCTACCATTGTAACCGACTCTGTGTAACCCTAGCCCTCTCCGGTGTCTATATAAACCAGAGGGTTTTAGTCCATAGGAACAACAATCATACCATAGGCTAGCTTCTAGGGTTTAGCCTCTCTGATCTCGTGGTAGATCTACTCTTGTACTACCCATATCATCAATATTAATCAAGCAGGACGTAGGGTTTTACCTCCATCAAGAGGGCCCGAACCTGGGTAAAACATCGTGTCCCCTGCCTCCTATTACCATCCGCCTTAGACGCACAGTTCGGGACCCCCTACCCGAGATCCGCCGGTTTTGACACCGACACTTGTCACTAGGGCCCGAGTGCCATGATTTCAGATCTGAACCTATTATTTTTTCATCAATATATGAGAGTTCTAGATCCTATCTTGCAAGTCTATAGTCACCTATTATGTGTTATGATCCGTTAACCCCGAAGTGACAATAATCGGGATACTTACCGGTGATGACCGTAGTTTGAGGAGTTCATGTATTCACTATGTGCTAATGCTTTGTTCCGGTTCTCTATTAAAAGGAGGCCTTAATATCCCTTAGTTTCCATTAGGACCCCGCTGCCACGGGAGGGTAGGACAAAAGATGTCATGCAAGTTCTTTTCCATAAGCACGTATGACTATATTCGGAATACATGCCTACATTACATTGACGAATTGGAGCTAGTTCTGTGTCACCCTATGTTATGACTGTTACATGATGAACCACATCCGGCATAATTATCCATCATTGATCCGATGCCTACGAGCTTTCCATATACTGGTTTACGCTTATTTACTTTCCCGTTGCTATTGTTACAATCACTACAAAATACCAAAAACATTACTTTGCTTTCATTACTCTTTTGTTACCGTTACCATCACTATCATATTACTTTGGTACTAAACAGTTTGCTGTAGATACTAAGTTTCCAGGTGTGGCTGAATTGACATCTCAGCTGATAATACTTGAGAATATTCTTTGGCTCCCCTTGTGTCGAATCAATAAATTTGGGTTGAATACTTTACCCTCGAAAGCTGTTGCGATCCCCTATACTTGTGGGTTATCAATGACCTCGGAGCGCGAAGGACGACCGTCGTCGAAGACCCGTGTAACGCATGCGTCAAGTACCTCTATGGAAGAGCTGAACGCCTACGGACGCGTACGACTACCGTTGGCTGAAGAACCGTGGTTCACAAGCGTCGTGAATGACTACCGTTGAACGTGGATTCATCAAGTAACTCGATCACCATGTACCACTACCGCTTCGCGGACAAAAATGACTACTTCCTCACTGAGATGTGTACCACTACTTCCACTATTGTCTCGAGAACGTCTACTTCCACTACTTCCTCTACGCGACTCGATCTGTTCTGAAAATGCACGCTTCAAAGGTATAACCACCGAGACGACGCCCATGAACGAATGTTGTGTGTTGTATGAAATGCTCGCATTTACACCGTGCCCGACTTGTTTCTTGCATGTTCCTCGTTGCTATATCGTCGTCTCGTGGGACACCCGGTTACCGGGATCACCCCACCATCTTTTGACACGCTTCTGTCACTTTTCCTTTTGCACCGGTATCTCCATGAGCTACCGGAACCGATATGTTGCCGTGGCATCATTTTCGGATTCGTCGCCGTGGCACCCTTTCTTTCCACCACGGTGACAAATGCTTCATAATGCTCTTATCAACATTTTCATTAAAATTGCATAATCTTGCATATGTCATCCGCATCATGATAACAACTTCAAGAATGTTTAAATTGTTGCTTGCTTCAATTGCTAAATGGATATGAGGATTTACCGGAATTGTTGTTTGATGTTTCCGGCCTCATTTAAAATGCCTAGCCGTGTATTTTACCCATGTTTCACCTCTTTCCATGTTAACCAACATTTAATTTTGTTGGGTACCTAATCGGGAGTGAAACTAAATAATGGAATGTGGTGTTTTGTCAATATGCATCCCGATGTATATTGAGCTCCACTTAACTTGTAGTGTTGTTTGTGCAGTTTGCCATGCCATGCCTCATTAAACCGGACATGCATCATACTTGGTTGTGTATCATGCCATGTTTATGTGATGGTTGTTTACTTTGTTGCCTGCTCCTTTCTGGGTTGCTTCTCTCGTTAGCTTCAGTTTCGTTCCTGAGTTGTGAGGATCCGTTCGACTGTGTCCGCTTGTATTCTTCATGTAGTCATTCTTCTTCCTTGCGGGATCTCAGGCAAGATGACCATACCCTCGAAATCACTTCTATCTTTGCTTGCTAGTTGCTCGCTCTATTGTTGTGCCACGATACCTACCACTTGCTATATCATGCCTCCCATTTTGCCATGTCAAGCCTCTAACCCACCTTTCCTAGCAAACCGTTGTTTGGCTATGTTACCGCTTTGCTCAGCCCCTCTTATAGTGTTGCTAGTTGCAGGTGAAGATTGAAGTTTGTTCCTTGTTGGAACATGGATTTTGTTGGGATATCATTATTATATCTTGTGTACTTTAATGCATCTATATACTTGGTAAAGGGTGGAAGGCTCGGCCTTATGCCTGGTGTTTTGTTACACTCTTGCCGCCCTAGTTTCCGTCATACCGGTGTTATGTTCCTTGATTTTGCGTTTCTTACGCGGTTGGGGCAATGGGACCCCCTTGACAGTTCGCTTTGAATAAAACTCCTCCAGCAAGGCCCAACCTTGGTTTTACCTTTTGCCACCTAAGCCTTTTTCCCTAGGGTTTTCGGAGCCCGAGGGTCATCTTTATTTTAACCCCCGGGACAATGCTCCTCTGAGTGTTGGTCCAACCTGTCAGCAGCCGGTGGCCACCAGGGGCTACTCTGGGTTGGCCTACCGGAATCTTGGACAATCCGGTGTGCCCTGAGAACGAGATATGTGCAGCTCCTATCGGGATTTGTCGGCACATTCGGGAGGCTTTGCTGGTCTTGTTTACCATTGTCGAAATGTCTTGTAACCGGGATTCCGAGTCTGATCGGGTCTTCCTGGGAGAAGGAATATCCTTCGTTGACCGTGAGAGCTTGTTATGGGCTAAGTTGGGACACCCCTGCAGGGTTTTGTACTTTCCAAAGGTGTGCTCGCGGTTATGGGCAGATGGGAATTTGTTAATATCCAGTTGTAGAGAACTTGACACTTAACTTAATCAAAATGCATCAACTGCGTGTGTAGTCGTGATGGTCTCCTTTTGGCGGAGTCCAGGAAGAGAACACGGTCTCGTGTTATTCTTGAACGTAAGTAGTTCCAGGATCACTTCTAGTTCACGACCGTGCTTTGCTTCTCTTCTCGCTCTCATTTGCGTAAGTTAGCCACCATATATGCTAGTGCTTGCTGCAGCTCCACCTCACTACCTCTTCCTACACATAAGCTTAAATAGTCTTGATCTCGCGGGTGTGAGATTGCTGAGTCCTCGTGACTCAGATTACTTCCAAAACCAGTTGCAGGTGCCGTCGATACCAGTGCAGATGACGCAGCTGAGCTCAAGTGGGAGCTCGATGAAGATCATGTTCATTGGGTTGTTCCGTTTCCTTTCGATCAGTAGTGGAGCCCAGTTGGGGCGATCAGGGATCTGTTGCATTTGGGGTTATCTTTATTTTGGTTCCGTAGTCGGACCTTGATTGTATCTGGATGATGTAATGCTATATTTATGTATTGTGTGAAGTGGCGATTGTAAGCCACCTCTTTATCTCTTTCTTATTCAGTACATGGGATGTGTAAAGATTACCCCTCTTGTGACATGCCTACCATGCGGTTATGCCTCTAAGTCGTGCTCCGACACGTGGGATATATAGCCGCATCGTGGGTTTTACAAGTTGGTAATCGGAGCCATCCCCGACTTAGGAGCCCCCTGCTTGATCAAATCGCTGACGTTGTTGAGTCTAGAAAAATGTTTTGAGTCTTATAGGATTATATATATCAGAGAGTAGGATTATTTTTACTCCTCAGTCCCTTCGTCGCTCTAGTGAGGCCTCCTAACGTAGAGTTTTGACTCTTCTCTCCTCAAATTTCATGAATTTTTTTTAGGGTCACGCGGGTATCTTGGAATCATTCCGATGGTTTTGTGACGAGAACATTGTTCTTGGTGCCCCCTGACATTTAGGGGTTGTGGCAGTGTCCCGGGGAATTGAGCTCCAAGGTGTTGTCATCACAATTTTATCATTGCAGTTCTGGAATACCTGAGTTCCGCCGACATCGAAAATCTATTTTATGCAGTTGTTGGTGAGATAACCTCGACGCCACCCAGTACTGGGGCGGGAGTTCGGAAGTATTGCCATAACTCGTATAACGAATGCTTTTCGAAGGTTGAGGTAAATGATTTCCGAAGGTTTCTTGGTTATGTGTTGACGGATGGATACAGCTGGATGTAGGAATTGTTAGTTTGGATGAGATATTATGCTTCCCCTATATCCCCAACACCTGATTGCATAACCAGAAAGTTTCGGGAGTTTATAAGTGGGAATTCAAGTAGCTCCTAGGATATCTTTTCAACAGATGCATGATATGAGATTGGGGTTCGATGTCTAGTGGTCCGCCTATCCACGGTTGGTTTTACAGTGGTCTAATTGTGTCTTAAAGAGTCCTTGGCTATGCTGACTCAGGGACACTTCGTATGTCATATGCACTGGCTTGTACATGATGGTGTTGTATGATCGAGCCCATGTGGGCCCCACCACAAAAACTTCAGACGATATCTCTATCATATGTTCGTTTTTGGATTATTTTGCAAGCCAATCCTTTGTTTTGTTTTGAGTTGTGGTATTCGAGTTACTTCAATGTCAAGTGTTGATTCCATACCTTTTCTAAGCGGTGTTCTCATATTCCTATGTGAATACAAATCCTTCTTGATCATTGAGTTTGTCATCTCAATTTCTTCTCAACCAGCGTGTTTTCTCTTCAAGTGGGTCCGGCCATTTTCAACATCCGCAAAGATCAACTCAAAGTCTTCTCAACGTTATTTGTTCCATCCGTCCCCAAGTTGCCTTTGTTTTCCCGCCCTCCCACCCTTTGTCTTCAAGGATTCAAATTTCTTAATCAAGTATCCATTTAATTGATGAGAACTCTCTCCATTCTTTTCTGTCAATGTTCTTATCCGGTGATTCTCAGGAAGATACTAACGGAGCTTCAAGCTCACCATTCTTCATTCTTTTCTTCTCCGGTGGATTAAATCCAAGCTTTGTCGATCATATCCCTTTCCTCGTTTCAAATGTTTTCCCATGCGTTGCACCTCTTAATCTTTCACCTCTCGCTATTCATTTGTTCGGGAGTGCTGAAGATATCTCAGAAGGCTTGTCTTTTCATTCAAGATCCGTTCAACCTATTTCGAGGTTGTTATCTCATTCAAGCCATTTAATTCAATGGACGCAATCTTCTTTTAAATCATTTCAACGGTGTTTCTCTTGAGTGGGCCCTAACCCATAGGTCTTTTCCCAGGATCTTACCTGACTCTTCTATTTTCCCGAAGCTACCCTCAATTTTTTTTCAAAGTTTGACGCAAGAATGAATTATCATCAGTCATATGTATTTCTCCAAGATCTTCCAAATTATTTTGATCATTGGCTCAACCTTTCTATTTGTCATCCAGGAGTATCTCAACAATTCATGGTGGTGTTTCTCGTCGTCATTCTCGGATTTGAAGACCGAACAAGATTTTTCTCTCAATCTTGCTCCATTCTCTTCAAGATTCATGGTTCTAGATTGATGCCATCCTCTCATAATTGTTTTGGATTGTGAGAATTCTTTTCACCCATCCGGAGCAATTCAAGAGTCATATCAGATTGATTCTCCGTAGCCCACCATCTCAGAAGTATTCATACCAGCTTTCAGCTCTCGTTCTTCAAATCTTACCGATGCATCATCCAAATATTCTCTAATCAGTTCGTGATCTCTTTGTTCTCTTGTATCAAATTCCCTCAAGTATCGTCATTCATTTTCTATTTATCCCAGGTGTTTCTTTATATTTTCTTCATTTATTTTCAATTCTTACAGTGGTTCGTTCAAGATTTCTCTTCTTTAGTTATCAATCAATTCATTCATTCGTTCCAATCCTACCGGTGGTTGTTGAAGACCTTACCAAGTTTGCGCCATATCTATCTTAATCCTTTCAAGGAGAATTAGTAGTATGCCAAGTCCATTGCTTTTCATCAATTTAATTTTGTGAAGGATAAGCATAATGTAATTCTTATTCTTGTTTCATCGAGTTTATTCAACTCCTTATTCCGGAGGCTAATCAAATTCTCGTTTCCAATTGTTCATCTTTCTTTCCCTGAGTTCCAAGTTTTCTCGGTTATATCATTTCAAAGCTTCATCTAATCATTGCAAGGCCTCAATCTTATTCTTTTCATCCTTCATTTCTTTTGATCATTCTTTTATTACCGGAGTTCGAGGTTCTACATGGTGGTTCATCAAGGATTTAATTCCTTCTCCAAGTGTTCATCGAGATTCTTTTCAGAGGAGCTCAAGTATTCTTCATCTTGCATTTCGAAGTGAAATTCTTTCTATCTTATCTTTTTCAGGTGGTGTTTTGTCATTCTTGATATTTTCCTTCGTGTTTCATGATTCACATGTTGTCAAGTATGAGATATTTTAAATCCATCAATTTCTTTATGGTGCTATCTTGAAAAAATTCACCTAAAGCCTTCCATTGGGAATGCTACTATCATGGTGTTTCTCAATGATCCAAGTTTCTCCTTCTCTTCTCGGCGAAAGAGTTTTCATCTTCGTGTTGCTCTCAAGCAATCAATTGTTTTCCGTAGTGGCATGTATTCACCTCTAAGTTTTGAGCTGATTCAATAAGCCCACAACAAGCTTATTCTTACCGTTGTTGTTCATTTCTCAACAAATCCGTCCAATCTTCTGTAGAAGGATGTTTTCCAACTCTTTCGAGGTAGACGATGTAGTTTTCTTCTTTGTTACTTTCAGTCCGTTCTATCTTTTGTTCCGGAGGCATTGTGATGTCGCTCTCTTCACCCATCATCCCATTTTTGTGAAGATCATGTTCTTTCTTTTTCTTATCCATTCAACCGGAGTGTTGTGTCCTCTGCTCAAGTTCTTTTCATCTTATAAAGTCTTGCATATTTTTTAAACCGGAGTCCTGTCCAAATTTGCTCTTCCTCGTTCCTCTTTTCTAACGGAGATTTTCAACTTCGTTCATCTCCGTTGTATTCTTTTCTCGAAATGGTTTAACCTTTCAAGGTTCTTTGGGTTCACTCGTTTGTCAAATAAGCAACTTAGTTTTACGTCTTATCTTCCTCTTCCGTTTCTCTCCGTTGCCAGCCTAGATCTCGGGACGAGATCCTCTCGTAGTGGTGGAGTGTTGTAACGCCCCAAGACCGGAGCTTCAGATGCCTTCCATGGTTTCTGAGTTTCATCGTGTGATTTGTTTGGTTCGTTGCTTTCTTCTTTGCATCATTTGCATTGCATCATGTCATCATGTCATTTTTTAACTCAACTAAATAAATGGCATGGATCTTTGATCCATTTAAATCAAGGGAATTCACATGGTGATTCTCTTTACAACATATATCACAATATTAGGGAGCTATAATAAATATTCCATTCTTTTGGAATTCACCATAACACATTTGCAAAAATCCCAATGCCTTTGTTATCACAACTCTTGCCCTCTAACTTCGCCATATATCCTTTGTTCATTTTTCGGAGCTCCACCAAAATTCTCAACATTTTTGGATACTCCAAAAACCTCGTCCTAGTTCAAACCCATTTGAATCAAATTCAAATGAGTTTGAATTCTTATTGTTCGATCTCGCCTTTTCTAATTTTCTCGGACCAAGCTTATTTTTGTGAGTCCAAGAAAATTATCCACATGTCCAACTTCTTCCCCTAACACCTCCTTCCTTTTTTCTTCTCTTCTTTGTTTTTTCTTCTGTTTTAGAAATAAGAGAGAGGAGTTCAGCCTACCTGGCCTCCTGGGCCTACCAACCGCCCATGTCGGCCCACCTAGGCCAACCGCACTCAGGCAAGCCCGCCTGCACCTAGGCGCAGCCCCCCTCTCTCTACTAGGCCGGCTCCAAGGCCCACTCCCCCGTAACCCTAGGCCGACCCCCTCCTGTTGATCTCTCCCTCTGCCCGCCGGCTCCTCTTGCTCGTCTTCTCTCTTTCCCTTGATCCCGCATGCCTCCATTGCAGCGCCCTCTCCATCGCCCTGCCACCCCTCCGCCTCAACTTCGGCCAGAACAAATCGATTCCCTGCCGCCTCGCCTAGTCCATGGAGTTGTCGCCCCGTGCTCCTTCACCTGCAACCCGTCGTTCGAGGACCGGCGCCGCCAACTATGACCACGAGGTAGGAGACCACCATGGTTGGCCGCTCAAGTCCCACCGGCGCCTGCTCCTATTTCGAGCACGGGAACAAGGAGGACGAAGCCCAGCTCCGCCGCCGTTGTACCTCGTTGCGTCTCTGCTGCCTCCTCGTTGCCGGCCATCCTCGCCGCCGCCCGGGGTCCTCCTGCACTTCAAGCCCGACGCCCAACCCGCGACCTTCGCCACCTCGCCGTCCTTTTGCACATCGTCGCCGGCCCCGCTTCACCTTGTTCCTGCCCTGCCGGCGAGCCCCTGCTCCTGCTCGACCCTGCCGCCCGTCGCGCCACCGGAAACCAGCTCCTTGGAGCAGAGCTCCTCCTTCGCCACCTCGTCCTCCTCTGTCACTAGCGCGCCAAGCCCGATGACCTGCAGGTCCCTTCTCGCCAGCCCCCTACATCGAGCAGCCGTACCTCGACTGATGTGCACGACCCTGCGTTTGACTCCGGGAGCACTTTCGGGTCTTCCCCCAACGTCATGTCTTCTTTTGGATCACGCCAAGATTAGGGCCCTAGTACCATGATGACCGACGCAAGTTCCACTACTGTCGGACATTTTGCCAAGCCTGACTACGACATGAACATCTACACGAAGACCCTCGAAGACTTCGGATTCGACAAGTCCGATGACGCTCTTGTACAACTACGTTGCCGAGTCCGGGACCGACAAGACCGACTACGTGGAAACGCCAAGTACCCCTACGCGCGAAGACGCCTAAGATCGTTTCGGGTTTCGTCAAGCACCGCTACCGATGACCTGAACCCCTACGAAAACGTGTTCCACTACCGTCGCCGAGATTGCGAGTACCTCTACCGACGACCTCGGAGCGCGAACGACGACCGTCGTCGAAGACCCGTGTAACGCATGCGTCAAGTACCTCTACGGAAGACCTGAACGCCTAAGCACGTGTACGACTACCATTGTCCGAAGAACTGTGGTTCACAAGCGTTGTGAATGACTACCGTCGAACGTGGATTCATCAAGTAACTCGATCACCATGTACCACTACCGCGTCGCGGACAAAAACGACTACTTCCTCACTGAGATGTGTACCACTACTTCCACTACCGTCACGAGACCGTCTACTTCCACTACTTCCTCTACGCCGACTTGATCCGTTCCGAAAATGCACGCTTCAAAGGTATAACCACCGAGACGACGCCCGTGAACGAATGTTGAGTGTTGTATGAAATGCTCGTGTTTGCACCATGCCCAACGTGTTTCTTGCATGTTCCCCGTTGCCATATCGTCGTCTCGTGGGACACCCAGTTACCGGGATCACCCCACCATCTTTTGACACGCTTCCATCACTTTTCCTTTTGCACCGGTATCTCCATGAGCTACAGGAACCAATATGTTGCCGTGGCATCATTTTCGGACTCTTCACCGTGGCACCCTTTCTTTCCACCACGGTGACAAATGCTTCATAATGCTCTTATCAACATTTTCATCAAAATTGCATAATCTTGCATATGTCATCCGCATCATGATAACAACTTCAAGGATGTTTAAATTGTTTCTTGCTTCAATTGCTAAATGCATATGAGGATTTACCGAAATTGTTGTTTGATGTTTCCGGCCTCATTTAAAATGCCTAGCCGTGTATTTTACCCATGTTTCACCTCTTGCCATGTTAACCAACATTTAATTTTGTTGGGTACCTAATCGGGAGTGAAACTAAATAATGGAATGTGGTATTTTGTCAATATGCATCCCGATGCATATTGAGCTCCACTTAACTTGTAGTGTTGTTTGTGCAGTTTGCCATGCCATGTCTCATTAAATCGGACATGCATCATACTTGGTTGTGCATCATGCCATGTTTATGTGATGGTTGTTTACTTTGTTGTTTGCTTCTTTCCGGGTTGCTTCTCTCGTTAGCTTCGGTTTCATTCCGGAGTTGTGAGGATCTGTTCAACTACGTCCACTTGTCTTCTTCATGGACTCATTCTTCTTCCTTGCGGGATCTCAGGCAAGATGACCATACCCTCGAAATCACTTCTATCTTTGATTTCTAGTTGCTCGCTCTATTGCTGTGCCGCGATACCTACCATTTGCTATATCATGCCTCCCATTTTGCCATGTCAAGCCTCTAACCCACCTTTCCTAGAAAACCGTTGTTTGGCTATGTTACCGCTTTGCTCAGCCCCTCTTATAGTGTTGCTAGTTGCAGGTGAAGATTGAAGTTTGTTCCTTGTTGGAACATGGGTTTTGTTGGGATATCATTATTATATCTTGTTTACTTTAATGCATCTGTATACTTGGTAAAGGGTGGAAGGCTCGTCCTTATGCCTGGTGTTTTGTTCCACTCTTGTCGCCCTAGTTTCTGTCATACCGGTGTTATGTTCCTTGATTTTGCGTTCCTTACGCAGTTGGGGGAATGGGAACCCCTTGACAGTTCGCTTTGAATAAAACTCCTCCAGAAAGGCCCAACCTTGGTTTTACCTTTTGCCACCTAAGCCTTTTTCCCTCGGGTTTCCGGAGCCCGAGGGTCATCTTTATTTTAACCCCCGGGCCAGTGCTCCTCTGAGTGTTGGTCCAACCTGTCAGCAGCCGGTGGCCACCAGGGGCAACTCTGGGTTGGCCTACCGGAATCTTGGACAATCCGGTGTGCCCTGAGAACGAGATATGTGCAGCTCCTATCGGGATTTGTCGGCACATTCGGGCGGCTTTGCTGGTCTTGTTTTACCATTGTCGAAATGTCTTGTAACCGGGATTCCGAGTCTGACCGGGTCTTCCTGGGAGAAGGAATATCCTTCATTGACCGTGAGAGCTTGTGATGGGCTAAGTTGGGACACCCCTGCAGGGTTTTGAACTTTCGAAAGCCGTGCCCGCGGTTATGGGCAGATGGGAATTTGTTAATATCCGGTTGTAGAGAACTTGACACTTAACTTAATTAAAATGCATCAACGGCGTGTGTAGCCGTGATGGTCTCTTTTCGGCGGAGTCTGGGAAGAGAACACGGTCTCGTGTTATGCTTGAACGTAAGTAGTTCCAGGATCACTTCTAGTTCATGACTGTGCTTTGCTTCTCTTCTCTCTCTCATTTGCGTAAGTTAGCCACCATATATGCTAGTGCTTGCTGCAGCTCCACCTCACTACCTCTTCCTACCCATAAGCTTAAATAGTCTTGATCTCGCGGGTGTCAGATTGCTGAGTCCTCGTGACTCACAGATTACTTCCAAAACCAGTTGTAGGTGTCGTTGATACCAGTGCAGATGACACAGCTGAGCTCAAGAGGGAGCTCAATGAAGATCATGTTTGTTGGGTTGTTCCGTTTCCTTTCGACCAGTAGTGGAGCCCAGTTGGGGCGATCGGGGATCTGTTGCATTTGGGGTTGTCTTTATTTTGGTTCTGTAGTTGGACCTTGATTGTATCTGGATGATGTAATGCTATATTTATGTATTGTGTGAAGTGGCAATTGTAAGCCACCTATTTATCTCTTTCTTATTCAGTACATGGGATGTGTAAAGATTACCCCTCTCGCGACATGCCTACTATGCGGTTATGCCTCTAAGTTGTGCTCCGACACGTGGGAGATATAGCCGCATCATGGGTGTTACAGCAAGATCCTTGCCAAGGATACCCACGAGACCACCGGCAAGACCCTTGCCAGGGACGACCAAGATGCTGCGGCAAGACCCTTGCCGGGGCCCCGGCAAGACTCTTGCCGAAAACATCCGCGGGGCTGTAGCCAGGCCCACGTCTGCCAAGACTCCACTACCGTTCACATGCAGCTGCCAGCCCACCAGCTAGGTAGGCGCTTGCGTGGTGACGTGCGGCCTCTAGGACGACTCGGCAAGCACCTGTGTGTTGGCATGCAGATCTTCGTGAAGATTCAGCCACTACACCAACTCAGCAGCCAGCCAACATGGTGCTACACGCATCGTCAGTTCGGACGCGCGTCAAAGCTAGGCAAGGCGGCGACAGCTGGGACGAGCTTCCTTGATATCCCCGATAAAGCAAGAAGAGCACGCCGACAACGCATTAAATGTGTTTGTCCTACGGTGCCAGGAGATAGACTCAATTACTGTATACCTTTCCACCTCCTGTGTGCGACTGTGGCAGCCCCTTTTGACTATAAAAGGAGGCCCGAGGCATACTGGAGAAGGATTCAGATTTTTTGGACGATGCACGCATCGTAGCTAGTTCAAGAACTCAAGAACACTCAAATATACACCAAAGCAGGACTAGGGTATTACGCATCCTCGCGGCCCGAACCTGGGTAAACGATCCTCGTGCTGGCTTCTAGACCCGCTCTTTGCACAACCTCGCGCCCGCCAACCGTAGCAAAAAGGAACCCTAGTGATCCCATAGGTGTCGTTTCCCTCGACACTATTATGGGATCAAATTGATATGTCGCATTGGTATGCTTGGAATTTATGCCAGAGATATGATTATACTTGTTGTTCTAGGATGAAGGATCCACACCTTCCCTTTTCATGCAAATTTAACGATAATGAAACCTTGGCTTGTCATGCTAATGGTAGATATGATTACTATGATGTGTAACGAATAGAAGAATTTGTTGCTTTTAAGGGTGCTTAAAAAATTGAATCTTTGTTTGAAAAGACTGAAGATTTTGATGATTCACTTTATAGACCTGACAATTTTGCCATCCTTAAATATTGCTATGAAAATTATAAATACAATTCTGATATTGATGTATTTATTGAAAAAGTCTCCGCTGTCCAAGAAGAGACTAATATTTTGCAGGAGTCTATGGAAGAAGGAAGTGATGAAACCGTGAGCTCATTGGATGAAAAAGATGATGAGGAGAGCGAAAAACAAAAGGAGGAAGAGCGGATTAGCTACCCATTCCCACCTTCTAATGAGAGTAACCCTCCAACTCATACATTATTTAATGTCCCTTCATGCTTACCGAAGGATGAATTCTATGATAATTGCTATGATCCCGTTGATTCTTTTGAATATCCCTTTTTGATGAACTTGATACTTGTTATACTTGTGGCCAAGGTGCCAATATGAATTATATTTATGGGATCATAGCATGATACTCGTATTATCTTTTTATAGTTCCTTATGTTAAGAATGAAATTGTTGCTATAGTTCCTTATGTTAAGAATGAAATTGTTGCTATTGCACCCACGCATGATACTCGTATTATCTTTTTGAATTCTCCAAACTACACTATATCGGAGAAGTTTGCACTTATTAAGGATTACATTGATGGGTTGCGTTTTATCACTGCACATGATAATTTTGATGAATATAATATGCATGTGCTTGCTGCTCCATCTTGCAATTTTTATGAGAGAGGAACTATATCTCCACCTCTCTATGTTTCCAACACGAAGAAATTGCAAGAAACTGTTTATGCTATGTATTAGCCTTTACTTGATGTGCATGAATTGTTCTTTTATGACATGGCGTTGCATAGGAAGAGAGTTAGACTCCGTCATTGCATGATATATGTTGCTTTGTGCTCACTACTAAATGCCAAATTATTGCTAATTAAAATTGGCTTCGATATACCTGGGATCCGGGTGGATCCACTACTTGAGCACTTTATGCCTAGCTTAATTGCTTTAAAGAAAGCGCTGCCAGGGAGACAACTCGGAAGTTTTAGAGAGTCATTTATTTATGTCGAGTGATTTTATAAAGTTTAAAAATAAAAAAATAGAGGGGAACGTAAAACTTCACAAAAAGAAAAGTGAAAGTGAGAGGGACGAGCATTGTGAAAGTGGAAGCTAGCTTTGAACTTTGTTCATGCCCATGGAAACTTTGTACATTTTAATTACAGAAACTTTTCAACAAAAATAATTATTCCCTTGTAAAAATCCGTTGTGTTATAAAAATGATGTGCCAAGATTTTCCTTTAGGATTGCTTGTTGGTATGAGTGGTGCAAAAACAGAAACCTTGGTTGTAGGGCGCGATTTTACATTTTTTACTGGAATGTTGAATGCTTCTAAAACATTTTGCACAATATTTCTATACAAATTGTTTATTTTTCCTAATTTTCGGAATTTTTGGAGTATTAGAAGTATGGTTAGAGTTCAGATTACTACAGACTGTCCTGTTTAAGACAAATTCTATTTTCGATGCATTATTTTGCTTGTTTTGATGAAACTATCGATTATCTCAGTAGTATAAGCCATGAAAAGGTATATTACAGTAGCTACAATGCAAAAACAAAATATGAATTGGTTTGCAACAGTACTTAGAGTAGTGATTTGCTTTATTATACTAACGGATCTTACCGAGCTTTCTGTTGAGTTTTGTGTGGATGAAGTGATCAAAGATCGAGGAGGTATTGATATGAGGAGAAGGAGGGGAGGCAAGAGCTCAAGCTTGGGTATGCCCAAGGCACCCCAAGTAAATATTCAAGGAGACTCAAGCGTCTAATCTTGGGGATGCCCCGAAAGGCATCCCATCTTTCTTCAACAAGTATCAGTATGTTTTTGTTCTCGTTTCGTTCATGTGATATGTGTGAATCTTGGAGCATATTTTGTGTTCATTTTTCATTTTCATTTTATGCACCATGCTTGTCGTGGTATTGTCACGGCAGATGTCCTAGAGAAAGGACTTAGTCGTGGAGCCATCGCGACAGGTTAGCTTGAAGGGGTTAAAGCAGACATAGGGACGCAAGCGAATTTATACTAGTTCGGCCCCTTCGATGAAGGTAAAAGCCTATGTCTAGTTGTGATGGAATTGATGGGGTTTCGATGACTAGGGAGCAAACAAGCTTCGCCTATGTCTCGAGTAGTTGTCTATTGTCCTTGAACCGCCACCGGGTCGTCCCCTTATATACACGGGTGACGCCCGTCGGTTCACAAAGTCCCAATACCGGCTCATAGATGTGTCCGGTTTGGTCTCTACTTATTCCTAACTTACAATACAAGTTTAACTACTAACACCGGTTTACGGCTACAGGCCTTGAACCGACCATGGGCTTTGAGCCCTCATCTGCCTTCTTGGGCTTTAACATACTTAACTACTGACGAAGTTAACCCGGCCCAGGTAGGCCGGTTTACGCCCAGTAGTAATATCCCCAACATTAGGCCCTAGATTGATTTGAACATGTTCATGTCAATCGTTTAGCAAAAATCTTCATCTTCAATATCTTCTTGTAGTTTGTTGAACCACCCTGATGTCATCTTCTCTAGTCGTTGTAAACCGGAGTGACATCACCTGTCATAACGAAGCTATCCATTATGCTTCCTTGTTTAATAGATCTGCGGAAACCGAGGCGATAGCTCCATTTCGTGGCCCCTTGATTGTCGCGCCTAACACATGTCCTTTTGCCTTATAATTAGGACCGAAGGGTCATTTCTTTTCTCCCCTTCGTGCCTTTCTTCTTCGTCTTCCTCGCGTCGCCAGCCTCGGAGCTCCGCCGCCGCCGTCAACTTCTGCACCAGCCTTGGCCGCTGCATCAACCTGAACGCACCAGAGCACCGCGGCAACCTTCCGCGTCTTCCTTAACTCTGGTAAGCCTTCTGCTCTTCTCAACATAGATCTGTTCTAGGGTTTCGTGTTCTTGCAGTGTTCATCACCTGTTCATGTTCATATACTAGCTCCTGGATGCATATGTGAACCCCTGCTCTGTGTAGAGGTAGCTTTTAGTATCTGCCTTTAGTTTCATGCCCAAGACCATAGATCTCACATATATTTCTGGCCATTGATTCAATACTGTTCTGCTTTGAGCTTTTGAATATTTTTCTTATTTTCTAAACTTGCTTCAGATCCAATGCTGTAGAGAAATCTTGTGAAATTTGTTTCTGCATACTTATCCATCTGCAATCTCAGCTGTTTCAATGCTTAGATCAGGCAGTTTAACTTTGTAGAAAAAATTGCCAAACCAGTATATACCATTAGTCCCCTTGTTGAACCGCCAGATGTTGCGGCTTCATGAAACTCCGGTTTAGATAGATCTGTCTCCGGTTTAACATTGCACATACCAATGTACCTTTAACCAATGCATTTTTGAACCGGGATCATCTACCTTGTAGATTTCATCATGGCCAAGCAAGTATATGAGTGCAACTGGGTTCCTTCTCGCGTCACAGAGGCTCAACTGGACGATTTAGTCCTGATCGACGCCTTAGGCAGCAAAGATACCATCCATTGGAGGGCTCCTGGCAAAGAATGCCCTCCCACACCTCAAGAAGGAGAGGTCGTCGTTTTCGTAGATCACTTAGCCCGGGGCTTTAAGCCGCCCGATTCTAAATTTTACCGGGATGTTTTAGCCGATTTCCAACTCCATCCACAAGACACTGGCCCCAACTCTGTTACAAACATGTGTCACTTCCAAGTGCTCTGTGAGGCGTTCTTTCAAGAGGAGCCCACAGTGGAATTGTTCAGAGACCTTTTCCATCTAAACCGCCATACTGAGTTTACTGACGGCTCCAATACGAAGTTGGGTGGCGTGGAGATTCAGAAAAGGAAAGAGGTCACATACCCTCACGCCAAACTGCACAGGCACCCCAAAGAGTGGAATCAAACATGGTTCTATTGCAAAGACACCTCCCCTGCTGGTGAAAATCCCTTGCCTGGCTTTCGTCCGGAACGGCTCAGCAATATACACCCCTTTCCGCAAAGGTTGACTACCCAGGAGAGAAGCAAATATGCTCCTCAACTGTCGAAGCTCAGAGCCTTTATGGCCAACGGTTTAATAGGCGTTGATCTCGCTCGCTGTTGGATATCATGGAGCATACTGCCCCTTAGTCAGCGCTCCGGTTTGATGTGCGAGTATACTGGCAGTGTTGATGACCCACTGCGACATTCCAACATCCAGCTCACCAATGAAGAAATCTCAGAGGCTGTGAATAAAATGCTGAATGAACCGGAACACATCTGTGCTAAAACCGGCCTGCTTCCCTTCTGTGCCACCAACAAACCGCCAGCTGTAAGACTTTGATTTTTCTTTTTGCTGAATCTGTTATTGATATATCTGGTCATTGTTTAATATTAGTGTCTGTGTAAGCAGGGCAATGATCTGTTTTGGAGCAAGAAAGTGCCCCGGGAGAAACCAGAAAAACCAGACAAACCGAAAAGAGCAACCCGGCAAAAGACAAAGCTGTGAAGAAGACTGCCCATAGGAAAAGAACCACTTCATCCTCTAATCCGGCCCCTGATGATGTTGTGGATAATCCAGACCTTGAGGTAGGGCTTGACTCACTTGGCTTATTTTTCATGCGTCTTATTGATGATGATATTTGTCAGGATGATGCCGAAGCCAGTCATGCTGATGCTGCAGAGGTAATTATTCTCTCTTTCGATTCATAACCTCTGCCTTCACTAAAAATCCGTCAGGCAAACCGGAAAGTTCAATTTTCTCATCCTCTTGCTTATTTGGATCCCAAATTTCTTATGAAGACCCAACAGCACGAAGCTCGTCGCACCACCCGGCACAGCAGCCAGGTAGTTACCTCCGCCGGTTTACCGAACAGTCCGGTTCGGAAACGCCGCTCAGAGGTCTCTAATTTGCTTGTCAGTGCTTGTCCTAAAGCGGGCTGGTTTCATCAACCTCTTAATCCATCTGACTCCGATTACCAGGTTACTTCCCACTCATCCTCTGGCGAGTCATCGGCTACTCAACTGCCACCGCTCAAAACGGTGCTTGGGTAAGCTATACTTATCATAATATTTGCAGTACATTACCTTGGAACATATGCTGTATTTGATTTTGTTATTCCTTTCAGGGCCAAGCCTAGGCCAAGCAAGAAAGCTCGCCTGGACAAAGCGGCCGAAGGGGATGCCGTCCTTGAACCGGGAAAAACACCAGATCTTGAAGCGGCTATTCCTGAGGATATACCCAATGATCCGCCGCAGCAAGACGACGATCTTATTGCTGAAGAGAGACCTATTGATACTTCAAGTCCTGTCAATCAGCCCACAAGTTCCATCCGGATTGAGAAATCCACCGGTCCAACAAAACCTACTAACAAGCCAACAGCCCCAGTGCAAACCAGCGATGCCAAGGATGATGATGTTGTCATTACTGGCATTGGCCATAAAGAGCCAAGCAATCCTATCGCTTTGTCCAAACATACTGCCAAGGAAGAATTTGCTGCCTTTGGCAAAGGAAAGTGGAATGCTGATCTGGCAACTTACGCTGCTCTGAACACCCAAGATATCCATTTTGGCTACCTGATCCGGCTGTATACCAGTCGTGACTATGAAGCCGGTCTGGTTTACATGATGAAAGATAAATATGAGGTAACTTCCATATGCTTCAATTCTTGCTGACTCTCCTAGCCCCCAAGGGCCGGTTTGTAATCTTCTTTCAAACCGGGACTTACTAATATAAATCTTAATGTTTTGAAATTCGCTGATGTAGCCCCCAAGGGCCGGTTCAATTTAGCATAGTTAAACCGAGACTTTGAGTGATTGAGATTGCCGCATCAAAATATATACGAGCAAATAGCCATTAGCCCCCAAGTGCCAAGTTGAATACTTGTATTGATCTTGGGACTTTGTAAGCAATTGAAAGATGAAGATCAAATATGCATTAGCGCCCAAGTGCCAAGGGCATAACTTGTTATGCGGTTGGTACTTCAATCCTTGTACCGTTTTGCTGAAGCATATAACTGTCTGCATGCAGGCTGAGCTGAAGACGAAAGAAAACCAAGTCGCCGATGTCCAAGAAAATCTGAAATCCCAACAAGCTGAAACCTCCAAAGCAAAAGAGGAATTAGCCAGTGCTTTAAGCGCCATGGAACAACTTAAGGAGAGCTTCAAGAAGAAGCGGGCGGATTGGGCCACTGAAAAGTCCGCTTTAATCAAACGAGCAGAGGATGCCGAGGCTGCACTAAAACCGGTGGCGGATGAACTGACCAGCATAAAGCGGCATGTGCATGCCATGACCACTGCTATCTTTGGTAAGCCAGTTTGACTTCTGAATTGATTAAAGCATTGGTCACTTGGGGTCAGATGTGCCGATTTGTTAACCCTTTATGATATTTCAGGGACACGCATTGGTCACTTGGGGTCAGATGTGCGGAAGAAATTGAAAGCCGCCTATACGTTGATCGAACAACTGTACACTGGTGCACAGCGTATCATCTGTACTGCATCCCACAACAAACCGGCGCCCACTTTGATTCAAGACACGCTGATGAAACTGTCGGTGCTTCCTGCCCGGATTGAAGAGCTGAAGAAATCTGCTGCTCGAACCGGTGCGATCAATGCCTTAATCTGGGCAAAAGCTTGGGTGCCGGATTTTGATCCTATTGAAGCGGTCAGAGCTATCCCAGCTTGAAGGAAGACGAGTAAGAGTTTGGTGAAGCGGATCTGCGAGCAATAAACCGGAAGGTGCGTCCGCTAGCTTGTCAATTGGCTAAAGAAGCAGACTTGTCTCATTATCAAGCCCAATATGACAATCAAAACAAGAGAATAGCTGCACCAATCCATGAATCGGAAAATCTTATCCCTCCAATCCGTAAGCATACTTACGCTCCCGATATTGATCCGTCATTGCTGATCCATGAAGAAGCTATCTTTCAAGCATTAATGGGAACCGACTGGACAACTGTTGATTTCCAGCCGTTGGGTAGAGAAACTGAAGCTGAAGCGGCGCGTGATGATCCACAACCATCAGGCCAGGCTGGTGGCCAAGCTTAAACCGGAAGCCGGTTTAAAACTGCTTCTCTCTTGCGAAAAACAATGATTTTATTGTGGGCACCGTGTTGCCTTGTAATAGGCTAGCTGATACTTTTGATGTTGATATGTCTTCGTGCATAATTACTGCAACTTGCTCTTCCTTTGGGTGATGAACGTTCCAAAGTACTTTCTGCAATAAAAAAAATCTTAAAATGCCACCGCGGTTGTACCGTCAGGCGGAATATGATGTCTGCATACATGAAATCAAAACATCCGAAATTTTGAAGTATATGACCAAATTTTTGAGATACATAATACCTGCCATCGTTGAACGTGAAGTTGGCTTGGCCAATCTTGAAGCAGAGCTTTATAAACCCACACTGTTGGAGGAGATAGCAGCTCCTATATATATATGATGCCGGTTTACCATGTAAACCGTGCCGGGTTATAATAAACACCGTGTTACTCCATAATAGGATGTTAACAACAAAAAAAATCAAACCGGGCAAATAGTCTCCGGATTCAAATGAACCGTGTTCCGTCAATTGACAGTTTAAACCGTCTTAAAACTTTGTCGGTTTTTAAAAAACGCAAAAGAAAGAAATATCTTTCAAAGAAAAATGTGAAGCAAAGGCAATGACAAAACCGTTTTGCAAAAAGAGGCTTATTTGAGCTCATCAGATGGCGTTACCATGGCCGAACACGACCAAGCTCCCGATAGGTGTAGCGATGGTTCTAGTCAGCCAGGTCCCCAAATGAAATCGTGGCATTTATGCCAATCAAGTGGCATGGCAATGGTTCGGGTTCGACCAAGCCCCCAAGTGATTCTGTGGCCTTAGGCCAATCAAGAGGCATGACTGGTTCAGACGTGACCAAGTCCCCAAGTGATCTGGTGGCTCTCGCCTATCAAGAGGTATTGTATTGGTTCGGACACGACCAAACCCCCAAGTGATATAACATGATGCTTTTAAAAAGCTAACTCAAGGGGTAAACCGGAGGCCGCTTTAGAACAACTCCGTGTAACCACACATGATGTAAAAGAACAGATACCCCGCTTTAGCTGAGGTTCCGGTTTATTATATTTAATCATAATATATACATCATCGTAATATGTACATAAGTAGAGCCAATGGCTCAGGTATAGTAAGGCCGAAGATGAGCTATGTTCCATGGCCTGTTGGTTTCCTCCTCTGATGTACGTGAGTCCTTATACTCTCGAATATCGATCAGATAGTATGACCCATTGTGCAGATTCTTGCTGACCACGAAAGGCCCCTCCCAAGGTGGGGATAGCTTATGCATATCAGTCTGATCTTGGATGAGCCGAAGCACCAAATCTCCTTCCTGAAAGGTTCTGGTTCTGACTCGGCAACTGTGATAACGACGAAGATCCTGTTGGTAAATCGCCGAGCGGGCAGCTGCTATGTCACGTTCTTCATCCAACAGGTCCAAAGCGTCTTGCCGTGCTGTCTCATTATCCACTTCAACATAAGCCGCCACACGGGGTGAATCATGACGGATATCACTGGGGAGAACCGCCTCCGCTCCGTAAACCATGAAGAACGGCGTGTATCCTGTTGATCTGTTGGGTGTAGTATTGATGCTCCATAACACAGATGGTAACTCTTCTACCCAACAACCCGGTGTTCTCTGCAAAGGAACCATAAGCTGGGGCTTGATGCCTCTCAAGATCTCTTGATTAGCCCTTTCTGCTTGACCATTGGACTGTGGATGTGCCACCGATGAAACGTCGAGCCGGATGTGCTCCCGTTCGCAGAACTCCTTCATGGCACCTTTCAACAAATTGGTACCATTATCTGTGATGATACTGTGTGGAAAGCCAAACCGGAAAATCACTTTTTTGATGAACTGAACCGCCGTGGCCGCATCACACTTGCTAACAGGTTCTGCCTCCACCCACTTTGTAAACTTGTCAACCGCCACCAGGAGGTGGGTCTTCTTATCTTTGGACCTTTTGAAAGGCCCAACCATATCCAGCCCCCAAGTCACAAACGGCCAAGTAATTGGAATCATTCTCAATTCTTGAGCCAGTACATGAGCACGTCTTGAAAACTTTTGGCAACCATCACATCATCTGACCAGATCCTCCGCATCAGCATGAGCAGTTAACCAATAGAAGCCATGGCGAAACGCTTTAGCCACCAGAGATTTTGAACCGGTGTGGTGACCACAATCTCCTTCGTGGATCTCACGCAAAATTTCACGGCCTTCTTCAGGGGACACACAACATTGAAACGCCCCTGACACACTGCAATGATGCAACTCGCCATTGATAATAGTCATGGACTTGGATCGCCGGATTATCTGTCGGGCCAGAGTCTCATCCTCTGGTAACTCGCCTCGGTTCTTGTACGCGAGGTAAGGAAGCGTCCAATCCGGAATAACATGAAGAGCTGCCACCAATTGAGCCTCCGGATCAGGAATAGCCAAATCCGCTTCACCAGGGATCTTGACCGACGGGTTGTGCAGCACATCCAGAAAAACATTGGGCGGGACCAGTTTGCGCTGAGAGCCCGGTCGGCTTAAAGCGTCCGCCGCTTCATTTTTCCGCCGGTCCACGTGGTCCACCTGATAGCCTTTAAAATGACCTGCAACAATATCCACCTCACGATGGTATGCTGCCATGAGTGGGTCCTTGGAGTCCCAAGTGCCAGACACTTGCTGAGCCACGAGGTCCGAGTCACCGAAACACTTAACTCGACTTAGATTCATCTCCTTAGCCATCCGGAGACCATGGAGCAAGGCTTCATACTCAGCTGCATTGTTAGTACAAGGGAACATTAGGTGGAGAACGTAACAAAACTTATCACCTCGTGGGGAAGTTAATACGACTCCATCCCCCGAGCCTTCCAATTGCCTGGATCCGTCAAAATGGATGGTCCAATATGTGTGATCCGGCTTTTCTTCAGGTGCTTGCATTTCCGTCCAATCATTGATGAAATCAGCAAGTGCTTGAGACTTAACCGCCGTCCGAGGCACATACTTGAAACCGTGCGGCCCAAGCTCTATAGCCCACTTGGCAATCCGGCCAGTTGCTTCCCGGTTCTGAATGATATCCCCCAAAGGAGCAGAACTGACCACCGTAATTGGGTGCCCTTGGAAGTATTGTTTAAGCTTCCGTCTTGCCATAAAAACTCCATACACTAGCTTCTGCCAGTGCGGATACCTTTGCTTGGACTCAATGAGTACCTCGCTGATATAATAGACTGGACGTTGAACCGGATGCTCCTTACCTGCCTCCTTTCGCTCCACCACAATAGCCACGCTGACCGCCCGAGCATTAGCAGCAACATATAGCAGTAACGGCTCCTTGTCAATGGGAGCGGCAAGCACAGGCGGATTGGCCAATTGCCGCTTTAAGTCCTCAAATGCTTCATCAGCAGCAGAACTCCAGACAAACTGATCCGTCTTCTTCAACATCTGATACAAAGGGATTGCTTTCTCACCAAGACGACTGATAAATCGGCTTAACGCGGCAATCCGGCCTGCCAGGCGTTGAACATCATTGATACACTTCGGTTTAGCCAGGGAGGTGATGGCTGTGATATTCTCCGGATTAGCCTCAATTCCCCTATTGGACACCAGAAAACCCAATAACTTGCTCGCCGGTACACCAAAGACGCACTTGTCCGGATTAAGCATCATCCTGTATGTCCTCAGGTTATCAAAGGTTTCCTTCAAATCATCAATCAAAGTCTCCTTCTCCCTGGATTTAACCACGATATCATCCACGTAAGCATGTACATTACGGCCAATCTGTTTGTGAAGACAATTTTGCACACACCGTTGATAAGTTGCCTGGGCACTCTTGAGCCCAAAGGGCATAGACACATAGCAGAAGGCTCCAAAGGGAGTTATGAACACCGTCTTCTCCTGGTCCTTAACTGCCATTTTGATCTGATGATAACGAGAATATGCATCCAAAAAACTTAAACGCTCACAACCCGCCATAGCATCAATAATTTGATCAATACGGGAGAGGGCAAAAGGATCTGCTGGACAAGCCTTATTAAGATCTGTGTAATCCACACACATGCGCCAGGTGCCATTTTTCTTAAGGACCAGCACAGGATTGGCAAGCCATTCAGGGTGAAAAACTTCAACAATAAAGCTAGCTGCTAAGAGCCTGGCTACCTCTTCTCCAATCGCTTTGCCTCTTTCTTCGTTAAACCGGCGGAGGAACTGTTTCACCGGTTTGTATTTAGGATCCACATTAAGGGTGTGCTCAGCGAGTTGCCTCGGTACACCTGGTATGTCAGAGGGCTTCCATACAAAAATGTCCCGATTCTCACGGATGAACTCGATGAGCGCGCTTTCCTGTTTCGGATCCAAGTTGGCACTGATGCTGAACTGCTTGGACGAATCGCCAGGTACGAAGTCAACAAGCTTAGTTTCTGCTGCCGATTTGAACTTCGGGGCCGGATCATGCTCCGTAGTTGGCTTCTTTAATGGAGTCATGTCCGCCGGATCAACATTGTCCTTATAATACTTCAGCTCCTCGGTGGCACAAACCGACTCTGCATAGGCCGCATCTCCTTCCTCGCACTCCAAAGTGATTTTGCGGCTTCCGTGAACTGTTATTGTCCCCTTGTGACCCGGCATCTTGAGCTGCAAATACACATAACAGGGTCGTGCCATAAACTTGGCGTAGGCCGGTCGCCCAAACAGGGCGTGATATGGACTTTGGATTTTCACCACTTCAAACATCAATGTCTCCGACCTGGAATCATGATCATCCCCAAAGGCCACTTCCAGAGCTATCTTACCAACAGGATATGCTGATTTGCCAGGTACTACACCGTGGAACACCGTATTAGACGGTTTGAGATTTTTATCTGTTAGTCCCATACGACGGAAGGTCTCATAGTACAAGATATTAATACTGCTCCCTCCATCCATGAGCACTTTGGTGAACTTGTAACCTCCCACCTGAGGCGCCACCACCAGAGCCAACTGGCCTGGTTTATCAACCTGGGGAGGGTGATCCTCTCTGCTCCATATGATTGGCTGTTCAGACCAGCGTAGATAACGGGGTATGGCCGGTTCAACAGAGTTAACCGCCCGCCTCTGAACCTTCCGGTCTCGCTTGTCCAAGCTAGTGGTGAAGACATGGTACTGCCCACTACTCAACTGCTTTGGGTTGCTCTGGTAACCTGACTGTTGCTGCTGTTGGTTGTAACCACCCTGGTTGTTCTGACTATTTTGATTATTATGTCCGCCCGGATTACCATTAAATCCTGAACCGGAATTTCCTCCACCGTAACCCGGCCCGGACCCTGAGCCACCGCCGGAGCCGTGATCATACCGGAAAGCATTAGAATTCTTGAACTCCTGCATAATGAAGCAATCCTTCCAAAGGTGGTTTGCTGGCGCCTCCTTCGTCCCATGTCTTGGACAGGGTTGGCTCAGTAGATAGTTTAGGCGGTCAGGATTAGGGTTGGGTGCCCCGTTGCGATTTTTCGGTTTACCCTTGCGTTGCTGGCCATTGTCCTGCGTGTTGGTATTAGCCACAAAGTCCATGTTACCATCCGCTTTACGCTTGCCTCCACCACCATTGCCTGCCCAGTGATGCTGCTGACCTTTGGAGTTGTTGTTCCTCTTTCCCTTCCCTGCCTTGTCATCATCAGATTCGGGATCCTTGGTACTATCAGAATCAGCATACTTTACCAAAGCAGCCATGAGGGTTCCCATGTCAGTGCAATGACGCTTCATCCGTCCCAACTTCAGCTTTAGGGGCCCAAACCGGCAGTTGCCTTCTAGGGTTAATACAGCGGTGTCAGTGTTGATGCGGTCTGATGAATGCAACACTTGTGAAACCCGGCGCACCCAATGAGTCGTCGATTCTCCTTCCTCCTGGACGCAGGCAGCTAAGTCCACTATTAACATAGGATGTTTACCTGCATCCTTGAAATTGCTGATAGACCGGGCTCGTAATTGGGCCCATGAACTGATAGAATTAGCCGGCAAGCTTTTTAACCAAGTACGGGCCGTTCCTTCAAGCATCATGGTGAAGTATTTCGCACACGCCGCGTCATCCACATCAAGCATCTCCATGGCCATCTCATAGCTCTCCACCCATGTCTCTGGAGGTTGATCCGCCGTGTAATTTGGTACTTTGCGCGGGCCTCTGAAATCCTTGGGCAGGCGCACATTGCGTAAAGCGGGGACAAGGCAAGGCACCCCCAAAGAACTAGAAGTAACACCAGGTTCGATCGAGATGGTTGGACAAACCGGCGTGAGCTGCCGAGCCTGATGCTGTGTGGCTAACTCAGCCTCCCTGCACGCTCGGGTCCGGTCCACCACTTCCTGAGCGTTATCAGCACCACCCGCCGGGTTGTTGCCACGGGGTGCTCCACGTCGTTCATTACTCGACACTGCCGGCTCATCCATATGTCTGCTATAGCTCCGGCTTGGACGGGGGGTCGAGTGGATCCGGTCGCGGCTGTACGAGTATGCTTCTTGTTGGACCAAAGCTGTCCTCAGAAGCTCCTTGACCCGTCGCGTCTCTACTGCCTGCGGCGAGTCACCTTCAATTGGAATGGCCTCCAGCCGTGCAGCAGCGGCAATGAGATTGTCCATCGGGTTGGAGTAGTGACCCGGAGGTGTCGAAACAGCCTGAGGTATAACAATATTTTGACGAGGCAGATCTATCCGATGGGGCTGAACCGGTGCGCCGGTCGCAGGGGCTTCCGTCCGGTTTACCTCCAGCGGATTACCGGTTCCTGCTCCTGGGGTGTTGAAAAGGTCTCTGGCCTCGAAAACCGAAGGCAAGCGGGATCGGTACTTCCTCTTCATGACTTCATGCGACGCGTTCTGGTCCAACATGAGCCTGTAGGCTTGTGCGTCTAAAGCGGCCCGCTCTGCGGTCATCCTGGCATCCTCAGCTGCCAGGTCTGCCTTGGCCTGGGTGATCTGTTCCTTCACCTCTGCAATTTCCGCGTTGTGGACTTCCTGATCCGCCGGATTAGCCTCTGCCATAAGCACAACCAATGCATCAAATAGATTTGATAGAACTTGAGCCGGCGGGCGCGCAGAGCTCCCTGCCCCAGCAGCTGTCGCCGATGCTGAACCGGAGGTTATTGGCGCGGCAGCCAAAGAATGAAGTGCTGCTTGTGTGCCAGCCATGAATATTCCAACTCGGTTCAGTAGATCAGAGGGGTCTGAAATACTGTCACCATCGGAACAGCCCCCAATCTGGCCATCTTGTAGTTGATAAAGAGATTCGGTTTCTCCGGAGGACTCATCGCCGGAGTAAATGACGGTCTCGCCGCCAGATCCCGATCCGTCCTCATGACCTCCTCCATGAATGACTCCCACGAAGGCACGCTTCATGGCCGGTTTAACTCGGGCAGACCGCGCATGCTGAGCCATTTCGACGAGGTCGGTGCAGATATGCGGCTCAGGGCCCGGTTCTCCGATTTTGCCGATGAAAACGTGTATGCCACCAAAGGGGACCCGGTATCCATACTCAACTGGAGCCGGCCTCGGGGCCCCAGCCTACATCATTGATGTAGAGCTTGCTGCGACGACTCTGTCATTCGGCCCACGGCGTAGCCCTTGAGTCCTTCAAAGCGGCCCTCCAAGAACTTGAAACCATCGTGTGATAGCCCCATGGTGGGCGCCAACTTTCGTGGCTTTGTCAAGGCAGATGTCCGAGAGAAAGGACTTAGTCATGGAGCCATCGCGACAGGTTAGCTTGAAGGGGTTAAAGCGGACACAGGGACGCAAGCGAGTTTATACTAGTTCGGCCCCTTCGATGAAGGTAAAAGCCTACGTCTAGTTGTGATGGAATTGATGGGGTTTCGATGACTAGGGAGCAAACAAGCTTCGCCTATGTCTCTAGTAGTTGTCTGTTGTCCTTGAACAGCCGCCGGGTCGTCCCCTTATATACACGGGTGACGCCCGTCGGTTCACAAATTCCCAATACCGGCTCATAGATGTGTTCGGTTTGGTCTCTACTTATTCCTAACTTACAATACAAGTTTAACTACTAATGCTGGTTTACGGCTACAGGCCTTGAACCGACCATGGGCTTTGAGCCCTCATCTGCCTTCTTGGGCTTTAACATACTTAACTACTGACGAAGTTAACCCGGCCTAGGTAGGCCGGTTTACGCCCAGTAGTAATATCCCCAACAATGCTGGTATGAGATAGTCCATGGTTGATTTATAGAATGCTCATTGCACTTCACTTATATCTTTTGTGTGTGACTTTATAGAATGCTTCATGTGCTTCACTTATATCATTTGAAATTTGGATTGCTTGTTTCTCTTCACATAGAAAACCATTGTTTGTAGAATGCTCTTTTTCTTCACTTATATTTATTAGAGCATGGTATTTTGTAGAAAGAATTAAACTCTCATGCTTCACTTATATCTATTTAGAGAGTCAACAGGAATTGGTCAATCGCATGGTTAGTCATAAAATCCTACATAAAACTTATGGATCACTGAGTATGATATATTTGATTCCTTGCAATAGTTTCGCGATATAGAGATAGTAATATGTGGGAGGTACTTGTAAATGGTTGTGGTTAGTAAGTATTTTGGTGTTAAGGTTTGTGATTCCCGAAGCATGCACGTATGTCTCTCGTTATGCTATGAAGTTGGAGCATGATTTATTATTGATTGTCTTCCTTATGAGTGGTGGTCGGGGACGAGCGATGGCCTTTTCCTACCAATCTATCCCCCTAGGGGCATGCATAGTAGTACTTTGCTTCGAGGGCTAATAAATGGTTGCAATAAGTATGTGAGTTCTTTATGACTAATGTGAGTCCATGGATTATACGCGCCCTTACCTTTCCGCAATTTGCTAGCCTCTACGGTACTATGCATTGCCCTTTCTCACCTTGAGAGTCGGTGCATCCAAACCCCATGATATGATATCTTCCTCAAAACAGCCACCATACTTACCTATTATGGCCTTTCCATAGCCATTCCGAGATATATTGCCATGCAACTTCCACCGCTTCCATTTTGATGACTTGAGCATTCATTGTCATATTGCTTTGCATGATCATATAGTTGACATAGTATTTGTGGCTCAGCCACTGTTCATCACCTTTCATGCATATTATGCTAGATCATTGCACATCTGGTATTGCTAGAGTCATACTTTGTTATAGGTATCGGGTTGTAATATTGAGTTGTTAGTAAACAGAAGTGTGATGATCATCAGTTTTCATTATTAGAGCATTGCCCTAGTGAGGAAAGGATGATGGAAACTATGATTCCCCCACAAGTCGGGATGATACTCAGGACAATGAGAGAGAAAATATAAAAATAAAACAAAGAAAATAAAAATAAAAAAAGAATTAAAGAGAGAAGGGGCATGCTAGTTCCACACTTGTGCTTCAAAGTAGCACCATGTTTTTCATATGGAGAGTCTCCTATGTTGTCACTTTCATATACTAGTGGGAATTTTTCATTATAGGATTAGATGCACACCCACATAGTTTCATATTGGGCTTTCATACACTTATAGCTCTTACTGCATCCGTTGCATGGCAATCCCTACTCACGTTGATATCGATTGATGGACATCTCCATAGCCCATTGGTTAGCCATGTCGATGTGAGACTTTCTTACTTTTTTGTCTTCTCTATATTTACCCCTATCATCATACTCTATTCCACCCGTAGTGCTATATCCATGGCTCGCGCTCATGTCTTGCGTGAGGATTGAAAAAGCTGAAGCGCGTTAAAAAGTATGAACCAATTGCTCGGCTTGTCATCAGGGTTTTGCATGATAAATACTTTGTGTTAAGAAGACAGAGCATGACAAGACTATATGATTTTGTAGGGATAGCTTTCTTTAGCGTTGATATTTTGAAAGACACGATTGTTCATTGGGATGCCTGAGTATTGATGTCTTTATGTCAAATTATAGACTATTGCTTTGAATCACTTATGTCTTAATATTCATGCCACGATTAGATGTATGGTCAAGTTTATACTAGGTAGCATTCCACATCAAAAATTATCTTTTCTTATCATTTACCTACTCGAGGATGAGCGGAAAGTAAGCTTGGGGATGCTGATACGTCTCTGTCATATCTATATTTTTTGATTGTTTCATGCCAATATTATACAACTTTTATACACTTTTGGCAACATTTTATTTGATTTATTTGGACTATTAACATATTGATCCAGTGCCCAGTGCTAGTTCCTGTTTGTTGCATGTTTTTTGTTTCGTAGAAAATCCATATCAAACGAAGTCCAAACACGATAAAAATTTACGGAGAATTATTTTGGAATATATATGATTTTTGGGACTTGGAATCAACGCAAACGGGGGCCCAAAGTGACCACAACTCACCAGGGCACGCCGGGCACCCCCTGGCGCGCCCAGGTTTCTTATGCCCTCCTTGAAAGTCGGTTGGGGCCCTTCTTTTGGCACAAGAAAGATAATGTATGGAAAAAATCGTGTAAAAATTTCAACGCAATCGGAGTTATGGATCTCCGGGTATTTAAGAAACCGTGAAGGGCCAGATCTGGGGAACGCGAAACAAAAGAGAACAGAGAGAGAGAGAGAGATCCAATCTCGGAGGGGCTCCCGCCCCTCCGACGCCATGGAGGCCATGGACCAAAGGGAGAACTCTCCTCCCATCTAGGGGGAGGCCAAGGAATAAGAATAAGGAGGTGGGCTCTCTCTCCCTCTCCCGGTGGCGCTGGAGTGCCGCCAGGGCAAGGATCGGGAAGGCGATCTACAATGACAATCTTTCTACCGTCATCACCAACTCTCCCCCCTCTATGCAGCGGTGTAACACCCCTTCTCACCGCTGCAACCTCTACTTAAACATGGTGCTTAACTCCATATATTATTTCCCAATGATATTTGGCTATCCTATGATGTTTGAGTAGATCCGTTTTATCCCGTGGGTTAATCGTGATCTTGGTTGGTATGATTGTATACTTTATTTATGGTGTTG
>NC_041388.1:495109074-495120746 GCF_002162155.2 Triticum dicoccoides | reverse complement strand
TGCAATATGTTCATGATTCTCTTATGGTGGGTTGCGAGAGTGACAGAAGCTTAAACTCGAGTAAGTGGGTTGTTGCGTATGGGATAAAGAGGACTTGATACTTAATGCTATGGTTGGGTTTCATGAACTAAATGATCTTTAGTATTTGCGGATGCTTGCTAGGGGTCAAATCATAAGTGCATGTGATCCAAGTAGAGAAAGTATGTTAGCTCATGCCTCTACCTCATATAAAATTACAAGAATGATTACCGCTACTTGTCATCAATTGCCTAGGGACAAATGACTTTCTTGTTGACAAAAGCTATCCACTTTTATTGTCTCACAATTTATTCATAGTTTTATTCTCGAAAAGTACTCATAGTTTTATTCTTGCAAATTAGTTTCATACTTGTTTTAGGTAAAGCAAACATTAAGTGTGCGTAGAGTTGTATCGGTGATTGATAGAACTTGAGGGAATATTTGTTCTACCTTTAGCTCCTCGTTGGGTTCGACACTCTTATTTATCAAAGAAGGCTACAAATGATCCCCTATACTTGTGGGTTATCAACGAGCGAGAAATATTTTTGGATTTTCTCAAAGTTTTTCAAACACACAAGAAGAAAGCGAGAAAATAAAACTAACATGGATATTACAATGCAAAAGTGTGGACACCGGCAACTGGAATGAAATGTGCGAACATGAATGTAATGTCGGTGGAAATACGTACTCCCCCAAGCTTAGGCTTTTGGCCTAGCTTGGTAATCACCACTCGTGGCTTGGATAATAGATAGAATGATAACTCATGGAGCTGTCGGTGCGACCTCCTTAGCCTGATGAGCAGCCTCTACAGCCGCATTGTACTCGCGCGGCTCACTCTCATAGATGTAGTATCTTCCTTTACTATGATAAACAAAGAGAGCAGGTGCAGGCAAAATACAGGTATAATGTTTTTTTATCGAACATCGGGTTATAGTTCTAGTTTGTGGCCTTATATTTAATGAACTCATGACGCCGCATGGCACCGAAGTCTATGTACTGGGTAGGTAAAATAGGATCATTAGGCCAAGGTGACACACCCAGCTTCCTAGCCATACGGGAGGCATAAATTCCTCCATAAAAGTGACCACTATCAGCATTGTGTTGCAACCTCCATGCAATGATTGCTCCAAGATTATAACATTTAATTACTGTTAGAGAAATATGTATGAGGCTCAAGTCTGGGGCACAGAGAGTACTGCAATCTTGTTTGCCCATGATGCATTTGCCATGAAAGAGTGCAAAGTAACAAATTGATGGAAATTGTATACTTTTTATTATAGCTTGTGTCACTCCTCTATCCTCACAATGACACGTTGTAGTCAAAAATATCTCATACTCAGATTTTGGTGGTTCATCCCGCGAACCCCAATATGGAATTTTGCAAGAAACACAAAACTCTTCTAGAGGCATGGTGAAGGCTTTATCATAAAGGCTAAATGAAACTATAGAATCATGGGAATGATATTTAAATTTCTCAGTGAATGTCTTTGTGAGGTTGAGATGCTGAATGCACTTATCTTCGATGAAGGGGGCGAGCCCGGTGTTGTGAACATATTGCTCAAACTCTTCCTTGATACCTGCACCTAACATGAACTCGTTACACGACCATAAGCATGATTTGGTATCGGCGTCCCGCATAGAGCTTGCACTCGGTTCAACATATGACTATCGTATTGAGCTCGCACTCGATGATGCCTCAGAGGACCTCCTCCTCGAAGAACTCCTAAAGAGGTGCATTTTTATTTGCGAACAATTTCTGAAATTTTTTGGGACACAAAATTAATATCAATAAAACTTCACAAGCTTGATAGCAACAACTCATATGGATGTCTAGAGGCTATATCAAGCATTCAAACTACTTGGAACTCAAAGAATTCAACATGTAAGCTCATTTACAGCAGCACCAAGAGTAGCTAATTACTCAACATATAAACCACTAGCACAAAAACTAACTGGAGCAATGGAGGAGTCACATACCAAGTAGCAATCCCCAAAACAGTTTCAAAAATGGAGCTTCGAGCAAAGAGATCGAAATCCGCGGGTTTGTGAGCAAGAACACGAGAGAGAAGGATGGAGTGATTTTTTTCTCGAGGTAGGTCACGATATGGGCTAAAGGGATAAGTGAGGGGGGAGGGCATGTGGGGCCCACTACCTACCAGGTCGTGCCTAGGGTAGCTGGCGCGCCCTAGTGCCTAGTGGCCACCTAGGGCATCCCTGCGATGTTATTTATATAAAAAATCTTAAATATTCAGAAAAATTCATGTCAAAATTTTAGGTCATTCTCAGCACTTTTATTTTTGGGCACTTTTTTATTGCATGGAAAAAAAAATCAAAAGACAGGATTAACATGTCATTTTACTGTATTTAACTAAAAATAACAGAAAACAAATGGTAGGGACAGAAGGTTGTGCTAACTAAATTCATTAACCACATGCCTCTGAAAAATAATCCATTAATAAGGTTGATCAAGTCTTATTAAGAACCACTATCGATTAGCATGAACCCAAATAATTTTCGTTAAACACTAAGTTACCTCAACGGTTAGCATCTGCCCAACAATAAGTGCTTCATGTTTATTTTTGGCAGTAGGAAGAGGGAGTTGAAGACTTCTAATAGTAATTGTCAGAGATTTTTCAATAACATTAATACTGTTCACTTGGAATTGCTTCTTCGGAAAGTGCATTGTATGCTCATTACCATTGATACGAAAAGTGACTTTGCTTTTATCGCAATCAATAACAACCCCTGCAGTATTCAAAAAGGGTCTACCAAGGATAATTGACATGTTGTCGTCCTTAGACATCTCAAGTATAGCAAAGTCTGTTAAGATAGTAACATTTGCAACAAGAACGGGCACATTCCTCACAAATACCGATAGGTATGGTAGTTGATTTGTCAGCCATTTGCAATGATATTTCAGTAGGTGTGAGTTTATTAAAAACAATTCTTTTATATAAAGAGAAAGCCATAACACTAACACCGGCTCCTAAATCACGTAAAGCAGTTTTGACATAATTTCTTTTGATGGAGCATGGTAAAGTTGGTATTCCTGGATCCCCTAATTTCTTAGGTACTCCATCCTTAAAAGAATAATTAGCAAGCATGGTGGAGATTCCAACTTCAAGTATTTTCCTTTTATTAGTGACAATGTCTTTCATGTATTTAGCATAAGGGGTCATCTTTAAATACCAGTCAGACGAGTACGCAAAAAGATTAGCCTAAGCATTTCAACAAAGCATTCAAATTCTTCCTCGTCCTTTTTCTTAAATGGTTCAGGTGTAAAGGGCATGGGTTTCCAAACCCATGGTTCTCTTTCTTTACCATGATTTCTAGCAACAAAGTCTCTCTTATCATAATGTTTATTTTTAGGTTGTGGGTTATCTAGTTCAACAACAAGTTCTATCTCAACATCATCATCCTGTTCCTTTTCATTGTCTTGTTGAGCATCTTCACGAACATCATCATTTTCATTTTCATTATTACTAGGTGAATGTTCATTGTTATCTTCAGAAGGTTTTTCTATTTCAGGTTCACTAGAAGTATGCAAAGTCCTATCATTTTTATTTTCATTTTTCCTTTTTGAAGGACTAGGTGCATCAGTATTAATTCTATGGGAGCCTTGTTCAACAATTTGTTCCCCGGAAAACAGCCAGCACAACTATCTAGGAAGTCCCTAGAAGCATCAGTTAGTCCATTATAGAAAATATCAACTATTTCATTTTTCTTGAGAGGATGATCAGGTAAAGCATTAAGCAATTGGAGAAGCCTCCCCCAAGCTTGTGGGAGACTTTCTTCATCAATTTGCACAAAATTAAATATTTCCTATAAGGTAGCTTGTTTCTTATGAGCAGGAAAACACTTTTAGAGAAATAATAAATCATATCTTGGGGACTACGCACACAACTGGGAGCAAGAATATTGTACCAAGTCTTAGCATCACCCTTTAATGAGAACGGAAATAACTTAAGAATATAGTAGTAGTGAATTTTCTCATCAGGAGCAAATAGGGTGGCTATATCATTTAATTTAGTAGGATGTGCCACAACGGTTTCAGTTTCATAGCCATGGAAAGGATCAGATTCAACCAAAGTAATCAGCTCTGGGTCGACAGAGAATTCATAAGCCTTATCAGTAACAAAAATAGGTGAAGTAGAAAACTTAGGATCACATTTCATTCTAGCATTCAAAGATTTTTCTTTCAGCTTGCATAATAATTTATTAAGATCATATCTATCCTTACAAGCAAGAAAATCTCTAGCCACCTCTCCACCCATAACATAACCCTCAGGTATATCAGGCAATTCACATCTAGGAGAGCTCGATCTAATAGGTGTTTCATAGTTTATTGTTTCAAGACTTCATCAGTTTCAATAATTTCATCAATTTCAGTGATTTCATTTTCTTTAGCTCTAGCAATTTGTTCATCAAGAAATTTACCTAGTGGCACATTCTTATCAAGAAGAGTACTAGCATCATCAATAGCATCATTCATAGTAGAAGTAGCATCATCATCAACTTGTGACATATCAGGATTATAGCATGTGGTGGTGTTGCAAGTTTACTCAAAACAGAAGGTGAATCAAGTGCAGAGCTAGATAACAGTTCCTTACCTCCCCTCGTCTTCGAGGGAACGATCTTGATTCTATCATCCTTAATATTCTTCATAGTGATCAATAGATATAAATCCCAAGTGACTCAACAAATATAGCCATGCTCCTCAACAACGGTGCTAGAAAAAGGTCTTGATAACCCACAAGTATAGGGGATTGCAACAGTTTTCGAGGGTAGAGTATTCAACCCAAATTTATAGATTCCACACCTGTAGACTAAATATCTGCAGCAAAGTGATTAGTACCATAGTAATATGATAGTTTGATAGTGATAGTAACAGTAACAGTAATAGTAACAGTAGTAGCAGTAGTTTTGCAGCAGGTGTAACAGCAGCAGCAACAATAGTAACTTAGCAAGAACAATATGTGAAAAACGAGTAGGAATTGGATCGGTGATAACGTTGGATAATATTCATCATGTAATAGTCATAACCTAGGGCGACACAGAACTAGCTCCGGTTCATAAATATAATGTAGGCATCTATTCCGTAAATAGTCATACATGCTTATGGAAAAGAACTTGCATGTCATCTTTTTTCCTACCCTCCCGTGGCAGTGGGTTCCATAACGAAACTAAGGGATATTAAGGCCTCCTTTTAAGAGAGAACTAGAACAAGCATTAACACGTAGTGAATACATGAACTCCTCAAAGTACGCTAATCACCGGGAAGAATCCCAATTATTGTCACCTTGGGTATGCAAATCATAACACATAGCAGGTGCATATAACTTGCAAGGTCGGATCATGAACATATATATAATGCTAAAAACATAAACGGTTCAGATCTGAAACCATGCTACTCGGGCCCTAGTGACAAGCATTAAGCATAGCAAAGTTATAGCAACTTCAATCTCAGAACATAGTGGATACTAGGGATCAAGCCCTAACAAAACTAACTCAATTACATGATGAATCTCATCCAACCCACCACCGTCCAGTAAGACTATGAAAGAATTACTCACTCCCTGCGGTGAGCATTGTAAAATTGGTGATGGATGATGGTTGATGATGATGAAGACCAAAGATCCCCCTCTCTAGAGCCCCGAACATGCTCCAGATCTGGCCTCCCGATGTAGAACAGGAGGTGGCGGCGGCTCCATATCGTAAAATGTGATGGAACTTCCTCTACTAACTTTTTATCTCCAAAAAATAGGATTTTATAGAGTTGGAACTAGGGCCAGCAGAGCCTCGTGGCCCCCACTACCCACCAGGGCGCGCTAGAGGGGGTGGCGCGCCCTGGTGCCTAGTGGGAAGCTGCCTCCCTCCAGTGGGTCCTAGTTCTCTAAATTATTATATATTCCAAAATAATTCTCCAAAAAGTTTTGTCCAATTCCGAGAACTTTTATTTCTGTACAAAAACAACACCATGGTAGTTCCGCTGAAACATCGTTAGTCTAGGTTAGTTTCATTCAAATCATGCAAATTATAGTCCAAAACAAGAGCAAAAGCATTAGGAAAAGTAGATACGAAGATAGACGTATCACAAGTCATGCCACTTGAAACATTCAGAGGAGTATACCATACTATCATACTACTCCCTCCGTTCCTAAATATTTGTCTTTCTAGACATTTGAAATGACTATATGAATGTATGTAGACATATTTTAGAGTGTAGATTCACTCATTTTGCTCCGTATGTAGTCACTTGTTGAAATGACTAGAAAGACAAGTATTTAGGAACGGAGGGAGTACATCATAACCATTTTAGTGCATGTTGACACCTAAGATAAATCATTATCCACTCCTAGCTACTTAAGCATGTCATGAGCAACTATAATCTTTAATTGTCATCATAAACAAGTTTAATCATAATATGTTGAATCATGGATAATGAGTTAAACATATTTACAAAAACAAAAACAAGTTGAGTTCATACCCGCTTTTCCTTGCCACAGTCACTTCATAAAATTATCGTCATTATTTCCTTTCACTTGCACGACCGAATGATATGAAAATAATAATAGTGCAAGAGTGTCATGGATTAAGCTGGAATCTACAAACATTTTTGTTCAAAGGAGAAGACAAGGTAATATGGCCTCTTTATTAGATGAACAATAATGCATATGAGTGCCACTCAACATTTTCATCGTTGTCTCCTCCTTACGACAACTCAACAAAAGAAAATAATTTCAGAGAAACACGGTGAAATATTTTTGGAGTTTTTAGTTTTTTATTCTTGAAGAAAGCAAATTAACAAAGGAAAAACAAAAACGAGAGCAACTATTTACACGAGAAAGCTCCCAACAAGCAAAAGAAGAAACGAGAAACATTTGGGTTTTCTTTTAGTACTACAACTAATTAAATTAGAAAAAAACCCGAAAATAAGCGAGAAATAATTTTGGATTTTCTTAAGTATTTCAAACACACAAGAATAAAGCAAAAATAAAACTAACATGGATGATACAATGAAAGAGGATGAACATCGACAACTGGAATGAAATGTGTGAACATGAATGTAATGTCTGTGAGAGATACGTACTCCCCCAAGCTTAGGCTTTTGCCTAGATTGGTATTCACCATCCATAGTAGCTATCTGGTCACATATGGAAGTGTTGAGGTGGCGTCACCTGAATGTCCCAATCCTGGGCCTCATCCTCTGCCACTGCCAACGCGTTTCGGTAAGAAACGATGTCGGGTGGCATAACAGTGTATCCGTTCCTAACATGAAAGTCCAACAAAGTAGGTGCAGGCAACGGGATAACATCAGAAGTATCCTCATTAAAACTAGGTTATAACAAATGCGATGAGGAGGATCAGGGGCATCAATGAAATGGTGATCCTACGTAGATTGGTGATCTGAGTAAACTCTAGATGACAAATAATCATGAGGGCGTATGTTAGCATGAAATGCCTCGCTAAGCGAGTAGCATAAATACCACCATGAATTTTACCCTTAGTCCTATTAGTGTGCAGGCGGCGTGCAATGATAGCTCTAAGGTTATAAGTGTTGTCATTATAATATGTGCAGGAAGCGTGCAATGATAGCTCCAAGGTCATAAGTGTTGTCATTATAAAGTGTGCAGCGTAATATGGTAAGATCAGGAGCACTGAGCGCACCACCTTGCTCGCTAGCAGTCCAACATTTCCCTATGAATAAAGCAAACTAATGCACAATAGGAAAATGCAAACTAGTAGCTCGGGCTTTTGACACGCCCCTTTCCTCTCCCATAGTTAGAGTGTGGAGGAAACTGATAACCCACAAGTATAGGGGATCGCAACCGTTTTCGAGGGTAGAGTATTCAACGCAAATTTATTGATTCGACACAAGGGGAGCCAAAGAATATTCGCGAGTATTAGCAGCTGAGTTGTCAATTCAACCACACCTGTAAGACTTAATATCTGCAGCAAAGTATTTAGTAGCAAAGTAGTATGATAGTAACGGTAATAGTGGCAAAAGTAACAGTAGTAGTTTTGTAGTGATTGTAACAGCGGTAGCAATGAAAGTAACTTAGCAAAGATAAATATGTGAAAAGCTCGTAGGCATTGGATCGGCAATCATAATTGTGTTGGATGATATTCATCATGTAGCAGTCATAACCTAGGGTGACACAAAACTAGCTCCAATTCATCAATATAATGTAGGCATGTATTCCGTATATAGTCAAACATGCTTATGGAAAATAACTTGCATGACATCTTTTGTCCTACCCTCCTGTGGCAACAGGGTCCTAATAGAAACTAAGGGATATTAAGGCCTCCTTTTAATAGAGAACCCAACCAAAGCATTAGCACTTTGTGAGTACATGAACTCCTCAAACTACGATAATCACTGGAAAGAATCCCAATTACTTTTAACTTGGGGTATGCGGATCATCACTCGTAATAGGCGCCTACAACTTGCAAGATAGGATCAAGAACACAAATATATTCATGAAAACATAATAGGTTCCGATCTGAAATCATGGCACTCGGGCCCTAGTGACAAGCATTAAGCATAGAAAAGTCATAGCAACATCAATCTCAGAACATAGTGGATACTAGGTATCAAACCCTAACAAAACTAGATTACATGATAAATCTCATCCAACCCATCACCGTCCAGCAAGCCTACGATGGAATTACTGAAGGACAGTGGTGAGCATCATGAAATTGGTGCTGGAGGAAAGTTGGTGATGATGATGGTGACGAACCCCCCTCTTCTAGCCCCGAACAGACTCTAGGTCAGCACTCCCGATGAGGACAGGAGGTAGCGGCGTCTCCGTATCATAAAGCACGATGAATCCTTCTCTCTAACTTTTTCTCAGGTACTTATAGAGTTGGAGTTTGGGTCGGAGGAGGTCCAGGGGACCCACAAGCCTATAGGGCGTGCCCCCAGGGCTTGTGGCTTCTGCGTGGCCCCACTCTGGTAACTTCTTGCGCCAATATTTTTTATATATTCAACAAAAATTCTCTGTAAATTTTCAGGTCAATCCAAGAACTTTGATTTCTGCACAAAAATAACACCATGGCAATTCTGCTGAAAACAACGTCAGTCCGGGTTAGTTCCATTCAACTCATGCAAATTAGAGTCCAAAACAAGGGCAAAAGAGTTTGAAAAAGTAGATACGATGGAGACGTATCAACTCCCCACAAGCTTAACCCATTGCTTGTCCTCAAGCAATGCAGTTGACAAATTGAAAGTGACAAATAATTTTTTTCCAAACTCTGTTTGATCTTGTTGTTGCAAATATGTCTAGCCAATATTCAGGTTTTCAGCAAAGATTATGAACTAACCATATTCACAATAACACTTATGTCTCACATTTACTCATATCAATAGCATAATCAGCTAGCGAGTAATAATATAAATCTCAGATGACAACACTTTTTCAAAACAATCACGATATAATATGACAAAATAGTATCTCGCTAGCCCTTTCTGAGACCGCCAAACATAAATGCAGAGCACCCCTGAAGATCAAGGACTGACTAGACATTATAATTCATGGCAAAAGAGATTCAATCACACTCATACTCAACATCAATTAAAACACAAAGCATATAAATGACAGTGGTGCTCTCTTGCTGGTGTTTTCAATATGAGGATGATGACTCAACAATAAAAGTAAATAGACAGTCCCTTCGCAGAGGGAAGCAAGGATTTGTAGAGGTGCTAGATGTAGTGACCAGACCTCAAACGTTCCAATCTCTGTGCTCAGGTGTCATCCCTGGATCAGTAATGCTGACACCACATAGTACTTGAAGGATTTATAACAGAGTAGCAATCACACACTTATTACATCGAGTGTCTTAGAAGAGAACTTATTATAATAAATATGGCTTAAGGCCATCTAATAACGATAACAGCGGAAGGCTTGGAAGATAAGTGAGTCCATCAACTCCAACGGCATCACTGAGTATAGAACCACGACCTAAAAACTCCTTAATCGTTGTCTGAAAAGTCTGCAACATTAACGTTGCAGCCCGAAACGGGTCAGCACATGGAATATGCTGGCAAAATAACACATAGAGGATAATGGAATGAAATAGGCTATTCTATATGCATATTTGGCTGGTGGAAAGCTCTATGGTTATAGTTTTGTGTAAAGCCAATTTTTCCCTACTGCAAAGGAATAAATTTTATTTAACTATCATGGTAGTTGTTAAACATTGAGAATGGTTGACAGCATTCTCAATCCCAATTAAGCATCATCTTTAAACATAACCCAACAAAATTAAATTTTAGAGTAACATGTTGAGATTCACATGAAAATCCAGGTACTAGATACTCAAGATGTCCATAACCGGGGACACGGATAATCATGATTAGTTTATACACTCTGCAGAGGTTTGCGCACTTTTCCCCACAAGACTCGATCGCCGCCGTTTGGTTTCTCGCACTACAAGGTGTTTGAGAAGACGGATGACCGAGACATAGCCTTTCAGAAGCGCTAGCACCTTATGATCGGGTAGACCGTTACATCTACTTTCCCCTACATCTGCTAGTCTACCACTGTAAGAGTTCGCACAACTTAATCAACTATGCTAGAGCCCATAATAGCTTGTGGCTGCACACGGAAGTTTCTAGCATGAATAATCTCATGATCCCTTTGAGCCTAGCTGGCGGTCCAAAAGAAAAACAGGCAATCGCTGGAATACCCAGGTGCCTCAGTCCACCCAGATGTGTGTTTAAGTTGCCACCTTAAGTAAACCATCAATTAACAATCTCACATCTGTCATGGATACACTCACCCAATCCACGTCTACTAGCATAGCATGGCATAATAAGCAAACATAGAAGTAACTCCCAAAGGTTTGATAATAAACAGGTAATAGGTACTATCTCAACTACTTCCCAAACCCACAATTTAATTAGATCCTAATCATGCAATGTGTGAGGATTGATCTAATGCAATAAAACTGGGTAGCTGGAAAGCATGATCAAAGTGTTACTTGCCTTGCTGATGATCCGGGAAACCTAGCGATTCGAAGTAGCAAGCGGCGCACTCCGGGTACTCTATCGCAAACGAACAAGCATACAATAAGTACTCAACTAATGCACAGGTAAAACTCAGATAAAAGATCTAACCAGAAAGTTCATCTTAAGAACTCCGATTGGCAAAAAGAATCAAAGCGAACGAAGCAACGAAAGACAAACGGCAAAAGAAACAGGCTTTGTTTACTATTCTAGATCTAGGGAAATTTTTACGGTGGCAAAAACTTGTTTGAGTTGGTTAAACAGAAAGAGGGTTTCGAGACGAAACTCCAGGCGCTTGAATCGCCTGATTCCGATAAACGAGCGAAAAGTTAGACTAAAACGAAAATCGGATTAGAAATCGCGATCTGAAAAATCGGGGATTTAATCTAAGAAAAATAAAAATGACGAACGTTCGTTAAAACGAACGGACGGACGAACGCTCGCTATTTAAATAAACCAGAAAACCGATCTATTTAAAAAACCAAAACTAAAAAAATGAACAAAACCGTCAGAAAATTGAACGGTTTTTTCGAGAAAAACCGGAGGCGAAAAAAACTACCTCTCGCAACTCCTGCGAACGACGGCGGCGGTCCGGCGGGGCGGCGGTGCTCCGGCGGCGGCGGCGGGGCGGCGGTGGCGCGGGCTG
>NC_041388.1:495082766-495108307 GCF_002162155.2 Triticum dicoccoides | reverse complement strand
CGGCGGCGGCGACGGGGGTCGGCAAGGGTTAGGGTTTTCGGGTGGGGCAGCTTAGGCTATGGCCGGGGCCTCGGGGCGCTATAAAAAGGCCCGGCCAGGAGGAGTCCTGGCCGGTTACGGCCCAAGGTCGGTTCGGACTTTTTTTTATAATAGTAATTACACTCGGGAAAAAAACAAAAGAAATACTAAACGGACTCCAAAAATCACGAAATAAATTTTCCCCGGCTTCTAAAATCAAGACGCACAGGATGAACATTTATTTGGGGCCTAAATGCAATTTTGAAAACGCGCATTTTTCCTAAATTCAAATAAAATAGCAAATAAAACCAAAATAAAATCTTGTTTGATTTTTTATTAAATCCTCATTATTTCTTTATTTTGGGAAAGTCATTTTATTCCCTCTCATATTTTTGTAATAGAAATAATTGAAGATAAAATAAATAAAATCAAATGATCCTATTTTCAAAATTTGAGACAACTCAAATATGAAAATAACAAAATCCCCAACTCTCTCCGAGGGTCTTTGAGTTGCGTGAAATTTCTAGGATCAACCAAAATGCAATAAAATATGATATGCAAAAATGATCTAGTGTATAACATTCCAAATTGAAAATTTGCGATGTTACACTAGAGCTCGAAGCTTTTAAAACAGATATGAATATAATTTTGAGAGGTATGCTTTCATTATCAACACAACAACCAAGAGATCCCACTATCTTCCATGCTAGATACATTATAGGAGGTTCCCAAACAGAATGGTAAAGTTTTTACCCCCCTGCACCAACAATCACACTCCACGCCTAGCCGAATCCACGGGTACCGTCCATACCAACAACAGTCCCGGGGGAGTTTTGTTTCGTTATTATATTTTGATTTGATTTTGAGCATGGAACTGGGCATCCCGATTACCAGCCACTTTCTTATGAATGACAAGTGAATAAACACTCATCGTGAGAATAACCCACCTAGCATGGAAGATACTGACAGCCCCCAAACGCTACATGAGCGATTCTGGCATACAAAACAAAATATTATTTGAAGGTTTAGAGTTTGGCACATGCAAATTTACTTGGAACGACAGGTAAATACCGCATATAGGTAGGTATGGTGGACTCATATGGAACAACTTTGGGTTTAAGGAAGTGGATGCACAAGCAGTATTCCCGCTTAGTACAAGTGAAGACTAGTGAAAAGATTGGGGAGCGACCAACTAGAGAGCGACAACGGTCATAAACATGCATTGAGGTTAACCAACATTGAGTGCAAGCATGAGTAGGATAAATCACCATGAACATAAATATCATCGAGGTTATGTTGGTTTTGATTCAACTACATGTGTGAACACGTGACAAGTCAAGACACTTGAATCATTCAAAGGAGGATACCATCCTATCATACTACATCATAACCATTATAAATGCATGTTGGCACACAGGATAAACCATTATCCAATCCTAGCTAATTAAGCATGGCACGAGTAACTATAATCACTAATTGTCATTGCAAACAGGTTTCATTCATAATGGGATGAATCAAGAATGATGAGCTAATCATATTTACAGAAACAAAATAGGTCGAGTTCGTACCAGCTTTTCTCCACCTCAATCATTTCGTCAAATATCTTCATTATTGCCTTTCACTTGCATGACTGGATAATTATAAGAGTGCACATTGATAAAAACAGAATTTTTGTTGTGGAATGCTATCGAACATGTCATCGCATATTCTTTTCTTTATAGCATGGGCATTTGGACTTTTATATTGTTCAAAGCAATACTTTAGTTTTGACATGATAACTTAAATACTCAAGCATATCAACAAGAAACCATGTCTTTTAAAAATATCAACGCTAAAATAAGTTATCCCGAGCCCATCATACTCAATCATTGATCCATTCATGAAACACACTCACGTATTAACTACACCCAATGCTCAAGTACGATCATAGTGCCCCCTAGTTGGTGCTTTTATAAGAGAAGATGGAGACTCAAATTCGAAAACAAAAATTGCATAAAGTAAAAAAGAAAGGCCCTTCGCAGAGGGGAGTAGGGATTTGTAGAGGTGCCAGAGCTCAAAGCAAAAATTGAGAGTTAAAAACATTTTGAGAGGCATACTTTTACCACCAATGAAAACGACTTAGAGTTCCCAACACTTTCCATGCTAGATATATCATAGGCGGTTCCCAAATAGAAATTAAATTTTATTCCTTTTTCCACCATACTTTCACTTTCCATTGCTAACCGTATCCACGGGTGCCTTCCTACCAACACTTTCCAAGGAATTTATTATTTGACAACATAAAGTAAATTCATTTTTCATTTCGGGACTGGGCATCCCTAATACCTTTGCCCTACTCTTGTGCAATGACAAGTGAATAAACACTCATCGTGAGAATAACATCTAGCATGGAAAAGATTAGCCACCCCTCACCGCCTCGCGAGCGGTACAAGCACACAAAAGAGAAATTTATTTTGAATATTAGAGATGGCACCTACAAATTTGCTTAGAACGGCAAAAGAATACCACATATGGGTAGATATAGTGGACTCAAAGCTGGCTTGTTGCAGTTGAACCCCACAACCCCTCCTTCTTGATACTGATGCATATGTAGCTAGATCTGATGTAAGTCTTGTTGAGTACATTCGTACTCACATTTGCTTAATTTATGTTTTGGAGAGGAGATTTCGGTCTCACTAGTAGTTCCGCGTGGATTTCGACGTTTAGCTTGTTACCTCAGTTACGATCTTGTACCCTTGGGAGGGTCTTGTAGATAGTCAGGCTTCTCAGCCTTTTTCATTTGTAGTCATCTGTATTCAGACATGTTATGCTTCTGTTGCTTGTATGCTCTGTATGTTGGGTCATGTGACCCCTGTTTGTAATAAATGTTATGAGGCTTTTCTGGGCTTTTATCTCTATGAGTTGTTGAGTTATGTTGTGATGCCATGTTGTTGGATTTCGGGTTCCGCAGACCCTTGAGAGGTTCAAAATCTGGGGTGCGTGCGAAGAACTCTACCTCCCTAGTCTGCCTACTCGCTAATCTCATGGCCTAGCTCGACGAATTGGAAGGAAATGGGACACAATAGTTTACCCAGGCTCGGGCCACCTTGCGGTGTAAAACCCTACTCCTGCTTTATGGTGGATTGGCCTCGAGGGGCTGAGGGTGAACTAGTACAGCGGGAGAACAACCTTAGGAGGAGGTGTGTTCTTGTGCTAGAGAGAGCTGGTGAGCTGGTGAGGATGGAATGGATCCGATCCGGTCTCTCCTCTCTATGGTGGTGGCTAGGTCCTATTTATAGTGGCCTTGGTCCTCTTCCCAAATAAAGGCGGGAAGGGATCCCACAACGGCCAAATTCGAAGGGAGACAACTAGTACATGTTATCCGGATAAAAGTAATCTTTGCCTGCAAAAAGCCTCTGGTCGTGACTCCGCGGTGGGCTCGGCGATGACCTCCGTCCCGCCGTCCTGGCGGTCTTGGTCTCGTTGCACGAGAATGGAAACCTTCGGCTGATTCCTTGGGACTCTGCGCCAGCACTTGCCTCCTTAGCACCGAAGAGGAAACTTCCGCTCTGCACCCGCTGTCACCCGCCTGGCCTTGGTCATCATGGCTCACGTCATCTGAACCTCGCGAGCCGAGGCTTGCATAGATATCTCTGCTCCTCAGGAGACAGCCTAAGAAGGCTGCTCCTTCTGGAGGTCTTGGTGTCGTTTGCCTCACAAGGCTTGGCCCCTCGCGTGGGTATTGAGTTGTTGATGCTGAAGGTGGGCCGTACCAGGCCGTCGATGGAGCCACACCGTGGGCCGTAGGCAGGCAAGTCTGGGTACCCCCGTTCCCAGAACACCGACAGTAGCCCCCGGGCCCAAGGGGCGCTCAAACTTGGCTTTGAGGCGAAGCCAAAGGGCAAGTGCGGAGCGCCGCGGGCCCTAACCGCCTATGGGCTTGGTCGATGCGTGGCGATTGACGGGACGTGGGCGTCTCCACTTCCCCACGCAGCCTTGATAACTGCCAGGCCTGTCGGCCGCCAGTTGCTAGCGCAGCTTTGCCTTCATTGCTCGCCGTGCCTGCCCTTGACTCCTCCTCTCTTTTGCGAACCCGCAACTCTTCTCCCAGATTCGACGCTGCCGCCACCCTCTCTTGCCGCCATGGCCCTGCGGTCGAAGAAGAAGGAAAAGGCCTATGCTTCAGCCGGATCTCAGCCAGTCTTGGAGCCTGCTCTTAAGCGATCGACGGTGATCAACCGCGAGGTGCTGGACAAGGTCCGGCTGGCCCTGGCCACCGATTCCAATGAGTGGAAGGTGATGACGTTCTGGCCCGCTTCCCGGGCCATGATTGACACGGAAGCCACCGAGATCCCCATTCATCTTCATGCTCTCTTGGCTGGCTTGATTCCCCCTTTTCGTGATTTCTTCAATGTTGTGATCTCACACTACCAGATTCAGGCGCTGCATCAGGACCCCCAATCCATCATCCTCCTTGTCGTCTTCGCCTTTCTATGCGAGGCTATGGCGGGCATTTCTCCCTCCATTGCCTTGCTTCACCATTTCTTCTTGCTCTGCCTGGTCGAGCACCGCCAGCGCTCGGGATGCGTGGCCTTCCATGCCGTGGCAGTGATGGCTGGCTCGGGCATCGACTTCATGCTTCGCCCAGATGTGAAGGGGTTCTGGAAGCAGTGGGTGTACATGGACGCTGGCATGCTCAACCCCGTGCTCGTGCTCCCGCAAGTGCCGGCGGCTCCCAACTCTGGCTGGGAGCACGAGAAGCTTGTCGACCGCCGGCTCGCCCATGTCTGGTCCAGGCTAGCTAGGTTGAAGAACGTCAGGGTGACGATGCCGATGGTGGTGAAGGAGTTTTTCCGGTGGCGCATCGCTCCGCTTGAGCGCCATTCACGCCCAATGTGGGCCTTTACTGACAGCAAGGACCCCATGAGGCTCCAGGTGCCTGCGCTTCCTTCCAAGACGCTGCGCGTGATGCTCGAGCTTCTGTCGAGCGACCTAGCACCAGCCGCTCTTACGGAGAAAGGTTGTCTCATGTACCAATGCTCGAACAAGGAGGACTTCATGAAGCAGATGCCACTTTTTGATGAGTGGGGGCTGCGCCCGAAGGGCCTTGAGGGGCCTCACAAGAATCCTATCGCCGTGGCACCCTTGTTCGTCAATCCTACGGTGCGCACCACGGATGTGGATGCAGGGGGCGAACACCTCCTGGTGCCACTGGGGCGACTACCGGGGAGCGGGTGCCGTCGGGCGCCCTCGAGGTAGCCGTCCCTGAAGCCTTGGCGAGCGCCCTTGAGGGAGCCAATGGAGAACTGGCGTGACCGACACTCCTGAGGCGGCTGCCCCCGAAGCTCGAGCAAGTAGTCCTGAGGTAGCCGCTAGTGGGCAATCGCGGCTTGGTGTTCCTGAGGCTGCCGCCCAAGGAGTCCCACCAAGTGCCCCAGCTGCTAAGAGTCGCGCCCCAAACTTCGGCCATCTTCGCCTGAACCTTGAAGCACTCCGCAAGAGGAAGGGGCCTCCGAGCTGCATTGGTGATGCCTACCGGCCACTGAAGCAGAGGAAGTACATAGCCATCGATGAGTAAGTACATTATCTTCGTGATTTCCCGCATGTCACATCCTTTCCTGACCATGGCTCTTCAGGATCCCTTTGGCTATGATGGCGAAATTTCTCGAGGACCAATCCCGAAAGTACTAGGTCCGCTCGTGGTTCCGAGCCCCCTGCATCGGTCACCTGCGCGAGGCACGGGGCCAGCTCTCGAGGCGGATGCGCCGCTGGGGGGCTGTGAGCCTGTGCTCCCAACATTCTTCCTTCACGGTCAGTCCTGGGGCGCAGGAGGCATGCCGAGGGCTCCTCCGCTAGTCATCGCCGGCGGCTGGGCAATCCCAGCATCGGCTTCATCATTGAGCGGTGAGACTGTGCTGCCCAGCGGCTCCGCCGAGGCCGGGAGAGCGACCAGGAAGGCACCGGCCTCCAGCCCCCTGCCGGAGGCAGGCGAGTGAGGGAGTCCTGGACTAAGGGGTCCTCGGGCGCCCGTATTGTTATCTATGGGCCGGACTGATGGGCTGTGAAGATATGAAGACCGAAGACTGTACCCGTGTCTGGATAAGACTCTCCTTGGCGTGGAAGGCAAGCTTGGTGAATAATTATGAAGATTCCATCTTATGTAACCGACTCTATGTAACCCTAGATCCCCCCGATGTCTATATAAACTGGAGGGTGTAGTCCGGAAAGGATATACTCAATACCATAGTCATACAGGCTAGACTTCTAGGGTTTAGCCATTACGATCTCGTGGTAGATCAACTCTTGTAATACTCATATTCATCAAGATCAATCAAGCAGGAAGTAGGGTATTACCTCCATTGAGAGGGCCCGAACCTGGGTAAGACATCGTGTCCCCTGTCTCATGTTACCATCAACCTTAGACACACAGTTCGGGACCCCCAACCCGAGATCCGCCGGTTTTGACACCGACATTGGTGCTTTCATTGAGAGTTCCTCTGTGCTGTCGCTAAAAGGTTCGATCGCCCCTTCGATCGTCAATAATAACGCTGTCCATGGAGAAACTTTCCTCCCCGGACAGATCTTCATGTTTGGCGGCTTCGCACTGCAGGCCAACTCGTTTGGCCATCTAGAGCAGATCAAAAGCTACGCCCCTGACCATCAGGTAAGATTCGGGAGCTTAAACTACGTCGCGGACATCCATGGAGACTTGATCTTCGCCAGATTCGAGACCGTGGTAGCCGCTCCCGATCAGCCCAATGATCAAGACCTAAATTTGTCATCGGGCCATGTCCAGGAGACCACTCCTGTAAATGCTCTGGCCCTAGATCCGTAGCAAGTGACACCATCCGAGGACGGGAGGATCAACCCCACCGCGGAGGCCGCAGATTCCTCGGTGTCAGAGCCGCACACAGACTTAACCTCTCACGGCGTCTTTGTCATCAGAACTCCGGACTTGTCTCAGGCCGTAAGTTCTAAACCACGTGAGCCAGCGGCCGCCGAGCTTGATCGTTTATCGATCTTCCAATTCAGCACCGCAAACATCTTCCAGCACTCGCCTTTGGGCGATGTGTTAAATTCCTTCAAAAAACCTATCCTCGGCGGAGGACTCACAGCCGAACTATATCTGGCTCGAGCCAGGGCTGACGGTGGAGAATTGTGCTCCCCACTCACCACCCACTTCATAGCCACAATCGAGGATTCGACCGATACACTTGATTACGACTCCGAGAATATCGACGACATGGACAATGATGTCGATAACAATGAAGACCCCGTTGATACAACTAATGAACAAGATGAACGGGAAGATGGGGCAGGTTAGCCCTGCTAAACAGGCCACACACGAAGATTCGGAGGACGACAATTACCTTCCGCTCTCTGAGGATGAGGTGGGCCTCGACACTGAGGATTTCATCATGCCTGAGGAACCTCGTGAGCAGGAGCGCTTTAAGCACCAACTAATAGCCACTTCAAGGAGCCTGAAAAAGAAGCAGCAGCAGCTTCAAGCTGACCAAGATCTGCTCAATTATAGATGGACCGAAGTCCTAGCCGCCGAAGAATACAGCCTTAGTGGACCAGCCAAAAGCTACCCGAAGCATAGATTGCTACCCCAGGGCGACGATGAGGCGCTGGAGCCCATACCATCATCGCACAATGCGCAGGTCGACCACAACTGGGCCAAGGTAAAGCGGCAACTCAGGCCGAACACTAGATTGCCCACCTCGCAGTAAAAGCAAGAACAAAACAACTCGAGGTTATACATATGACCGTCAACAACACTTGGGTAGCAAAGCGGGACACTCAAGAGCGATCTACAGATCGCAAGGACATAACTCGACACATGATGACGGCCACCTATTCGGACGTGACAAACCTAGCCACACCTAGGCTGAAAACCGCAAATGGACTCTATCGGAGATATGCCGCAGTGTGGCCCAACAAAGAGGCGCCGCACACCCTCTTTGCTTCACAAATGAAGTAATGGAGCATGAATTCCCAAGCGGGTTCAAACCCATGAATATCGAATCATACGATGGAACAAAGGATCCCGCGGCATGGATCGAGGACTTCCTCCTCCATATCCACATGGCCCGTAGAGACGACCTTCATGCCATCAAATACCTACCACTAAAACTCAAAGGACCAGCTCGGTACTGGTTAAACAGTCTGCCGGAAAATTCTATCGGCAACTGGGAGGATTTGGAGGACGCCTTTCGCAACAATTTCCAAGGAACATATGTCCGGCCACCAGACATCGATGACTTAAGTAACATTGTCCAGCAGCCCGGAGAGTCAGCTAGGAAGCTCTGGACTAGGTTCCTAGTTAAAAAGAACCAAATCTTCGAGTGTCCGGACGCGGAGGCCCTTGCGGCCTTTAAACATAGCGTCCGGTATGAATGGCTTGCACGTCACCTCGGTCAAGAAGGACCTAGATCCATGACAGCCCTTAACGCTCTAATGACCCGCTTTTGCGCGGGAGAAGACAGCTGGCTCGCTCGTAGAAGCAACAGCGCCAGTGACTCGGGCACTTCCGAAATCCGAGACGGCACTGGCAAGCCACGACAAAGCATACACAACAGTCGCAATGATAATGAAAGATCACACGACACATCGGTCAACGCCGGATTTAGCAATCCCAAGCCCGGCCAACGGAAAAAGCCATTCAAGGCAAACAGAGACGGACCATTCAAACTAGACAGGATATTGGACCGGCCCTGCTAGATTCATGGCCACCCCAATAAACCAGCTAATCACACCAACAGAAGTTGTTGGGTCCTCAAGCAGGCCGGCAGGCTCAATGCCAGACACAATGGAAATGGGCCACCAGGCAATAGGGACAACGGAGCGACTCACCCGCTAAATGCCGGAAGGCGGAAGCAATTTCCCCATGAAGATCGATCAAATCCAGAACAGAAATAGCAGATCGGCTTCCGTTTCCCATTTCGTATACCCATTAAAACTATACTACGCATACATAATTACGCACTGAAGATACCATGGGCATTGACGGAAGCACAATACGGACAAGTCTGCAGGCACTCTGGTAACATTTTTTAACCACTTTCCTATTTTCTTTTGTTTCATTATCTCTTAAAAGCAGGTGGCGCAAAGGGGAAACACCTACGACCGACCCCATAGGAGTTCGGATCCGTACACTCACCTATGGGGCTACTCCCTTCAAGGATTCCCCTCGCCGAGGACAGGCGGCGCAGACATGTGACATGAGGTCCAGAATAACTTTTTGTAGACCGCACTCTCTTTTCGAGCCTGTAACATGCCTTTTTCCTCTGCCTTCGACCCAGGGCATATCAAATTGTCGGGGTCATGGCCCTTATGTATATCAAGTAACCATTGGCATATGACTCAGGTCCCAGTTCAAATTATCTGAATTAATCACTCGCGTCTTTTCGCAAAATGAATAGCCTCCTATGGCTGTTTCATAGATATATCCCGTCTTAACTTGCCAGGGGCTCGGTATGGGAACAAATGAGTTGCCAACAAAGTCCGAACAGCTTTTACAGCGTACTTCGGCGTCGCGAGTTTGGCCTTATATGCATCAGCTCCGAATCATGTCTTGGGTCAATAGTTGGGTTGCCCGGCTCCTGTGCTTGCTACCCTACCTTCCGCTCTATCGGCTAGGGTAGTGAAGGGAGAACTACTGCGATTGTGCTACCGGTTCACCCGGTGACGCACCTTAGTAGAGAAAGCCAAAAACTGACTGTCATGATGTGACGGGAGCTGGTCAACCACTCGATGACTTATCAGAATCTCTAGCGATTCCTCCGTGTCACACGAAGGACTTCTTTTCCAGTCAATTATGTAAACACATCGTATGAGTAAGCCGCATACATACTAGGGGCTATGTCGTAGACCCACTGTAAAACGCCTATGGCTAAGTGAAAGTGTTAATTGCCTATAGTTTGGCTGTCTGGTTCGCCGCATTGATACCTCCTTCACGGACCAAGACGTTGGGTCAAGAGTGATCAGATGCTTTTTCGAACACCCCTGTACTTCCTACAAGGGGGCTGAAGCCGACGACTGGGAAACTTTCAGATTATACTAAAACGGCCGCACAGGAGGAACACAAGCTTTCGAGCAAAAATAGATTCACTATAAAATTGTCTCATACAGTTCTCATACACTTCACTCGAACATTATGTCTTTCGAGCATTGAATCTCTATCAAGCGGGCGGCTACAAGGATGTCTTCAAAATAATGCTCCGGTTCGTGGCGGTCCTTTCCCTTGGGTGGATTCTTCACTGTAACGTCGATGGCCTTCATATTCCCCCAGAACATCTTGACTCGAGAAAAAACCATCCACGCACCTTCAATACACACCGATCGCTTCACAACGTTGATACGTGACACTGTGTCAACAAGCCGCTGCACCAAGCGGAAGAAACTGTTCGGAACAGGCTCAATTGGCCATAACCAGATTATGACGTTCTTCATGGCAGCACCGGATATCCTATGAAGCTCGGCCCACTGGGACATCTGCTCATTCAGCAACAGGGGGTGCTTCGAGGCACCGAATTGTGACCAGAAAAGCTTCTCCGTTGCGTACCCGTCTCGCGCCTGATAATACTGCACCGCATCGGAAGAATCTTTGGCAAGTCTAAAAACTCGTCCGGAGAACTCCACAATTGGTTAAGTTGAGCATAGTTCGGATCGCCGAACTTAGCCTGTAGGAAAAATGGCTTACCAGCTGCAATCTCCCCAGCTTGCCGGATCTCCTCACGAGCTGCTCTGGATTCAGACCGCGCTTCTCTCACCTCTCGTAAGGCCTTGTCAATTTCAGCCGTCTTGGCTTCATTCTCCTTCTCAAGGAGTTCACACTGGCTAGTAGCACTTTTTAGCTTGAGCGCCATCGTGGATATCTTCTCCTCGTCTTGATGCTGAGCAGCTCGTTCGGCTTCTAACTCATCTGATGCCTTCACGGCAGCCGCATTACTACACCGTGCCTGCTCCTTGGCCCGGGCTAGCTCCGCCCAAAGAATTTCAACGACGGCAGCCCCATCTGCAGCCAGGCACAACTTTCGGCGTCATGCTTATATCACAAAAATGTATGTGCAGGGACTACTTCGAATACATACCTTGCGACTCGTCAAGGCGCATATTGATTAACATAATGTCATCCCTGGCTACATCAATCTTTCGTTGCAGCTCGGCAATATCCGCAGTATGGGAAGTAGCCAGGGGGGAAGCAGCCTGTTGTTGGATTTTGGGTTCCGGCAGACCCTTGAGGTTCGAACACTAGGGTGCACGCAGAGATCTCTCCCCTACCAATCTACGTCCGATCCTCTCGTGCGAACTAAGATGAAAATGATGAACAAAACAAGAGACACGAGGTTTATACTAGTTCGGGCCCCCGTTGTGGTGTAATACCCTACTCTAGTGTGTGGTGTGGTGGATTGCCTCTGGGGCTGATGATGAATAGTACAAGGGAAGAACAGCCTCGCGAGAGGTGTTCTTGAGCTGGTGCGATGAATTGCTAGGGTGAGTTCAGTCGCCTCTTCCTCTCTCTCTGCTAGGGTTCTACCAGATTTCCAGCCGTCCCCCTACTCTGTGGTGGCTAGCTCTATTTATAGAGGCCCTCGGCCTCTCCCCAAATAATGAGCGGGAAGGGCGCCAACAATTGGCCATTTTGAAGGGGACATGTAGTACAAGTTATCCTGACCAAAGGTGGTCTTCGGCTGCCAAAAGTATTGGTGATAACGCCGTCTTGGGCTCCACGGTGACCTCTGTCCGACCGTCCGGCTGGTCTTGGTCTCGTTGCACCGGAATGGTAACCTTTGCCTGATGCCTTGGCCTGCACTTGCCCCCTTTGCACCAAAGGGGAAACAAGGACTCTGCGCAGGCCGGCGCCCTCCTGGCGCCTGCCTGGCCTCGATCGTCATGGCTTGCGTCATGGGATCCTCGCGAGGTACCCTTGCATTGATCTCTCTGCCTCCTCGCGAGCCTGCCTGATGAGGCCGCTCCTGAGAAAGCTTCCTGTCGTCCGCCCCGCGAGGCTTGGCCCCTCGCGAGGGTCTTGAGCTTGAGTTGATGAAGATGGGCCACGCTGGGCCCCCACTTGAGCCACGCCGCAGGCTGCAGGCAGGAAAGTCTGGGGACCCCCATTCCCAGAACGCCGACACTAGCCCCCAGGCCCAAGGTGCACGCGAGCTTGGCTTAGCAGAGAAGCGATAGGGCAAGCACGAAGCGCCGCGGGCCCTAACAGCCCGCGGCCTTGGGCGCCGCGTGGCGGTTGATTGGGCGTGGGCGTCTGCGCTTCCCCACGACGCCTTGACAACTGCACGACTGACAAAAAAGGGGGTGCTCTGGCCAGGATTACTTGCCCTGCTCTCGTCCGTCTTGCCCTAGATCCCCTTTCTCGCTCTCCTTCCTCTTGCTCCCAAATCCTCCAGATCCGTCTCAATCCTTCGCATCCGGCACGCCGTGGCGCCTCGCAAGTCCCTGGCTGATGCTTGGTACTCGCCGGCCCTGGATTCCCCGAACCCGTCGGAGAAGAACCTCTCCCTCACGCGCCTGATGACGGTGGCGCAGGGCAGCAAGGGGGCGACCGTGCTCAAGGCCGGCTCCGACTAGCCTGAAGTCAAGGGGAGCACCTTCTATCCACTCTTCGCGAGCGCCATTGTCGCCAGTCTGGTGCTGCCTTTCTTTGAGTTCTTCTGTGCTGTTCTCCGCCAATACAACTTACAGGCTCTGCACCTCCACCCCAACTCTATTGTTCTCCTGGCAATTTTCGCCTACTATTGCGAGGCTCATGTTGGTGTGAATCCCTCTGTGGCCATGCTACGCCACTATTTTTCCCTCTGAGTTTTTGGTGTCCAAGTCTCCGCATGTGCGAGCTTCATTGCGTACTCCAATTCCAATGCTATCTCGAAGCCTGGGAAGAGGATCGAAGGCTTCCGGAGCAAATGGGTGATGGTGGACGTCGGGTGCCTCCACCCCCGTCTGGTGCTGCCTACGGGGCAGCCCAAGGCCGTCGACGCGTGGTCCCGCACGGAGCTCGTCGACCCTCGTGCGAAGGCGGTGCTGAAGAGGATGAACGCGGACCTGAGGCCAAGCAACTTGGGGGCGGCGAAGCTGACCGGGGCCTCGCTCCTAAGGGAGTTCCTGGTGCACCGGGTGGCTCCTCTCCAGGAGCACTCACTCCTGTTGTGGAGGCTCGGGGAAGCAGACGCCGCCCTGCGCTTGACCTCCGAGTCCCTGTCCGACGAGGATCTGCTCGCGACCCTCCATTCCTTGGTTGGGGGAGACGTGGCGAGCCCGGTGGGCGCCCCCGTCCCCCTGTTCCTTCGTGATGACTGGGAGCAGGTAGTGAACGCCATTCCCACCTTCAACGATGAGGGGCTGGTGCCCGCGGCAGCTCCCGGAGATCTGGCAGTCCTGGGGACAGTGAACTTGTCCTCCGGCAGCTCCAGCGGGGAAAAGGGGGAAGAAGAGGCGGAGGAGGAAGCGTCCGACTCGGAGGAGACTGGCGAGGATTGGGGGGGGGGTCCTTCCCTCGGTGCAGGTCCCAGGCCCTCCGCTCCATGCCGGACGACGACGAGGCTAGCACCAGGCGAGGAAGGGAGGGCTCTTCCTCGGTCACGAGGAAGGGCAGGTCGAGCCTGGTTCTTCCAGGGTCTGCTCTGGTCATTGGGGGGTCCAAGGCCAGCTCCATCCCTCCTGACACGCCTTCTGCTTCCGGGCCCCCCAAGGCTGACCCCCGCTGCAGGCTCTCGGGCTTCAAGTTTGGCAGGAGGTTGCTTGAGTCCACGGACGACGTCCAGTAAGTGCTCGATTCGTGCTCTGCTTGGTTTCTGCCACTGAGGCTTAACATTTGCGCTCTTTTACCAGGGCGGCACCTACTGCCAAGAGGTTGAAAGAGGTTTCTGTGGCCCCGCTTGGGGCGAATCCGTCTGTCGGGGCGACGCCTTCGGCTGTTGGGGGAGAGGACGGCGAGGCCCGCCCCTCTCTGACCCTACCGCCCTCGCGAGGCGAACTGGGGCACCCCGGCGAGGAGTCAGCCCCCGTGGCCCCGCTGGACCTGGAGTCGACTGTGCCCGACGCTGCGGCCGTGGCGGCCAAGGCTCAGGAGGTCCCTTCCTGCCCAGCCGTGGTCACGCTGCCATCTTCTTTGCCTGCTCCACAGGTTCTAGTCACTTGTGCTCCCTCTGCCGCTGTCCTGGACTAGGTTGCCAATGAGCTGAGCCAACTACGGGAGGATCTCCTGAGCGCGGACCCTCGTCTGCTGGCTGGGCGCTTGGAGTTGGCCTCTGGCTGGGCCCGTTCTGCTGCTTCCGTCCGAGCGGTGCTGAGCCAGCCCGTGTCGTCCTCCGACGAGGAGAAGTGGGCCGCTAACCAAGCCAAGGCCGCTCGCGACGCTGCCCTGGGTGACGCTGCAACTACCCAGGGCCGCTGCAAGGCGCTTGAGGCCGAGCTGCAAGGCCTGCATGACGAACTCACCAAGGAGGTGCACAGCCGCCAGGAGAAGGAGAAGGAGATGAAGGCTAGGGAGGCCACCGCCAAGGACCGGGACGCCAAGCTCGATGACTTCCACAGCCGACTGGAGACACTGGAGCGGTCACTGAAGGCGGAGAGGACCAAGCTAGACGCCAAGGCGAAGGTCCTGACGGAGGACCGGGTGGCCTTCGCGAAGCTGGAGAAGAAGGCCCGTGGCATACTGAAGACGTTGTATGAGAGCGGCCTGGAGGAGCCATTGGCTGGTGCGGAGGACGGCCCCGCCAAGCTGCTCCCCTTCCTGGTTGATCCGCTTGAGGACGTCGCAGACGGCCTTGGCCCCACGGTCGAGGCCGAGGCACGTGCCCTGTCTTCTGCGGTGCTGACGCGTGTCCTCAGCCATGTCTACCTGCGCGACCCCAACGTCGACTTCGACAGCCTGCTGGAGCCCGTGAGCGGCGACCGTGCCGCTGCCACCGCTGAGGCCGTGAGAGGCCGAGCCGAGGTTTTGCTGCGGAAGTTCCGCTCCCCTAGCGTCCTGCCCGGACGCGATGCCGCCGGCCTCGCGACCTTGAGGGGCGAAGCCGTCCAGCGTGACTCCACCACCGGTGATGGCGTTACTGGGGAGTGATCCCTTCGCGACTTCCATCCTGTTTTATTCCTGCACATGCACCATGCCTCGCGGAGGCGTTTAAACTTGTGTTTGGCGTTGTGGAACAATCATATGGATTGTAATATTTGCTTTGAATTTCCTGGAATTTGCATTTTCCTCTCCTACTTGCTTACGCTCTGCGTCGGCAGGGCCCGGCCCCGCGCGTACCTCACCCAACGTCAGCCCCGACCGGAAACCATGGACGGGACTAAGGAGTGAGGGGCTATGTGGCAAGTTAGGCTCCTGAGTCACGATGCTCAGGAGTCCCCCTTGACGCATGAGCAATAAGTAGGGAAGGGGGAGCGAGGAGTGGATTGATCGTTCTACGTCGGCAGGGCCCGGCCCCGCACGTACCTCACCCAGCGTTAGCCCCGACCGGAAACCAAGGACGGGACTAAGGAGTGAGGGGCTACGTGGCAAGTTAGGCTCCTGAGTCGCGATGCTCAGGAGTCCCCCTAGACGCTCAAACGGGTTTCGTACCTTGGCTCCGCTCGGGGAGTGGTGCGCGACGACCAGGTCCAAGGGAACTGTTTGGGTGGCGTGCGCTCGGGCGAGGCCCGGGCGTAGCCCCCGTGTCCAACCCCCTCGTGAGGCACTCCCGAGGGGAGGCGTTGCGATGGTGCCGAACACTGAGCTCTGGGCTCCCTGAGGTTGGTACGGCCTTGGGCCGCCCTCAGTTGTTTATCACCAACGCAGAGCATTGCGCTTCCGTATGTGTACGGGCATAGCCGCTCCTCGGCAGTGTCGTCAGCCAGCGCGGAGCATGTTGCTTCCACTGGTGCGTGGGAGGGGGCTCCCCTCCGGGAGGAGCCCCCAGGGCGTGTACAGCCCCGCCCTGACATGTGGCCGGCATGGTAGGGCTAGGAGAGGTGTATCTGGGCACCCGTGAGCCAGTGCGGGACTCACGAGCCCCTACCTCAAGGCGGGTTACGCCTGGCTCTAGGCCTTTATCAACTGGTGTGTTCCTGCAGGGTTGTTAGAATGCAAATGCTCTACGTCCTCAGGTCCCGGCCCTCGAGCGAGCTCAGCCGCCGCTGGTATGACAGGTCGCGATGCCGTGGGTCAAGGCCAGGGGTTGAGGGCTGGAGAGCCAGTAAGAGCCCATTAGTCGCGATGCTCAGGCGCCCCCCTTTTAATGCGCAAGCGCTTTGCATGGCGACAAGCAATGGGCGATAATTATGGGAATCAGATTAAGCGTGAAAGAACAACTTCGTCCTAAGGTAAATGCTGGAAAAGCAACTGCCGCTGGGTCGGGCCCGAGCGGTGTGGGGATGATGCAGCCCGAAGGACACCCCCAACAAGGTAAGTAAAGAGCATAAACAAAATGGATACATGCCACGGGGACGGACCCACGCGGCCTGGGAATGATGCAGCCCGGTGGGCGCTCCCAGATGAAGGTAGAACTCTGAAAGATGTCACCTGGTACTGTTGAAGATGAAGTGATGCTGAGGAAGTGACCGATGTGCGTGAAGACGTCGGCCCTCATGAGCCCCCAGGCCCAAGGACCTCGGGAGGCTCCGGTGGCACGTGCAGGTCTTCGGGGACCATCGCCACCTCCGCCAGGACCGCGTGATGCGTGACCTCCTGAGCCTCCAGAATGCTCCTCAACAGGCGCTGGTGTGCGGCGACCGCGCTCGGCAGGCCAAAGGGCATGCGAACGTAGCTGTGAGGTGGTCCCTCGCAGCGCCCTACGGCTGAAGGCGATAGGCACTCCTGGGACGCGGCTCGGTTGAGCCCTGGTACGTCGATGCAGATGCGCAGTCCTCCATCCTCGCCTGGATGTGGGGCCACGGCAGGTAAGCGGCGGCTACCGCGCATGACTCTGGACTCTTGTAGCTCATGGGTGTTCCTTGCGATGAACTCCTGAGGGTTTGGTCTCCTCTAACTTGTGCCTTCCTGAGGGAAGCGTGCTTGAAAGCACCCCTCCAAGTGGTGCCCGAGCGCCTCCCCCGCGACCTTGGCAAGGTCGGCGGCTCTCCAAGAGAGAGCCCCTGAGCCCTACCTGAGGAGGGCGCCGGGCACGCCTTCCTATGCGTGAGAGGGCAGCGCTCCCTGATCGGGCGCGAATCCTGACGCAATACCTCCGGAGGTGCCTGCCTCCTTGTGGCTCGGGCCAGGTGAGGTCTTCTTCTTCTTGAGGGTCGCCTCGGGAGGCCTCCCGCTCCTGTGATCTGGGTCTAAGATTGATGCAGCTTGGAACGCACGCTCAAGCGAGCACACTGCGTCCCTTTCTTCACAGGGTACGGTGATGACTCCACCGTTTCCTGGCATCTTGAGGACATTGTAACCATGGTGAGTCACTGCCATAAACTTGGCTAGGGCTGGGTACCCGAGGATGGCATTGTACGGCAGGCAGATGTGAGCGACGTCGAAGTGGATGAGCTCGGTGCGGTAGTTGTTGTGTCGCCCGAAGGTGACCGGAAGGCGAACCTGCCCAATTGGAACAGTGGAACCATCGGTGACTCCTGAGAAAGGCTTGGTCGGTTGAAGCTGGTCGTACGACACTTGGAGATTGTCGAACGTCTCGACGGACAGGACATTGAGTCCTACCCTGCCATCGATGAGGGTCCTGGTGACCTGCACATTGCTGATGACTAGGGAGCAAAGCATCGGGAGGACTCCGGCCGTTGCCGCACACTTGAGCTGGTCTGCAGAACTGAACGTGATCGCGCACGAAGACCACCTGAGAGGGCGCGTGGCCTCAAGCTTGGGAAGGACTGCATTCACCTCGCGAGCAAACTGCTTGAAGATGCGCTGTGAGGCTGGGGCCTGGGCGCCACCCAAGATGCAAGCAATTGCACGCGGCTCTTGGAAGCCCCCAGCCACCTCGTCTTGGTGTTGGTCTACGTTCCTCCTTGGTGGAGGCGGTAGAGGAGGGAGGCCTGCGTTGCCGTGCGGGTGGCCCTCACGAGGCTAGTCCCTCCAGCCCCCCTCGTGAGGCTGGTCCTGCCAGCGGTCCTCGCGAGGGCGGTCACGCCATCCCTGGCGAAGGCCACGGTCTTCCCATCATCCACCACCTCTTCCTCCTCCTCGGCCATAGCCCCTGTCATTGCGCTCCGGGCGTCGGCCGATTCGCCCATCTCGCACGGCTCTGAGCTCTTGACATTCGTTGGTGTTGTGGGTGTGGAGATCGTGGTACACACAGTATTATCCGCCCTTGGATGACTCAGGCTGATCCCTGCCTCGCTTGGTGTCCGGTTCCGCTGCTAGCACGGCAGCCCCCCTGCGCTTCACGTCTTTGGCCTTGAGCTTCTTTTCTTCCGGGTCGGCTGCCGGGTGCTCGAGGAGGGAGAGACGCCCTTCCTCAGCCCTGGCGCACTTGGTCGCCAAGTTGAACAGCTCCAGGGATGTGCACATGTCTTCAAGGATTGCTAGCTCTTCCTTCATCTTGACGCCGCGCACGCCGTTAGAGAAGGCTGAGATGATAGCTTCTTCAGTTACCTTGGGGATCTTGAGGCGAGCGTAGTTGAAGTGCTGGATGTACTTCTGCAGGGTTTCCCCTGGCTGTTGCTTGATGCGGCGCGGGTCGCTCACGGCCGGGGGCCGATCGCGAGTGCCCTGGAAGTTGGCAATGAAGCGGGTGCGCATCTCGCTCCAGGAGGAGATCGTGCCGGGAGCCAGGTTCAGGAGCCAGGTGCGGGCGCCATCCTTGAGCGCCATGGGGAACCAATTCGCCATGACCTTTTCGTCTCCGTTGGCGGCTACGATACCCAGCTCATAGAGCTGCAGGAACTCCGCGGGGTCCGCTGTGCCATCGTAGCGGGGAGGGAGGTCAGGCTTGAACTTGCCTGGCCATGTGATGCCGCGCAGCTCGGGGGGAAGGCGAGGCAGCCCGCCGTGGCCACCGGCGCCCTTTGCTGGTGCTGGACTTGTTCTTGCGGGTCACCATGCGCCGCCACTAGGAGCAGCGCGGGGTCTCGTCGTGGAGGCGCTGGGGCGTGATCTTGGCGCGCCGGTGCTGGGAGCGCGCGAGCACCTTCCCAGGGACGTGGGATCTCTTGGCAGCTCCCTTCCTGCTGCACAGGCGCCGGACGTGGAGGGTCCCGCCCTGGGGCTGCACGCCTTGGAGCCAAGGCACCTTCTTGGGGAGGAGGCGGCGGAGGCGCCTCCTGATCCTCACCCCCTGCATGGGACGGCGGGCGAAGCGGCGAGAGGGACCGCAAGGGGGAGCCCCCTGCGGCACTGACAAGCTCGGTGATGCGGGCGAGCCAGTCCTCATAGAGGTCGTCAACGGGGCGATAGTGCAGGAGCTCCCGCGCCAAGAGCAGTGAGGCGTGCGCATCCATGGTTGCGCGACGGGCGTGGGAGAACGAGCCAGCTGGATTCAGCGACGGGGTGGCGGTGCAGCCATTCCGCCGCACCGAAGGATGCTGGGACGAGGCCTGCTGCTCGTTCCCCGCCAGGCCGGTGGCGGCGTTGGCGGCGGACGACGAGGAACAACGAGGGGGCCGCCGACGGGCGCCGTATGGGCGACGCGAGTGGCGCAAGCAGCCCAGCACTCGGCGTGAGCCCGACGAGCGTCAGCCATGGACACGACGGAAGATCACACGCGAACAGCGGAAGAAAGATTCCGGCGCACCCCTACCCGGCGCGCCAAATGTTGGATTTTGGGTTCCGGCAGACCCTTGAGGTTCGAACACTGGGGTGCGCGCGAAGATCTCTCCCCTACCGATCTACGTTCGATCCTCTCGTGCGAACTAAGATGAAAATGATGAACAACACAAGAGACACGAGGTTTATACTGGTTCGGGCCACCGTTGTGGTGTAATACCCTACTCCAGTGTGTGGTGTGGTGGATTGCCTCTGGGGCTGATGATGAATAGTACAAGGGAAGAACAGCCTCGCGAGAGGTGTTCTTGAGCTAGTGTGATGAACTGCTAGGGTTAGTTCAGTCGCCTCTTCCTCTCTCTCTGCTAGGGTTCTACCAGATTTCCAGCCGCCCCCCTACTCTATGGTGGCTAGCTCTATTTATAGAGGCCCTGGGCCTCTCCCCAAATAATGAGCGGGAAGGGCGCCAACAATTGTCCATTTTGAAGGGGAACATGTAGTACAAGTTATCCTGACCAAAGGTGGTCTTCGGCTGCCAAAAGTACTGGTGATGACGCCGTCTTGGGCTCCACGGTGACTTCCGTCCGGCCGTTCGGATGGTCTTGGTCTCGTTGCACCGGAATGGTAACCTTTGCCTGATGCCTTGGCCTGCGCTTGCCCCCTTTTCACCAAATGGGAAACAAGGACTCTGCGCAGGCCGGCGCCCGCCTGGCGCCCACCTGGCCTCGATCGTCATGGTTTGCGTCATGGGATCCTCGCGAGGTACCCTTGCGTTGATCTCTCCGCCTCCTCGCGAGCCTGCCTGATGAGGCCGCTCCTAAGGAAGCTTCCTGTCGTCCGCCCCACGAGGCTTGGCCCCTCGCGAGGGTCTTGAGCTTGAGTTAATGAAGATGGGCCGCGCTGGGCCCCCACTTGAGCCACGCCGCAGGCCGCAGGCAGGCAAGTCTGGGGACCCCCGTTCCCAGAACGCCGACACCTGTGTTCAAAGTTAATCAGATTAGTCCTCGGATATTTCTTTCGATCCTCCATTCGCTTCCTATGGGAAGCCAACCTGAGGCTCAAGGGCTACTGTCTATACACAGGTGTATTTTCAGAATAAAACATAATTGCACATATTACAGTACAAACCTCGAAGCCTCTCAGTGGACTCGCAAAGGCCTCATTCAATCCGCTCTTTGCGGATAGGATCTTTTTTACCACCGTACCCATCAAGGTACGATGTTCCTCTAAAACGGACGCCTACCGCAGCATGTTCGTCAAGATATCCGGCGCCTCTGGGTCTCCGGAGGCAGCCGCAGGAGTACAGTCACCCTTTGAAGGGATCCGTTTATTTGTATCCGTCTGCATTCCGGATTGTTCGGGGTCTTCATTGTTGTTCCCCAGACCCTGGGCCGCCGAAGTATCACCTTCGTGTCGCGTCTCCGTCATCCCTGACACCACTTGTTGGTCGGGAAGACCCTCCACGACGACACCTCAAGGTCGTATGCCCTATTGGATGGAGAAGCCGGTGGGGGCGTCTCACTTTCCATCATCTCCGGGAGAAGGTCCCCCGAGGAAGAGGATTGTTGAAGGGGACTGCGCGCTGATCTGCAAAAAAAATATTCCAGGCGTCACAAGGAAAGAACGGGAGAGGTTTAAAACAGCCTTGTTCACTTACGATTAGGCCGGAGGCTTGTCCTCGTCATGAGACTGCGCTTCGACGTCCTCCAGGCCCGGGCCGCCCCCAGAGGCATCTTGCCTCGCTTAGGAGCGTGCTTCTCCCAATCTTCGGAGGCGGCCCTCTTCTTCCTGGGAGGGAAGGATATAGTGGCCCCCCTTCACTTTTGTCTTCGGATGAGGAGATTTTTATTCCTCTGGACACAAGGTCTAAGGTTCCCTGGGAATAGAGGCCATCCTTGGTCCTTTTGCCCCCCGCCTCGTCCTCCTTCTCCGACATCTGGTATGGTGCTGGGGCCAGCATCCTTGTTAGGACAGGATTCGCTGGACCCTGGGGCAGAGGGGCCGAACACATAATCAGTCCTGCCTTCTTTATCAGCCCTGGAAAAAGATAGCTTTCTCAGTACCATATTACTGTATGCATGACCACAAAGTATTCGAAAGCCAAGTGCTTACCGGGGTATCCAGATGATTACAGTTAAGGCCAGCATGCTCAGTGGTATCCAGCCAATGTTTCCGCTTCCCGGAGAATAACTTCCACATCCCTTCGTGTCTGGCGCCGAAGAAGTGTTGGAGGGTTTGTGGTCCTTCTGGATTAAACTCCCACATGCGGCGAGGCCTGCGCTGGCAGGGCAGGATTTGGCGAACTAACATCACTTGGATCACACTGACGAGATCGATATCTCTCTCGAGGAGGGTTCGGATGCGGCTTTGTAAGGTCCGCACTTCATCCATTAATCCCCAATCTAGTCCCTTGTTGACCCATGACGCGAGCCGTAACGATGGGTCGGGACAAAAGGTGGGGCAGCTACCCATTTAGCACTGTGGGGCTCTGTAATATAAAACCACTCCCGCTGCCAGTAATTGGAAGCCTTGTAAAAAGAACCTTTTGGCCAGGGAGTGTTGGCGAGTTGGCTAATTGTAGCACCGCCGCACTCCTCCTGTTCCCCATCGACTACCTTCGGCTTCACACTAAAGGTTTTGAGCCATAAGCCAAAGTGTGGGGGGATTGAAGGAAGGCCTCGCATATAATGATAAACACCGAGACACGGAGGATAGAGTCCAGGGCAAAGATCATGAAAACCTAGTCCGTAATAAAACATTAGCCCTCGGATAAAGGGGTAAAGAGCAAACCCTAACCCCCAGAGGAAGTGGGAGACGAATACCACCCTCTCGCCGGATCTGGGGGTCGGGATAACTTGTCCTTAAGCAGGAAGCCGGTGGTGGATCTCTGCGGTCAGATATCTGGCCGCCCGAAGCTTTGTGATATCCTCCTCTGTAACGGAGGAAGCCACCCATCAGCCTTGGGAGCTAGATCCGGACATGATGGGAAGGCTGAAAGCAATGGAGTCGAACCTTGGGTGCTGGAACTTGGGGTTGGAGAGGCTTAGGAGAGGTTTGGCATAAAAAGACGGCCCTTGGTACCTTTATATACACCTCCGGTATTGAACGTCTCCTCCTAAGCCTAAGAACCAGCATATTCCTAAGGAATCTTTCTTGCGGGACGGTTGGGTTACCCACGCTCGTATTGATGAAAATCCTGTAATAAGGGGACACAATCTCTGCTTTGACAAGGCGTTCCAATGACAACCATGTCTCTAAATGTGGGGCGGAAAATGGTTCGAAATTATGACCAGGCAGGCATGACGTCACATTACTAAAGTTGTCAGCAGATTGGACTTGTGTGTTATTATATTCTCTCTGCGGTTGTGTGCGGTGTGTGTTACAGGTCCGGACACGATCAATTCATCTGGAGACTATTCGGGAGTTCGGAAGGAGGAACCCGCCTTGCAATGCCGAAGACAACACTACACGCCGGACACCTTGTCATATAAGCCAGGTTCAGGGGCTACTGATGGAGTCCTGGACTAAGGGGTCCTCGGGCGTCCGGCCTGTTATCTATGGGCCGGACTGATGGGCTGTGAACATATGAGGACCGAAGACTGTACCCATGTCCGGATAAGACTCTCCTTGCCGTGGAAGGCAAGCTTGGCGAATAATTATGAAGATTCCATCTTATGTAACTGACTCTATGTAACCCTAGATCCCCCCGGTGTCTATATAAACCGAAGGGTGTAGTACGGAAAGGATATACTCAATATCGTAGTCATACAGGCTAGACTTCTAGGGTTTAGCCATTACGATCTCGTGGTAGATCAACTCTTGTAATACTCATATTCATCAAGATCAATCAAGCAGGAAGTAGGGTATTACCTCCATTGAGAGGGCCAGAACCTGGGTAAAACATTGTGTCCCCTATCTCCTGTTACCATCAACCTTAAACGCATAGTTCGGGACCCCCTACCCGAGATCCGTCGGTTTTGACACCGACAGCGAGCCTCTCCGCGCCTCTCCGGCAGCCCCCTGTGCGGAGGATGAGCTTGGTCGTGTGCTAGGGCTTGCACACGGGCGCAGTGCCGTCCGTCTTGAGCTTTTCCACGAGGTGATGGGCGCGTTGAGCCAGCTTGGTGGAGAACTTGCCATGTCGATGCCTGTCTTGAGGCGGAGGACCTCCGCTTGGTGCACGAGTGGCGCCAGCTAAAGGTCGACATCAACCTTGGGCATCTTCAGCACGAGCGTGCTCGCGCGAGCGCCACGGTGTCCCTCGCGGATTCTCACGAGGCTTGTGCCCGTGCTTAGGAGGAGGCCAGGGATGCTGACCACTGTCGTGAGGCGGCCGAGGAGCGGAGCGGGAGCTTTAAGATTCGAACACCACCCTCGAACGGCAGATCCAAGCGTGAAAGGCTACCCTGGCAGCATCACTGAGCGAGGTCCCCTCCAATGAGGAGGAGGTCCAGGAACGCGAGGAGACGCTAGCGCTGGAGGTCTTGGGGCGCAGCCTGGAGATTGAGTGGTTGGAGGTGAGGGAGCGCCAGGTAGCCATGGCCGAGGACGTCGTTGTCACTCGGGAGGCCAGGATCCAGCAGGAGGTCGACCAGAGGGTGGCGAAGGCTCGCGCGGCTCTTGCCGACGAGCACCTCCTGGAGTTGGAGCTCCCGGAGGCAGAGCTTAAGGGCAGGACCGCCTCCCTCAAAACGAAGCTAGAGGCAACGGAACATCGCGAGAGGGCTGCCAAGGAGGCTCTGACCTCCACCCAAGCCGACCTGACCTCCACTCGAAATGACTTGTCTTCACTTCAGCAGCAGGTCGAGGCTGTTGCGTCTCGTGCGGAGCAGACCGAGAATGAGGTGTGCCACCATCGGACGATGCAGCGCAAGCGTTCCTCGATGCTCCGGGCCCTGAGGGTCAGGGCCAACCAGGCTATGGGCACCATCTGCGAAGAGAGCGTCACCCATCTGAACAAGGACAACGACGCCAACCAACTTCACTTCTTCACCCATATTGTGACCCACCTGGAAGACCGAGCCGCGATAGCTCGCTAGCTCATTGAAGAGAGAAGCCGGGGCCTTCTCGGGCATGCATTCTCGCGAGTCTTCAGTCACCTCCTGAACCTTGACCCTCACTCCGACTTTGACGCCATGATAGCCCAGTGCCCCGGATCATCCAAGACAACCTGGCGGGCTGGGTGGACGACCATGTGGATGACCTGGTCGCGGAGTTCGCTCCCGAGGATGACGCGGTCGTAATTGTGGCCGACGGGGGCGGTGCTGATGGCGGCGATGAGGACAATGCCAGCGATAGTACAGGCGGTGCGGATGGAGATGATGAAGACGGTGCCGGAAGCAGCGCATCTAGCTAGGCCTACATTTCCTTTTTTGCTCTAACCTATATGAAAAAACCATCGGGCACGGCCCTGTAGGGCGTGAAAGCATTTTTGAAGGGGGAGCCCCTTATAATGTATGAAATGGCAATATGCCCTAAAATAGGGCTTGGAAAGTGTCGCCGTGGACCTGGGAGGGGAGTAGTTGTTGTGATTTATCTCCGGTCTTGTGGGTCCCGAGGGGGCCTTGTCCTTGTAGAAGTGCCCTCTTCTAGAGGTGAGCCCTCCAGGGGCTCACGAGGTTTCAGCCCTCCTGAGGAGCCTGCCAGGCCACCCAAGAGAGCGTCATGAGGAGCTGATTGCCGGATTATGGCAGGCTGTGTGCGCGGTGGTCCCGAGGCGGTTGCATCCTTGACCCCAGGGGGGCCTTGGCGTCGCCTAGGCTAGCCCGAGCGTACTCGACGCACGCATACCACGCCCAGCCCCCGCTCGCGGGGCGCTCGCAGGGGGTGGCAGGTGTGAGCCTCACTCTTAAACACGAAGCCATAATGCAAGAAACTGCCATGAGCCAAGAAC
>NC_041388.1:494949936-495082554 GCF_002162155.2 Triticum dicoccoides | reverse complement strand
TGATAAACACAAGAAACTCCAAATCTCATTCCAAAAGAAGACAAGTGGGTTACAGAAAGAGGGCAAAAGCAAACAGCCACGTCCAGCACCTAGCTAGTCTTCTTGTCTTCTCACCAGCACGGAGCTAAGTGCTTCCACTGGGCGTGGGCATACTCATTGGGGGACAGTGTCGACGGCCAGCGCGGAGCATGGTGCTTCCACTTGGACATGGGTGGGAGCCCCCGTGAGGCCCGAAGGCGGCACTCAGGAAAGTCCGGGGTGTGTAGAGTCCCACTCATTATTATGTGAGAGTGTCACGAGCGGAGACCTTCACAGGCATGGGGCCTTGCTTCATGGCGCTTGACGAGGGCCCCGCCCTGCACCTCCCCCGACCATCGTTGGGGCGTCCGGAAACCAAGACGAGACCAAGGGGCAAGGGAGACAACTAGTACATGTTATCCTTACAAAAGTAGTCTTTTCCTGCAAAAAGCCTCTAGTCATGACACCGTGGTGGGATCGGAGATGGCCTTCGTCTTGCCGTCCTGGCGGTCTTGGTCTCGTTGCACGAGAATGGAAACCTTTGGCTGATTCCTCAAGACTCCGTGCCTGCGCTTGCCTCCTTAGCACCAGAGAGGGAACTGTCACTCTGCGCCTGCTGGCACCCATCTGGCCTTGGTCTTCGTGGCTCATGTCATCTGAACCTTGTGAGGTGAGGCTTGCATAGATATCTCCACTCCTCAGGAGCCAGCCTGAGGAGGCTGCTCCTTCTAGAGGTCTTGGTGTCATCCGCCCCGCGAGGCTTGGCCCCTCGCGAGGGTCTTCCGTTTTTGATGCTGAAGGTGGGTCGTACGCGGCCGTCGATGGAGACACGCCATGGGCTACAGGTAGGCAAATCCGGGTACCCCTGTTCTGAGAATGCCGACACATGTTGTACAATGCATACTTTCATGTTATGTGTACGCGTAATGTGAATTGCTATGTGTGGGATCCGACACCTAGTTGTTTATTCTTGGTAGCCTCTCTTATGGGGAAATGTCTCCTAGTGCTTCCACTGAGCCATGGTAGCTCGCCACTGCTCCAGAACACTTAGGTTGGCCGGCATGTATCCTTCTTTGTTCCTGTGTCTGTCCCTTCGGGAAAATGTCACGCGTTGTTCCTTTAAGTCCTTGTAGCTTGCTACGACTTGAGTTCATACGTTGATGACCGACACGTTCATTGCTGGGTTATGTATGCATGTCCCTGTAAGTTTGTGCCACCTTGGGTTTACGACTAGTCATGTCGGCCCGGGTTCTCTGTCATATCGATGCTAGCAACACTATCATATACGTAAGCCAAAAGGCGCAAATGGTCCCATGCCAGGCAAGGTGGCACCCGTGGGGATACCATGTGTGAGGCTGCAAAGTGATATGATGTGTTACATGCTAGATTAGTGTAACTAAGGATCAGGGTCCTGACAACTTTGGTATCACAGCCTAACTGCCTGTTGTTTTACCAAGCCAAACTAGTCGAAGTCGAGTCTAGAAATGCTTTAGTTATATAAGGGAATTGATTGTGGAAGGGAAAAATAAGACTTTTTTTTACTCCTTATACCTTATTCCTTTCTGATCCAAGTCATCCTATCTTTCCTACGGGGTTAAGGAACTAGGCTTTCTCTTATGTCTATCAAGATCACGTGTTACTAATCCGCAGACTTATAGGAATGATGGATTCAAGTCTCAGTTCAGTTTCTAGTACTTCTGTGTGTTAACAGTTGGTCTCGGAACATTGATATTTTGATGTTGAGTGGTTATGCCACCATTTTGCAGGATGTCTCAAATATTTTTGAGCATTTACAGCCGTTATGTTGTCCGAGTCATCCCAGGTTTCTAAATAGTCCGATGCATTTGCAACACCCTTTGTTCCGTTCCCGACATTCCTTTGTGCCAGATTAACCACACTAACCAATGTATTGAGGTACTTCATTGCCTCGGTATATATGTCAAAGCTATTATTGTGACATTAGGGTATCTTAGAGAACTATCTAGTAATCTAGCCATGTCTTGTATGCCAAGTGTGATGATTTTGGCCATCATTCTCGAAAGCATTTCGTGAAGTTATTAGTTATTAGGTATTCTTTTCCTAGGTCCTTGAACCCAATATTCACACTACTTACCATGTTGATAGTGTTGCTCATTCCTTTAGGATATTAGTAACCTTTGCAATAGTCCTCAAGGTCTATGGTATATTGTTCTTCCAAATACCATGAACCCTCATGGAAGAAATTCTCCTGAACCAAAATATCACAATAAGAGTGTTCTTGATGAGTTCTCTGTTACATTTGTGACTCTGCCAATCCTACTTTTTACATGGGTTATCCGGAAGAAACCTATTGAACTTGGTTCGACATACTAGTCTATGCATCCATTTTCAGCTGTATTCCAACCATCATCTATGAGTTGATAGCCAAGAGTATGGGTGCATTTGTGTTCATCGATGCCTAATATTCTTGTGTCCCGTCAAGCCGTTCTATTTCAGAATGACTAGGAAAAACAAACTCTAGTACCTCATCCATTTCTAGGATTGGGTCAAACTAGTTGTATTCCGCAGATCAAAATGACAAACCAGCTTTTGTTCTGTTATATCGTGGAGTGCTACCCTCTTTATGCCGGGAATATCATAGGAATTGCACAACCACTTACGAATTCTTGCCGTAGCGATCCTTCTCACCATATTTATTCATCCCTCGGTTCCTTTGTTATTGTAACCGGAATGCCGACAGATGAATCGTGATGTGTGAAATCAATACTCCTAGCAACTCCATTTCCTGGTAGTTAAGGGACATTAATCTCATTCTTAGCGTGTTGGCCATTGAATCATCATCCTAAGATGATCGTGCTACCTAGTCCATATTTCCTGGTGCACTCGTCGATCAATGAGTTAGGATTTTGTCAATCCATGGCTTATTTGATCATATCGTCTTGCCCTGAAAAGCAAGATTGTTCTCGAGAATCATAATGTATCGGTGTCTCGTAATTTTCCGACTGTCCTCTTGAAAGTATTACTAGGTTGTCCCCTAGCCATTATGTTGAGTACATGATCAAATGGTTTCCCTATATACCACCACTTCTCCAAGAATATGTGTTGGATACCCCTGAGCTAGTTGGTTAAGTGATCTTTGCTTGAACTAGGTCGGTATTTCTCCAAAGAGGAAGGGATGATGCGGGACAACAATGGTAGGTATTTACCTCAGTGATGAGAACTAGGTTATTGAACCAGTAGGAGAACAACGCAACACCACGTAAACATCTCTTGCACACAAAGAACAAATACTTGCAACCCGGCGTAAGAGAGGGGTTGTCAATCCCTCACGGGTAAAAAGATAGGTAAAATTGTAGTAGATTGGATAAATGGATCTCGCGGGAATGTGAGATAAAATAAATAAATAAAAATTGTAGCAAGGTATTTTTGGGTTTTTGGATTAATAGATACGAAAATAAAAGCAAATAAAAACATATCACGAAAGAAAATATAATAAAGAAGAGACCCTGGGGCCATAGGTTTCACTAGTGGCTGCTCTGGAGAAAAATAGAAATGGTGGGTAAACAAATTACTGTTGGGCAGTTGATAGAACTTCAAATTATCATGATGATATCCAGGCAATGATCATTATATAGGCATCACGTCCATGATTAGTAGACCGACTCCTGCCTGCATTTACTACTATTACTCCACACATCGACCGCTATCCAGCATGCATCTAGTGTATTAAGTTCATGGAGAAACAGAGTAATGCAATAAGAACGGTGACATGATGTAGACAAGATCTATTTATGTAGAAATAGACCCCATGTTGTTATCCTTAGCAATGATACATACGTGTCGATTCCCCTTCTACTACTGGGATCAAACACTGTAAGATCGAACCCATCACAAAGCACCTCTTCCCATTGCAAGATAAATAGATCAAGTAGGCAAACAAAACCCAAATACCGGAGCAGAAATACGAGGCTATAAGTAATCATGCATATAAGAGATCAAAAGACTCAAATAACTTTCATGGATAAAAACATAGATCTGATCATAAACTCAAAGTTCATCGGATCCCAACAAACACACTGCAAAAAGAGTTACATCATATGGATCTCCAAGAGACCATTGTATTGAGAATCAAAAGAGAGAGAGAGTAAGCCATCTAGCTACTAACTACGGACCCGAAGGTCTACAAAAGACTACTCACGCATCATCGGAGAGGCACCAATGAGGATGATCAACCCCTCCGTGATGGTGTCTAGATTGGATTTGGTGTTTCTAGAACTTGCGGCAGCTAGAATTGATTTTCGTCGACTCCCCTAGGGTTTCTGGAATATTGGGGTATTTATAGAGCAAAGAGGCGGTGCAGGAGGCTACCCCAGGTGCTTCTCCGGGCCATTGGGTGTCTTCTGGTCCATAAAATTCCACAAAATGTTTCGATGCATTCAGACTCCATTTGGTATTGATTTTCTGCAATGTAGAAAACAAGCAAAAAAACAGCAATTGGCACTTGGCACTATGTGATTGTAAGACATCCAAGAATGATAATATAACAACATGGACCAATAAAAAATTATAGATACGTTGGAGATGTATCATTAAACTAAACAACAACTTGGAGAGTTGGAGGATAAAAGCTTTGCCTAACTTAGTTCATCTCTAAGAGATCTCTTTTGTGAGTGTGTGTTGAAGAAAGGCGATATCCTCATCGATTGATCCTCGTGATCAATTGTCGGACCTATTGTCTTATCCAATCTTTGGTTTGAGTATGGGTTATCATCAAATTAGCACATGTTCGTAATGTTGTCTTACTCGTGGTTATTTCCTTGAGCATACACCGTTATATCATGTGGCCTGACCAATACTATCGCCTTGTTCACATAGTTGTGGAATTCCATCTTCATGGAAATCTTGATGAGTTGTTGTTGAGCCCATCAGCAGCATTTTATCTTCTCCGTGATTCATGTTGAACATTAAGCTAGTGTTGGAAACTTGTGTAAGGATTTTCTTCATGTCATGTTCATGAAGCTTATGCTTGGATGGAAGAAGTGACTTCCTCGAATTCATGTGTATTCTATGCAAGTTGCCGCCGTGAATCCGAGAAAGTTTGTTTTTGCTTCCTCTGGAATCATCCCAAGTTAGTCACACATATGCGTGAAATACTCTATGGTTTGATAGGTTGGCCAACTCCATTCCATATGTGTTTCCTAGCACACCAAGCCACTGATTTACTTGTTCAAGGAAAAGGAGTCTATTGTGTTAATTCTAGATCACGCACAAGAATCCGATATCCTCGAAGATGGCTCCTAACCAGAACTCGGTAGTGTTTTGCTGTAAGACTTCTATGTGGTCACACTTGTTTTGAAAAGTGTGTTCACGTGTATCTTACAATCCAGCTCATGTTTGGAGCTTGGTATCATAGTTCATTTCTTGAGAATCTTGCAATGTCTTCCCATCGATTTGTGTTACAAACTTTATTTTCCAGACATGTTGTTAGAATTATCCTATTACCAACCAGATCTGAATCTCAGGAAGATATGATGGTTGGAACGTTTCCAAGATCTATGACGTAGGCTCTGGCAAGGTTGATGTTTTGGTCGACACACCTAGCCGGAAGATCTATTATTGTAGTATCTTGAATCAGCAATTTGACCATCTTCTCCATGAGGATTTCGTATGATCTATACTAAAAGTTGATCCTTATGGATGTTTGTGCTCCCGAAGTCCGACCTTTACTTGATGACTGTATCGATGATGCTTTTAAGCATGACCGTGGTGACTAGTACATCACAGAGAACATTCGAAGCGGAGTGCTAAATGTCTCTCGGTCAATCATCCAGATTCCGTTTCCTTGGCCAATCAAGGTGAAATCTGAGAAAGTGTTGCTTTCCTTTGCATCTGCATTCTTCCTCATTATTCATCGTGGTAGTATGATGTGTTGCCAGGATCGTCGGCACAGATGTTGGTAAAACCCTGATGAATATGTAAATGCTCAAGTTCTTGAAACCATGATCAGACACTAGGTTATACCCTCGGTACCAATTGAATGTGCCTTCCGTTTGTTGAGTTGTCCTATAACTGTAGTTTCCTTCCAAACCGAGTACGCCATTCCCTCGGACTCCTTCAAACGATCATTTGTGAATATCCTTAGTCTGGTATGAAGAGGTTCAATGATCTCTGTATCAAAATTAATTCTTTTTGCCACTTAAGGGATTAATTCTACGAGTCACCATCCCTAAGGTGCCCCGTTACGGAATCATGGCAATTAACTCCTCGCTACTTTGAAACCATGCACCATCTTACTCAAGCGTGGAATTATTGCCTACCAAATTGAACCCTTGTCATCTTCTTCTTTCCATTGCTCCAGATATGTGTTTTGTGTCTCAACTCAAGAGATGTTATCATGTCTCATTCCATGAGTTGATCTTGAGTTGCTCAATCTTCGAGAAGATCGATTCCTGTAGAGTTTCTTTCTGTTGTCATCGTGTTGGACAAAGATCTTGAAAGCAAAGATGTCAGGATCAATATGGTGCAACGAATCAGCATCTCCCAAAAGGGCAGTTGGATCATGAAGATTGTGTAGTTTTGTGTCCCCTCTGTCTTCTTACCTCATGTCTGGAATCTCGGGATGAGATTCTTGTTTAGTGGGGGTGAGTTGTCACAGCCCTAGATTCATGTTTCTAAATAATGGCATTGTATTCATGACTAATTTTATTTGATAGTTGAAATGGGGATTGATGAAACCCTAGCACCAAATCAAGATAACTAGTTCAAGCTGAAAATATTTTCAATGAACCCAAAATGCCATTCAAAAAAGTTCATTATTTATGGAAAAAGGTGAAAGCCCTGACTAGGGATGATTCACATTTTTCAATGGCATTTACGGTCTCTGAATTAATCCAATAAGTATTTACATTGGAGTTATAAATTTCCATACATATATTTTTAGCTCCAATAATTCTGAAACATTTTGTGGGTCCCTGTAATAATCCATTTAGCTCCCACAATAATTTTCAGAAGTAGAAAAATTGGTTTGGTTTGAAAATGAAATTCAAAACAAACTTGCAAAAGAGGAAAGAAAACATAATTAGAAAAACAGAGAAGAGAGAGAGATCACCTGGCACAGCCCACCTGGCGGCCTAGCTGGTGGCCCAGCCCACTGGCCGAAGCGGTCGTCTTCAACCTCTGCCAGTAGGCAGTGGCGTGTCGACGCCTGCGCAACCGAGGCCTCCACCTCCTCCCTGGGGCGCCCTCTCGCGCCTGGGAAACGGCCAGCACCGCCCCCTCGCCCACTCCCTTGCGTCTCTGCTCTCTCCCTCTCGCTCCATCGCTCTCCCCGTGATGGCCGAAGCCACCATGGCCACACCGCCGAGAACCACCGCGGCCAGCCACTCCCTCACTCCATCTCCGCATCCCCGAGCTCCGTATCATCACCAGCTTCAACCTTGCCGAGCCAAGCATCGCCGGACGCCCTGCAATGCCAGCTCCATCATCTTCTTCTTCCACGGGCACCGAAGGCCGTCATCATTGATTCGTCGTCTTCGGTGATCCCCCGAGCTTGTGGTGACCGCCGCTCAATCCTCGGTGCGCTCACAGACCGACTCCTCCTCCTCTCCTCCTCGTGTTCTTGCTCTAGCTCCATTCCCCACCTCCGCCGAAGCTCGCTTCCTCCATGGCCGACAAACTCCATGCTGCTGAGCTCGCCTGCTCGCCCAAGTGTCACCCGCATGCTCGCCGCGTTCCTGTGAACCTTCAGCGCCCACGGGTTTGCCCTGCCATGCCTTATAGCGCCATCTCCGCCTTTGCTTGAGCTCCGACCACCGCAATTGTCGACGACACCGTCATTTTAGTTGGCCCTAGCACAAACCAACAGCAGCACTAGACGCGGTGCTCGCCCAGCTGTCCGTAGAGCCCCTCCGCCGTACTTTTGGTCGCGGGAGGGCAAAACCTGAAGCCCTCCGCCGTCTCAGCACTCGCTACGGAGAACCGCCGGCCTATATGCCCTGTTGACCAGGGGTTTGACCTTCCCTGGGTCATTGATGCATGGGCCCAGGCCCCTGACTAATTAGTGTTAGGATTAAATTAGTGTTAATTAACTTAGTTAACTAGATGTGAGACTGACACATGGGACCCACAGGTCAGGTTTGACCTGGACCGACCCGTTGACCTGATGACGTCACCGAGACGTCATGATGACGTAGTAATTCATTTCTGGAATTTAATTAAATCAAAAATAATTTATGAATTTCATAAAATAACCTAAACTTCAAAAAAATCACAGAAAATCAACCGTAGCTCAGATTGAAATAATTTGTATATGAAATATTATCAAAAAAATTCAATCTATCCATCTATACCATTTTATGCATGTTTGAACAACTTGTACCTTCTGATCAAGTCAAATTCAAATAAGGGCATTTAAAATGCTTAAGTTTGGAGTTGCATTTGAATCCTTGATTCAAATGAGCTTCATTTAAATTATTGCTAGATGCATTAGTGCAAATCATAGCATTCTTGCCATGTCATGATCATGCATCATATTGCTGCATTGCATTGATTGTGTTCCTTCTCTATTCCCGGTGTTTGTTCCCTCTCGATAGATGTGCTCCGATGTTGAGATCAATGACACCGATGAAGAGCTATATCATCTTTAGAAGTGCCAGACAAGCAAAACCCCATTGAGCATTCCGATACAATCCCACCCTCTCGCTCCTGCTCTCTTTTGCTGCATTGGGACAACAACGATTCAAAAATTACATGTTGCGGTAGTTGAAACCATTCCTCTGCATGACCCATCTTTGCCACAGTAATTAGTAAAAATCCACTAGCATGAGTAGGAGTTATTTGAGCCATGATGTGCCTACTCATTCATGCTTGTCTGTCATGCCTGCTATTGCTTAGAGTTGTGTCATGTCTGATTCATCAGGGATGAATTGGAATGTTGTGAACATGTCCTACTATTGAGAGCTAAGTGTGTGAACACGATTTGGTAAAGGTAGCGGTGAGAGGCCATGTTGGAAAACATGGTGAATTGTCTTGTGATATGCCTCACAGGAATTGAGTTCCATGCTTATCTTATCCTACCTTGCGGTTACCCAGACATTTGCGGTCAGGTGTGCTGGCAGGTGATGCATGACGCGTGTGTCCGGGTGACACACGGCATGGCACAGTGTCTGGACTGGACGTAGATACGTGTTCCAAGAGGGAACGTTGCTGATGGGACGGGGATGGGCTCCTTTGAGTCAGGGTTCTAACATGATCTATTCGGATAGCCGCATCCGCGGATATGGACTACTTGGAACGCTTATATTGTTCGTAGATAACTTGAAGTGGATACTCTAAAATGCGCAAGATAAGTGTGAGTGCTACAGATGGCCTTCTCGTAGGGAGACTGGAGCGGATCCACAGTGGTGTATTGATATGGTGAATATGTGGACTCGCGTGTGCCACCTCAAAAGAGTTACTTGCAGTCGTAGTTCAGGATAGCCACTGAGTCCAAGTTGGCTTGCTGCAGTTAAACCCCACACACCCCCTTCTTGATACTGATGCATATGTAGCTAGTTCTGATGTAAGTCTTGTTGAGTACATTTGTACTCAAGTTTGCTTAACTTATGTTTTGCAGAGGAGACTTTGGTCTCACTAGTAGGTCCGCATGGACTTCGACGTTTAGCTTGTTACCTCAGCTACGGTCTTGTACCCTTGGGAGGGTCTAGTAGATAGTCAGGCTTCTCCTTTTTCATTTGTAGTTGTGTGTATTCAGACATGTTATGCTTTTGTTGCTTGTATGCTTTGTATGTTGGGTCATGCGACCCCTGATTGTAATAAATGCTATGAGGCTCTTCCGGGCTTTTATCTATATGAGTTGTTGAGTTATGTTGTGATGCCCTGTTGTACAACACATACTTGCATGTTATGCGTATGTGTAACGTGTATTGCTATGTGTGGGATCCAGCACCTAGTTGTTTATTCTTGGTAGCCTCTCTTTTGGGGAAATGTCTCCTAGTGCTTCCACTGAGCCATGGTAGCGCGCTATTGCTCCGGAACACTTAGGTTGGCCGTCATGTATCCTTTTTTGTTCATGTGTCTGTCCCTTAGGGGAAATGTCATGCGTTGTTCCTTCAAGTCCTTGTAGCTTGCTACGACTTGGGTTCATACAGTGATGACCGACACGTTCATTGCTGGGTTATGTATGCATGTCCCTCTAAGTTTGTGCCACCTTGGGTTTACGACTAGTCATGTCGGCTTGGGTTCCCTATCGTATGGATGCTAGCGGCAGTATGATACACGTGAGCCAAAAGGTGCAAATGGTCCCGGGCCAGGTAAGGTTGCACCCGTGGGGATACCGTGCGTGAGGCCGCAAAGTGATATGATGTGTTACATGCTAGATCGGTGTGACTTAGGATCGGGGTCCGGACAGCATTGGTATCAGAGCCTGACTTCCTGTAGGATTACTAGGCCAAATTGGTCGAAGTTGAGTCTAGAAATGCTTTAGTTATATTAGGGAATTGATTGTGGATGGGAACATAAGGCATTTTTTACTCCTTATACCTTATGCCCTTCTGATCCGAGTCATCCTATCTTTCCTGCGGGGTTAACGAACTAGGCTTTCTCTTATGTCTATCAGGATCATGTGTTGCTAATCCGCAGACTTATAGGAATGATGGATTCACGTCTCAGTTCAATTTCTAGTACTTCTGTGTGTTAACAGTTGGTCTCGGAACCGTGATATTTTGATGTTGAGTGGTTATGCCACCATTTTGCAAGATGTCTCAAATATTTTGAGCATTTACAGCCATTATGTTGTCCAAGTCATCCCAGGTTTCTAAATAGTCTGATGCATTTGCAACTCCCTTCTTTCCATTCCCTACATTCCTTTGGGCCAGATTAACCACACTAACTAGTGTGTTGAGGTACTTCATTGCCTCGGTATATATGTCGAAGCAATTATTGTGACATTAGGGTATCTTAGAGAACTACATAATAATCGAGCCATGCCTTGTATGTCCAGTGTGATGATTCTGACCATCATTCTCGAAAGCATCTCCTGATGTTATTAGGTATTAGGTATTCTTTTCCTGGGTCCTTGAACCCAATATTCACTCTACTTACTCCATGTTGATAGTGTTGCTCATTTCTTTAGAATATTAGTAACCTTTGCGATAGTCCTCAAGGTTTGTGGTATATCGTTCTTCCAAATACCATGAACCCTCATGGTAGAAATTCTCCTAAACCAAAGGATCACAATAAGAGTGATTTTGATGAGTTCTCTGTTACATTTGTGACTCTGCCAATCCTACCTTTCTGCATGGGTTATCCGGAAGAAACCTGTTGAACTTGGTTCGACATACTAATCTATGCGTCCACAACTCAGAAAGTTATATGCTCCTTGAGTTGTCCATTTTCAGTTGTATTCCAACCATCATCTATCATTTGATCGCCAAGAGTATGTGTGCATTTGTGTTCATCGATGGGTAATATTCTTGTGGCCCGTCAACCCATTCTATTTCGGAATGACTACGAAAAAGTTGTATTTTGCAAATCAAAATGCCAAACCAGCTTTTTTCCTGGTCTACCTTGGAGTGCTAACCTTTTTATGTCGGTAATATCATTGGAATTGCACAACCTCTTACGAATTCTTGCCATAGTGATCCTTCTCGCCATAGTTATTCATCCCTCGGTTTTCGTGTTATTGTAACCGGAATGCTGACAGATGAATAGTGATGTGTGAAATCAATACTCCTAGTAACTCTGTTGCTTGGCAGTTAAGGGACAATAATCTCATTCTTAGCGTGTTGGCTATTGAATCATCATACTAAGATTGATCGTGCTACCTAGTCCATATTTCCTGGTGCATTCTTCGATCAACGAGTTAGGATTGTGTCAATCCCTTGCTTATTTGACCATATCGTCTTGCCCTAAAAAGCAAGATTGTTCTCGAGCATCATAACATATCGGTGGCTCGTAATTTTCTGACTATCCTCTTGAAAGTATTACTAGGTTGTCCCCTAGCTGTTATGTTGAGATCTTGATCAAATGGTTTCCCTATAAACCACCTCTTCTCCAATAATCTGTGTTGGATACCCCTGAGCTAGTTGGTTAAGCTAAACAACAACTTGGGGAGTTGGAGGATAAAAGCTTTGCCTAACTTAGTTCATCTCTATGGGATATCTTTTGTGTGTGTGCGTTGAAGAAAGATGATATTCTCATGATCAATTGTTAGACCCATTTTATCAAATCTTTGGTTTGAGTATGGGTTATCATCAAATCAAATCAAATCAGAACCAACGATGTTTGCAATGTTGTCTTACTCGTGGTTATTTCCTCGAGCATACATCGTTATATCCTATGGTCTGACCAATACTATCGCCTTGTTCACATAGTTGTGGAATTCCATCTTCATGGAAATCTGGATGACTTGTTGTTGAGACCATCAACAACATTTTATCTTCTCCATGATCCATGTTGAACATTAAGCTAGTGTTGGAAACTTGTGTAAGCATTTTCTTTGTGTCCTATTCATGAAGCTTATGCTTGGATGGAAGAAGTGACTTCCTCGAATTCATGTGCATTCTATGCAAGTTGCCGCCATGAATCCGAGAAATATTGTTTTTTCTTCCTCTGGAATCATCCCAAGTTAGTCATGCATATGTATGAAGTACTCTAAGGTTTGACAGGTTGGCCGCCTCCATTCCATATGTGTTTCCTAGCACACCAAGCCACTGACTGATTTGTTCAAGGAAAAGGAGTCTGTTGTGTTAATTCTAGATCATGCACAAGACTCCGATATCCTTGAAGATGGCTCCCAACCAGAACTCCATAGTGTTTTGCTGTAAGACTTCTATGTGGTCACGCTTGTTTTGAATAGTGTGTTCACATGTATCTTACAATCGAGCTCATGTTTGGAGCTTGCTATCGTAGTTCATTTCTTGAGAATCTCACAATGTCTTCCCGTCAATTTGTGTTGGAAACTTCCTTTTTCGGTCATGTTGTCTGAAATATCCTGTTACCAACCAGATCTGAATCTTAGGCAGATATGATGGTTGGAACTTTTCCAAGATCTATGATGTAGGCTCTGGCAAGGTTGATGTTTTGTCCGACTGATATGTCTCCATCGTATCTACTTTTCCAAACATCTTTGCCCTTGTTTTGGACTCTAACTTGCATGATTTGAATGGAACTAACCCGGACTGACGCTATTTTCAGCAGAATTGCCTTGGTGTTATTTTTGTGTAGAAATAAAACTTCTCGGAATGACCTGAAAATCAATGGAGATTATTTTTGGAATATATAAAAAATACTGGCGAAAAGATCCACGTCAGGGGACCCACACCCTGTCCACGAGGGTGGGGGGCGCGCCTACCCCCTGGGCGCGCCCCTGCCTCATGGGCCCCTGACGCTCCACCAACGTCCATCTTAACTCCATATATTCACTTTCGGGGAGACAAAAATCAGAGAGAAGGATTCATCGTGTTTTATGATACGGAGCCGCCGCCAAGCCCTAAACTCTCTCAGGAGGGTTGATCTGGAGTCCGTTCGGGGCTCCGGAGAGGGGAATCCGTCGCCATTGTCATCATCAACCTTCCTCCATCACCAATTTCATGATGCTCACCGCCGTGCGTGAGTAATTCCATTGTAGGCTTGCTGGACGATTATGGGTTGGATGAGATTTATCATGTAATCAAGTTAGTTTTGTTAGGGTTTGATCCGTAGTATCCACTATGTTCTGAGATTGATGTTGCTATGACTTTGCTATGCTTAATGCTTGTCACTAGGGCCCGAGTGCCATGATTTTAGATCTGAACCTATTATGTTTTCAAGAATATATGTGAGTTCTTGATCCTATCTTGCAAGTCTATAGTCACCTATTATGTGTTATGATTCGTTAACCCCGAAGTGACAATAATCGGGATACTTACCGGTGATGATCGTAGTTTGAGGAGTTCATGTATTCACTATGTGTTAATGCTTTGGTCCGGTACTCTATTAAAAGGAGGCCTTAATATCCCTTAGTTTCCAATAGGACCCCGCTGCCACAGGAGGGTAGGACAAAACATGTCATGCAAGTTCTTTTCCATAAGCACGTATGACTATATTCAAAATACATGCCTACATTACATTGATGAACTGGAGCTAGTTCTGTGTCACCCTATGTTATAACTCCTGCATGATTGATCGCATCCGACATAATTATCCATCACTGATCCATTGCCTACAAGTTTTTCCTATATTGTTCTTTGCTTATTTACTTTTCCATTGCTACTGTTACAATCACTATAAAACCAAAAATATTACTTTTGCTACCGTTACCACAACTATCATATTATTTTGCTACTAAATACCTTGCTGCAGATATTAAGTTTCCAAGTGTGGATGAATTGACAACTCAGCTGCTAATATCTTGAGAATATTCTTTGGCTCCCCTTGTGTCGAATCAATAATTTTGGGTTCAATACTCTACCCTCGAAAACTGTTGCGATCCCCTATACTTGTGGGTTATCAAGACTATTTTCTGGAGCCGTTGCCGGGGAGCATAGCTCTATTCTTTGAGTCACTTGGGATTTATATCTGCTAGTCACTATGAAGAACTTGAAAGATCAAAGAACCAAGATTTTTCCCTCAACTATGAGGGGAGGTAAGGAACTACCATCTACCTCTGCACTTGATTCGCCTTCTGTTTTGAGTAAACTTGCGACACCTACACCTTCTATTGATTCTGATAGGTCGCATGTTATTGATGATGCCACTTCTACTTTGCATGATACTTATGATGAAACTACTTCTATGCTTGATAATACTGTGCCACTAGGTGAATTTCTTGATGAACAACTGGCTAGGGCTAGAGAGAATGAAAATATTGAACCTGATAATATTAATAAAAGTGATGATGAAGATTCTGCCCCTAGATATGAATTGCCTATTATGCCTGAGGGTTATGTTATGGATGAAGAAACTGCTAGACACTTCTTAGCTTGCAATGATAGATTTGATCTTAAGAAATTATTGGCTAAGCATAAAGAAAAGTCTTTGAATGCTAGAATGAAATATGACCTTGCTTTTGCTACTTCACCTATCTTTATAACTGATAAGGATTATGATTTCTTTGTCGATCCTGAGTTAATTACTTTGGTTGAATCTGATCCTTTTTATGGCTATGAATCTGAAACTGTTGTGGCACATCTTACTAAATTAAATGACATAGCCACCTTGTTCATTAATGATGAGAAAACTTACTATTACTTTATCCTTAAGTTGTTTCCGTTCTCATTAAAGGGTGATGCTAAAACATGGTTTAATTCTCTTGATCCTGGTTGTGTGCATAGTCCCCAGGATATGATTTATTACTTCTCTGCTAAATATCCCCCCTCATAAGAAACAAGCTGCTTTAAGGGAAATATATAATTTTGTGCAAATTTAAGAAGAGAGTCTCCAACAAGCTTAGGGGAGGCTTCTCCGATTACATAATGCTTTGCATCATCATCCTCTCAAGAAAAATGAAATACTTGATATCTTTTATAATGGACTAACCGATGCTTCCAGAGACTACCTGGATAGTTGTGCTGGTTGTGTTTTTAGGAAAAGAACGGTTGATCAAGTTGAATCGCTATTGAATAATATGTTGACAAATGAAAATAATTGGACACTTCCTGAACCAACTCCTCAGCCAACTCCGAGGAAAAGGGGTATTCTATTTCTCAGTCCTGAAGATATGCAAGAGGCAAAGAAATCTATGAAAGAAAAAGATATTAAAGCTGAAGATGTTAAGAATTTACCACCTATTGAAGAAATACATGGTCTTGATAACCCGACACAGGTAGTGAAGGTAAATTCTCTCTATAGATTCGATAAATGCGAAATCCCATTTACTAAGTTCGCTAGCCAATGTTTGGATGAGTTTGCTGACTTTATGGTTAAACAAGAAAACTTTAATGCTTATTTTGGTAGAAAATTGAAATGCAATGCTGATATGCTTGAACACTTGAGTGATTATATGTCTAGAGTTAAAGGTGAACTTAAACTTATTAGTAAACATGCTTCTATGGTTATCACTCAAGTAGAACAAGTACTTAAGGCTTAGAATGATTTGCTCAATGAATTAAATAATAAGAAAAATGATAATGATGTTAGAGTTATGACTAGAGGTGGTAAAATGACTGAGGAACCTTTGTATCCTGAAGGACATCCTAAGATAATTGAGCAAGATTCTCAGAGAACTAATGTTGATGCACCTAGTCCTTCTAAGAAGAATAAAAAGAAAAATGATAGGACCTTGCAAGCTTCTAGTGAACCAGTTGTTGACACACCTGAGAATCCCAATGATATTTCTATTTCTGATGCTGAAACACAATCTGGTAATGAACATGAACCTAGTGATAATGTTAATGATCATGCTCATGTTGACGCTCAACCTAGCAATGATAATGATGTAGAGATTGAACCTGCTGTTGATCTTGATAACCCACAATCAAAGAATCAATGTTATGATAAGAGAGACTTCGTTGCTAGGAAACACGGTAAAGAAAGAGAACCATGTGTTCAGAAACCCATGCCTTTTCCTCCTAAACCATCTAAGAAAAAGGATGATGAGGATTTTGAGCGCTTTGCTAAAATGATTAGACCTATCTTTTTGCGTATGCATTTGACTGATATGCTTAAAATGAACCCTTATGCTAAATATATGAAGGATATTGTTACAAATAAAAGAAAGATACCAGAGGCTGAAATTTCCACCATGCTTGCTAATTATACTTTTAAGGGTGGAATACCAAATAAACTTGGAGATCCAGGAGTACCAACTATACCATGCTCCATTGAAAGAAACTATGTTAAAATTGCTTTGTGTGATCTTGGAGCCAGTGTTAGTGTTATGCCTCTCTCTTTATATTGTATACTTGATTTGAATAAGTTGACACCTACTGAAATATCTTTGCAAATGGTTGATAAATAAACTGCTATCTGTCGGTATTTGTGAGGATGTGCCTGTTGTGGTTGCAAATGTTACTATTTTAACGGACTTTGTTATTCTTGATATTCCCGAGAACGATAGTATGTCGATTATCCTTGGTAGACCCTTTTTGAATACTGCAGGGGCTGTTATTGATTGCAACAAAGGCAATGTCACTTTTTATGTTAATGGTAATGAGCACACGGTACACTTTCCGAGGAAACAACCTCAAGTCCACAGTATCAATTCTATTGGAAAAATTTCAACAATCACTATTGGAGGTTTTGAATTTCCTCTTCCTACTGTCAAGAAGAAATATGATATTCTTATTGTTGGGGACATGCATATCCCTGTTGAGGTAACCTAGTGTTATTCGAAAATTCTCCGGTTTCATGTTATTCGAAATGAGTTTGTTAACAAGACCTGATCAACCTTGTTAGTGGATTCCTTTTGATGAGCACGAGATGGATGAATTTAGAAAACACAACTCTCTATACCCACTTTCTACTTTTTGTTATTTATATTAAATAAAGCAAAAATAGTATTTTCTGTCTATTTTCTGAATTATCCATGCAATAAAAAATAACCCGAAAATAAAAGTTCTCCAAATGCCCTAAAAATGAAATATGATTTTTTCTAGAATATTTGAGGATTTTAGGCACTGAGAACACAACAGGGGGAGCAGCCACGTGCCCATGAGGGTGGAGGGCACGCCCACCCCCTGGGCGCGACCCCCTGCCTCGTGGACCCCACGTGGGTCCCTCCACTTATCCTTGCACCCACACACTTCGTCTTGCTCCAGAAAAAAAATCATCCACCAGCTCAAACCCGAGCTCTTGCTCATCTTGCTGCCATTTTCGATCTCCTTGCTCAAAAGGTCCATTCACAAAACTGCTTTGGGGGATTGTTCTTCGGTATGTGACTCCTCCAATGGTCCAATTAGTTTTTGTTCTAGTGCTTTATTTATTGCAAATTTTTGCTGCTTAGGTGACCCTATTCTTGAGCTTGCATGTCGAATTTATGTGGTCAAAAGTAGTTTTAATGCATGATATAGCCTCTAGGTACTTGTAGGAGTAGTTGCTATCAATTTTGTTGAGTTTGGTTCACTTTTATTTTAAGTTACTAAAAATTTCAGAAATTTTAAGAAAAAGTGAAGAGATTTTTGAGGGGCTCATCGAGCCGAAGCTCGAAGGATAAGCAAAGTGAGGAGAACAAGAAGCCCAAGTATAATCTCCCTCGTACTGCGGAGGTTCGGCCGTGTGAATGGCCTTGTGATGAGTTCTTGAGAGAAGCTGGGATTTATGAGGATTTTCATCATTTGGCTGAGAATGCAGGCATCACTGCCTTCCTCCACGATCAGCGTGAATAGTATCTCTTACTCACCAATATCTTTGTGCAAAATTTTCATTTCCATGCTAGGAGATCACCACCTTCGGTGGAATTTTATTTATATGATGAGCATAAGGAGATGTCATTTTATGATTTTTGCCGGGTTTGTTTAATACCCTTTGAGGGCAGCATAGAGGAACCACATCGTAATGATGTGGAGGGATTTATTGATACAATTGTTGTAGGGGAAACGAGGAAAGTTTCCGATGCAAAAATCACTAGCATACATTTTCCTGCTCTACGTTACTTCGCAATATTTGCTAGTAGATGCTTAATTGGTCACGGGAACTGTGGAAACCTTAGTGCTCCTAATATTGTTATTTTGTGCCATGCCTTGTTTCATGATACTACTTTCAGTTTAGGCGCTATTGTTGCTAAACGGTTAAATCTGAATCGTACTAAGGGCCCCATCCTCGGAGGCATCTTTGCCTCGTGCCTTGCTGCACACTTTAACATACCTATGAGGCATTATGAAAAAGAGGAAAAGTTGATGCCTCCTATTGTTCTAGGTTATAAGGGTATGGTAGCACATGAGTTTATTGTTAAGGATAAGAATAAGAAACTCAAATATAAGTTGATATTTAAAAAAATTATCGTGAGTTTATTACCTTGCCAGCGCCCTCTTTGTTCAACATATTTTCGGGCATGTACCTTGTTCTGCCAGAGGCCATTCATGCCTACCGAAGCCAGATGTCAGCCACAGATCCAGAGCCACCATCTGATCCTCACTGTCAGTCTGTTTATCAATGTAATCTGGAGGAGATCGCCAACCAGTGGCAACCTGAGGACCCTTCTCAGTACAACCCCAACTACAGTTTTGATCCATGGGCATAGACCAACTTAGGCCAAAAGCCTAAGCTTGGGGGAGTACATATCTCTCACCGACATTACGTTCATGTTCACACACTCATGCCAGTTGTCGGTGCTCATACTTTTTTATTGTATCATCCATGCTAGTTTATTTTCTTTTTAAGCTTTCTTCTTGTGTGTTTGAAAAACCTTAAGAAAAACCAAAAAAATAGTTGTAGCTTTTAGTTAGTTTACTTTTCATGCTTGTAGTAGTAGTAATTAAAAAATAAAACCCAAAAAGATTTCCCGTCCTTCTTTTGCTTGTTGGGAGCTTTCCCGTGTAAATAGTTTGTTTTATTGCTTTCCTTTGGTGGCCGAGAGGAGAAGACCATAATGAACATGTTGAGTGGCTCTCTTATGCATTATTGTTGATCTAATAGAGATCCCATATTACCTTGTCTTCTCTCTTGAGTTGAATGCTTGCAGATTCCAGCTTAGTCCAATGCACGTAAACCATTATTGTTATCCACACTATTCGGTCGTGCAAGTGAAAGGAAATAATGACGATATATGATGAACTGATTGAGATGAGAAAAGCTGGTATGAACTCGACCTCTCTTGTTTTTGTAAATATGATTAGTTCATCGTTCCTGATTCAGCCTATTATGAATGAAACATGTTTGCAATGACAATTAGAGATTATAGTTGCTTATGCCATGCTTAATTAGCTAGGAGTTTATAATGGTTTACCTTGCGTGTCAACATGCTATTAAAATGGTTGTGATGTGGTATGATGGGGTGGTATCCTCCTTTGAACGATTCGAGTGGCTTGACTTGGCACATGTTTACGCATGTAGTTGAAACAAAATCAACATAGCCTCTACGATATTTATGTTCATGGTGAATTATATCCTACTCATGCTTGCATTCAGTGATGATTAATTCAAATGCATGTTCATGACTGTTGTCTCTCTCTAGCTGGTCGCTTCCCAGTCTATATTAATGCCTCCGGTGGTGTACCGGGATGTGCAATGAATCATGAGTGACATGTATGAAAGAATTATGAATGGTGGCTTTGCCACAAATATGATGTCAACTACATGATCATGCAAAGCAGTATGACAATGATGGAGCGTGTCATAATAAGCGGAACTGTGCAAAGTTGCATGGCAATATATCTCGGAATAGCTATGGAAACGCCATAATAGGTAGGTATGGTGTCTGTTTTGAGGAAGGTATATGGTGGGTTTTAAGGTACCGGCGAAAGTTGCGCGGTACTAGAGAGGCTAGCAATGGTGGAAGGGTGAGAGTGCGTATAATCCATGGACTCAACATTAGTCATAAAGAACTCACATACTTATTGCAAAAATCTATTAGTTATTGAAACAAAGTACTATGCGCATGCTCCTAGGGGGATAGATTGGTAGGAAAATACCATCGCTCATCCCCGACCTCCACTCATAAGGAAGACAATCTATAAATAAATCATGCTCCGACTTCATCACATAACGGTTCACCATACGTGCATGCTACGGGAATCACAAACTTCAACACAAGTATCTCTCAAATTCACAACTACTCAACTAGCATGACTCTAATATCACCATCTTCATATCTCAAAACAATCATCAAGTATCAAACTTCTCACAGTATTCAATGCACTTTATATGAAAGTTTTTATTATATCCCTCTTGGATGCCCATCATATTAGGACTAAATTCATAACCAAAGAAAACTACCATGCTGTTTAGATACACTCAAGATGATATAAGTGAAGCATGAGAGACCAATTATTTCTATAAAATAAAACCACCACCATGCTCTAAAAGATATAAGTGAATCACTAGAGCAAATGACAAACTACTCCAAAAGATATAAGTGAAGATCAATGAGCAGTCGAATAATTATGCAACTCTGTGATGACTATCTAACATTTAAGAATTTCAGATCTTGGTATTTTATTGAAACAGCAAGCAAAAATAAAATGACGCTCCAAGCAAAACACATATCATGTGGTAAATAAAAATATAGCTCCAAGTAAAGTTACCGATGAACGAAGACGAAAGATGGGATGTCTTCCGGGGCATGCCCAAGCTTAGGCTCTTGGTTGTCCTTGAATATTACCTTGGGGTGCCTTGGGCATCCCCAATCTTAGGCTCCTGCCACTCCTTATTCCATAGTCCATCGAATCTTTACCCAAAACTTGAAAACTTCACAACACAAAACTTAACAGAAAACTCGTAAGCTCCGTTAGTGAAAGAAAACAAAACACCACTTCAAAGGTACTGTAATGAACTCATTATTTATTTATATTGGTGTTAAACCTACTGTATTCCAACTTCTCTATGGTTTATAAACTCTTTTACTAGCCATAGATTCATCAAAATAAGTAAACAACACATGAAAAACAGAATCTGTCAAAAACAGAATAGTCTGAAGTAATCTGTAACTAACGCAAACTTCTGGAACCCCAAAAATTCTAAACTAAATTGCTGGACTTGAGGAATTTATCTATTAATCATCTTCAAAAATAATTAACTAAATATCACTCTTCAATAGAAATGGCAGCAATTCTCGTGAGCGCTAAAGTTTCTGTTTTTTACAGCATGATCACAAAGACTTTCCCCAAGTCTTCCCAACGGTTCTACTTGGCACAGACACTAATTAAAACATAAAAACTCAATCATAACAGAGGATAGATAAATTATTTATTTATTGATAAACAGGAGCAAAAATCAAGGAACAAAAATAAAGTTGGGTTGCCTCCCAACAAGCGCTATCATTTAACGCCCCTAGCTAGGCATGATGATTTCAATGATGCTCACATAAAAGATAATAATGGTAACATAAGGAGAACATCATGAAGAATATGACTAGCACATTTAAGTCTAACCCTCTTCCTATGCATAGGTATTTTGTGAGCAAACAACTTATGGGAACAATAATCAACTAGCATAGGAAGGCAAGACAAGCATAACTTCAAAACTTTAAGCACATAGAGAGGAAACTTGATATTATTGCAATTCCTACAAGCATATATTCCTCCTTCATAATAATTTTCAGTACCATCATGAATGAATTCAACAATATATCCAGCACCTAAAGCATTCTTTTCATGATCTACAAGTATAGAATTTTTACTACTCTCCACATAAGCAAATTTCTTCTCATGAATAGTAGCGGGAGCAAACTCAACAAAATAATTATCATGTGAGGCATAATCCAATTGAAAACTAAAATCATGATGACAGGTTTCATGGATATAATTATTCTTTATAGCATACAAGTCATCACAAGAATCATCATAGATAGCAACTTTGTTCTCATAATCAATTGGAACCTCTTCTGGAATAGTGGATTCATCACAAAATAAAGTCATGACATCTCCAAATCCACTTTCATCAATATAATCATCATAAGTAGGAGGCATGCTATCATCATAACAAATTTGCATATCAAAACTTGAGGGACAAAAAAATATCATCTTCATCAAACATAGCTTCCCCAAACTTGTGGCTTTGCATATCATTAGCATCATGGATATTCAAGGAATTCGTACTAACAACATTGCAATCATGCTCATCATTCAAATATTTAGTGCCAAACATTTTAATGCATTCTTCTTCTAACACTTTGGCACAATTTTCCTTTCCATCATACTCACGAAAGATATTAAAAATATGAAGCGTATGAGGCAAACTCAATTCCATTTTTTTGTAGTTTTCTTTTATAAACTAAACTAGTGCTAAAACAAGAAACAAAAAGATTCGATTGCAAGATCTAAAGATATACCTTCAAGCGCTAACCACCCCGGCAATAGCGCCAGAAAAGAGCTTGATGTCTACTACACAACTTTCTCCTTGTAGACGTTGTTGGGCCTCCAAGTGCAGAGGTTTGTAGGACAGTAGCAAATTTCCCTCAAGTGGATGACCTAAGGTTTATCAATCCGTAGGAGGCGTAGGATGAAGATGGTCTCTCTCAAGCAACCCTGCAACCAAATAACAAAGAGTCTCTTGTGTCCCCAACACACCCAATACAATGGTAAATTGTATAGGTGCACTAGTTTGGCAAAGAGATGGTGATACAAGTGCAATATGGATGGTAGATATAGGTTTTTGTAATCTGAAATTATAAAAACAGCAAGGTAACTAATGATAAAAGTGAGCACAAACGGTATTGCAATGCGTTGAAACAAGGCCTAGGGTTCATACTTTCACTAGTGCAAGTTCCCTCAACAATAATAACATAATTGGATCACATAACTATCCCTCAACATGCAACAAAGAGTCACTCCAAAGTCACTAATAGTGGAGAGCAAACAAAGATATTATGGTAGGGTACGAAACCACCTCAAAGTTATTCTTCCCAATCAATCCGTTGGGCTATTCCTATAAGTGTCACAAACAGCCCTAGAGTTCGTACTAGAATAACACCTTAAGACACAAATCAATCAAAATCCTAATGTCTCCTAGATACTCCAATGTCACCTCAAGTATCCATGGGTATGATTATACGATATGCATCACACAATCTCAAATTCATCTATTCGACCAACACATAGAACCTCAAAGAGTGCCCCAAAGTTTCTACCGAAGAGTCAAGACGAAAACGTGTGCCAACCCCTATGCATAGATTCCCAAGGTCACGGAACCCGCAAGTTGATCACCAAAACAGACATCAAGTAGATCAATAGAATACCCCATTGTCACCACGGGTATCCCACGCAAGACATACATCAAGTGTTCTCAAATCCTTAAAGACTCAATCCGATAAGATAACTTCAAAGGGAAAACTCAATCCATTACAAGAGAGTAGAGGGGGAGAAACATCATAGGATCCAAATATAATAGCAAAGCTCGCGATACATCAAGATCGTACCACCTCAAGAACACGAGAGAGAGAGAGAGAGAGATCAAACACATAGCTACTGGTACATACCCTCAGCCCTGAGGGAGAACTACTCCCTCCTCGTCATGGAGAGCACTGGGATGATGAAGATGGCCACCGGAGAGGGATTCCCCCCTCCGGCAGGGTGCCGGAACGGGTCTAGATTGGTTCTCGGTGGCTACGGAGGCTTCTGGCGGCGGAACTCCTGATCTATTGTGCTCCTCGAAGTTTTTAGGGTATATGGGTATATATGGGAGGAAGAAGTACGTCGGTGGACCTTCGGGCTGTCCACGAGGCAGGGGCGCGCTTAGGGGGGGAGGGCGCACCCGCCACCCTCGTGGGTAGCCCGGGACTCTCCTGGTCCAACTCCGATACTCCGTGGGCTTCTTCTGGTCCAAAAATAAGTTCCGTGAAGTTTCAGGTCAATAGGACTCCGTTTCATTTTCCTTTTCTACAATACTCTATAACAAGGAAAAAACAGAAATTGGCACTGGGCTCTAGGTTAATAGGTTAGTCCCAAAAATCATATAAAATAGCATATAAAACATGCAAGGTTGATAATATAATAGCATGGAACAATCAAAAATTATAGATACGTTGGAGATGTATCAGTCACCGGGATGCCCAGTCCCATGCTCAAATCAAATCAAAATAATTGCAAACAAAACTCCTCTAGGATTGTTGTTAGTTGGAGGCACCCGTTGTTTCGGGCAAGCCATGGATTGATGCTTGTTGGTGGTGGGGGAGTATAAACTTTACCATTCTGCTTGGGAACCGCCTATAATGTGTGTAGCATGGAAGATATCGAGATCTCTAGGTTGTTATGTTGACAATGAAAGTATACCGCTCAAAATATTATTCATCTCTATTTCAAAATCGAGCTCTTGCACCTCTACAAATCCATCCTTCCCTTTGAGAAGGGCCTATCTATTTACTTTTTTGCTGAGTCATCATCCTCTTATGTGACGCCCCCGATTTGACCGTACACTAATCATACATGCAAACGTGTACGATCAAGATCAGGGACTCAAGGGAAGATATCACAACACAACTCTACAAATAAAATAAGTCATACAAGCATCATATTACAAGCCAGGGGCCTCAAGGGCTCGAATACAAGAGCTCGATCAAAGACGAGTCAGCGGAAGCAACAATATCTGAGTACAAACATAAGCTAAACAAGTTTGCCTTAAGAAGGCTAGCACAAACTGGGATACAGATCAAAAGAGGCGCATGCCTCCTGCCTGGGATCCTCCTAAACTACTCTTGGTCGTCGTCAGCGGGCTGCACGTAGTAGTAGGCACCTCCCGAGTAGTAGTAGTAGTAGTCGTCGACGGTGGCGTCTGGCTCCTGGGCTCCAACGTCTGGTCGCAACAATCGAGTATAGAAAGGGGGAAAAGGGGGAGCAAAGCAACCGTGAGTACTCATCCAAAGTACTTGCAAGCAAGGAGCTACACTACATATGTATGCATTGGTATCAAATAGAAAAGGCTATCATATGTGGACTGAACTGCAGAATGCCGGAATAAGAGGGGGATAGCTAGTCCTATCAAGGACTACGCTTCTGGTAACCTCCATCTTGCAGCAGGAGAAGAGAGTAGATGGTAAGTTCACCAAGTATCATCGCATAGCATAATCCTAACCAATGATCCTCCCTTCGTCGCCCAGTGAGAGAGCGATCACCGGTTGTATCTGGCACTTGGAAGGGTGTGTTTTATTAAGTATCCAGTTCTGGTTGTCATAAGGTCAAGGTACAACTCCGGGTCGTCCTTTTATCGAGGGACACGGCTATTCGAATAGATTAACTTCCCTGTAGGGGTGCACCACATTTCCCAACACGCTCGATCCCCTTTGTCCGGACACACTTTTCTAGGTCATGCCCGGCCTCGGAAGATCAACACGTCGCAGCCCTACCTAGGCTCAAAAGAGAGGTCAGCACACCGGTCTAAATCCTATGGCGCAGGGGTCTGGGCCCATCGCCCATTGCACACCTGCACATTGCGTACGCGGCCGAAGAGCAGACCTAGCAACCTCCATTACAAAGGAAGTTGCGTTAGGCGGTCCAACCCGGTGTGCGCCACTCAGTCGCTGACATCACGAAGGCTTCGGCTGATACCACAACGTCGAGTGCCCACAACTGTCCTCGCATAGATGGTTAGTGTGTATAGGCCAGTAGCCAGACTCAGATCAAATACCAAGATCTCGTTAAGCGTGTTATTTTGAAATAACCACGGACGCCGACCAGGGCCAGGCCCACCTCTCTACTAGGTGGTCTCAACCTGCCCTGTCGCTCCGGCACAAAGTAACCGTCGGGGGCCTTCGGGAACTCAGGCCCACCTCTACCGGGATGGAGCCACCTGCCCCTTCAGCCCCCAACATCGGAATCACTCGCGGGTACTCCTAAGAGCCGACCCGACTTTAATCACCACAAGTATCATATATTATGTATAAGTATATACCCGTGACCACCTCCCAAGTGATCACGGCTCGATAGTATAGCATGGCAGGCAGACAAGAATGTAGGGCCACTGATGGTAAACTAGCATCCTATACTAAGCATTTAGGATTGCAGGTAAGGTACCAACAGCTGGAGCAACAATGACAGGCTATGCATCAAAATAGGATTAACGGAAAGCAGTAACATGCTACACTACTCTAATGCAAGCAGTAGAGAGAAGAGTAGGCGATATCGGGTGATCAAAGGGGGGGCTTGCCTGGTTGCTCTGGCAAGAGAGAGGGGTTGTCAACACCGTAGTCAAACTGGGTAGCAGCGGTGTCGGTCTCGGTGTCTAGCGAGAGAAGAGGGGGAAAAACAATAAATATAATGCAAACAAATGCATGACGATGCATGACATGACAAAGCGTGATGCTAGGTGTGCCCTAACGCGGTACGAGGTGGTACCGGTGAAGGGGGAAAACATCCGGGAAAGTATTCCCGGTGTTTTACGTTTTCGGACAGATGAACCGGAGGGGGAAAGTTGCATGTTCGCTATGCTAGGGATGCGTGGCGGACGAACGGGCTGCGTATCCGGATTCGTCTCGTCGTTCTGAGCAACTTTCATGTTGAAAATAATTTAATCTGAGTTACGGATTAAAAGATACGAATTTCTAAAGATTTTATTAATTTCTGGAATTTAATTAATTATTTAATTTAATTCGAAATTGGGTTTATGACATCAGCATGATGTCATGCTGACGTCAGCAGGCAACAGTGGTTGACTGGGTCAAACTGACGCATGGGTCTAGTGGGACCCACCTGTCATACTCTGTTAGGTTAATTAGGGTTTAGTTAATTGATTAGGTTAATCTAATCAGGATTAATTAGTTTAATTAACTCTTTCATTAATTAATTAAGATTAATTATTTTTTTAAATCCCTTTTTTTCAATCGTTCTCAGGGCGCTGGGCCCACATGTCATAGGCACAGGGGCCTTAACGGGGCGGGCGCTGCGGGCGCAACCACAGTCCGAGCGGTGGCCAAACGCACGGCGCGGCCCATGGCGGGCGGCAGTGGCCGCGACCATGAGGCAGTGGCCGGCGACGAGGCGCGGGTGGTCGCCGGAGAGGAACGCCGGGGGGAGGGCTGCGGTGGCGGTGGCAGGAAACAAGCAGGGGGGCGGTGGCGAGCACGAGGCCTCGACGTCACGGCGAGGTCTGCGGTGGATCGGCGTACGCAGCAGAGCAAGAGGCGACGACAAGCAATGACGGTGGCTTGCAGGGGAGCGGCCAGGAGCAAGCGAGGCGGCGCCGGAGTGGGCTGCGCAGACGGGCGCTAGGCAGGGGGTGGCGCGGTGGAGCTAGGCGGCGGGCGGCAGCATCGGTCGTAGGCCACGGTGGCAGCGGTAGAGCAGCGGGCCGGCAAGCAGGGCGCGGAGCAGAGGAGAAGCAGTAGCAGGGGCGGGGCGACGCGGGCGCGCGGCCGAGCCCGCAGCGGGCAACAGCGGCAGTGGGCGGGCACGCGGTGGTGAACGACGGCGGCCCGAGGCAGGAGCAACATGAGGAGGAGGAGGCCAGGGGCGGAGTGCGACGAGGGGAAGGAGGCCATGACAGAGAGAGGAGGGAGGGGGAGCTCACAGAGGAGGAGTAGGGCACGGGGCAATGGAGGTCGAGGAGGAGGATGGAGACGGCGCATCATAGGGGAGGCAGGCCGGCGGGGTTGCTCCGGTGTAGGCGAGGTGGCCGCGACAGCAGGCGTCGGGAGGGGGCGATGGGATCGGGCTCCTCCCGATCCAGACAAGGAAGTGGGGGAGTGGGGTGTGGCCTCGTGGGGGGGGAGTGGGAGAGCGGTAGGGGGGTTAGGGTTTCGGGATAAGGGAGTGGGGGTGGGTTCGGCCGGTTGGGCCTTTTGGGCTGGCCAGCCGGCAGCTGGGCCGGTTGGCCCAGGGGTTAGGGGGTTTCTTTTTGTGTTGTTTTCTTTTTACTTTTTATTTATTTCTATTTTTGTTTTATTTCTAGTTTCTTTTTCATTTAGTTTTATCTAATATTAAAATGATCCCTAATTTAGTAATACATTAAAACCCACTACAACAAAAGGTTTTACCCCAAAACAATTTAGTTTAGTATTTTGTTAATTATAAAAGTATTTAAATATTGGTTTTTACTACTGTTTTATTCACCTAAGGGTATTTAAACATTTTATAACGGTGTGGTTTCTTCACCATAATTATCTATGCAATATTTGGTTCACTCCGAACATTTTAGTTTTAATAATTGAAAACTTTTATTGTTTGTCTAATTTTGAATTTGAATCGGTTTTGAACTAACTCGAGATGAGCAACTATAATCAAGGTGACGTGGCATCATTAGCAAAGGATCATTGTAGCTTAATTACCCGGGCGTCACATCTTATTTAAAAGCACCAGTTAGAGAACACCGTTGTCATTTGCATGTATTACTATTAGTTTACATTGAGTATGACTTGACTGGATCTCTTTTACCATGAATAACAATGTCTAGCAGTCCTTGATCTTTAAAGGTGCTCTACATTTACGTTTTGCGGTCTCAGAAAGGGCTAGCGAGATACCATCTTGTTATATCATATTATGATTGTTTTGAGAAAGTGTTGTCATCCGAGATTTATTATAATTGCTCGCTAGTTGATTATGCCATTGATATGAGTAAACATGAGACCTAAGTGTTATTGTGAATATGGTTAGTTCATATTCTTTGCTAAAAACCTGAAAGCTGGCTTTACATATTTACCACAACAAGAGCAAACAGAGTTTGTAAAAGTTTTTCTTTATCACTTTCAGTTTGTCAACTCAATATCTTGAGGACAAGCAAAGGTTTAAGCTTGGGGGAGTTGATATGTCTCCGTCGTATCTACTTTTCCAAACACTTTTGCCTTGTTTTGGACTCTAACTTGCATGATTTGAATGGAACTAACCTGGACTGACGTTGTTTTCAGCAGAATTGCCTTGGTGTTATTTTTGTGCAGAAATAAAAGTTCTCAGAATGACCTGAAAATCAATGGAGATTATTTTTGGAATATATAAAAAATACTGGCGAAAATATACACGTCAGGGGGCCCACACCCTGTCCATGAGGGTGGGGGCACGCCCCCTTCCTTGTGGACCCCCTAACGCTCCACCACGTCCATCTTGACTCCATATATTCATTTTCGGGGAGAAAAAAATCGGAGAGAAGGATTCATCATGTTTTACGATACGGAGCCGCCGCCAAGCCCTAAACTCTCTTAGGAGGGCTGATCTGGAGTCCGTTCGGGGCTCCGGAGAGGGGAATCCGTCACCATCGTCATTATCAACCTTCCTCCATCACCAATTTCATGATGCTCACCGCCGTGCGTGAGTAATTCCATCGTAGGCTTGCTGGACGGTGATGAGTTGGATGAGATTTATCATGTAATCAAGTTAGTTTTGTTAGGGTTTGATCCCTAGTATCCACTATGTTCTGAGATTGATGTTTCTATGACTTTGCTATATAGGGACCGAGTGCCATGATTTCAGATCTGAACCTATTATGTTTTCATGAATATATGTGAGTTCTTGATCCTATCTTGCAATTCTATAGTCACCAGTTATGTGTTATCATCCGTTAACCCCGAAGTGAGAATAATCGGGATACTTACTGGTCATGACCGTAGTTTGAGGAGTTCATGTATTCACTATGTGTTAATGCTTTGGTCCGGTACTCTATTAAAAGGAGGCCTTAATATCCCTTATTTTCCAATAGGACCCCGCTGCCACGGGAGGATAGGACAAAAGATGCCATGCAAATTCTTTTCCATAAGCACGTGACTATATTCTGAATACATGCCTACATTACATTGATGAACTGGAGCTAGTTCCGTGTCACCCTATGTTATAATTGTTGCATGATTGATTGCATCCGACATAATTATCCATCACTAATCCATTGCCTACGATTTTTTCCTATATTGTTCTTCGCTTATTTACTTTTCCATTGCTACTGTTACAATCACTATAAAACCAAAAATATTACTTTTGCTACCATTACCAGAACTATCATATTATTTTGCTACTAAATACCTTGCTGCAGATATTAAGTTTCCAAGTGTGGAATTGACAACTCAGCTGCTAATACTTGAGAATATTCTTTGGCTCGCCTTGTGTCGAATCAATAAATTTGGGTTGAATACTCTACCCTCGAAAACTGTTGCGATCCACTATACTTGTGGGTTATCACCGACACACCTAGCCGGAAGATCTATTATTGTAGTATCTTGAATCAGCAATTTGACCATCTTCTCCATAAGGATTTTGTATGGTCTATACTAAAAGTTGATCCTTATAGATGTTTATGCTCCCGAAGTCCAGCCTTTACTTGATGACCGTATCGATGATGCTTTTAAGCATGAACGTGGTGACTAGTACATCACGGAGAACATTAGAAATGAAGTGCAAAATGTCTCTCGGTCGGTCATCCAGATTTCGTTTCCTTGGCCAGTCAAGGTGAAATCTGAGAAAGTGTTGTCTTCCTTTGCATCTGCATTCTCCCTCATTATTCGCCGTGGTAGTATGATGTGTTGCGAGGATCCTAGACACAGATGTTGGTAAAACCCGGATGAATATGGAAATGCTCAAGTTCTTGAAAGCATGCTCAAACACTAGGTTATACCCTCGGTATCAATTGGAATGTGCCTTCCGTTTGCTGAGTTGTCCTGTAACTCTAGTTTCCTTCCAAACTAAGTACGCCATTCCTGATTTCCTTTGGACTCCTTCAAACGATCGTTTGTGTGCCTTAGTCTGGTATGAAGAGGTTCAATGATCTATGTATCAAAAGTAATTATTTTTTCCACTTAAGGGATTAATTCTATACCTTTCCTATGGTGCCCCGTTATGGAATCATGGCAATTAACTCCTCGCTACTTTGAAACCATGCACCATCTTACTCAAGCGTGGAATTATTTCCTACCAAATTGAACCCTTGTCATCTGCTTCTTTCCATTGCTCCAGATGTGTGTTTTGTGTCTCAACTCAAGAGATTTTATCATGTCCCATTCCATGAGTTAATCTTGAGTTGCTCGATCTTCGAGAAGATCGATTCCCGTAGTGTTGGGGATATTACTATTAGTTGAGACCCGCCCAGGAGGGGCCGGGTCAGCCCCAATGGCGGGTTATGCAAGAAGCCCAGCAAACATTCAAGATTGTAGTTTATTAAGTCTTATAGAAGGCCCAAAGGTCTGAAGGCGGTTTAAGGCATGATATTATGAACCTCCGTATGTAAGGAAAGACTTGTAAAGAAAGGTATGTAAAGGAAGTCACCGAGCCGGACACAATTATGAGTCGGCCGGGACTCTGTATGCCACCAGGCGTCAACCCATCTATATAAGGGGACGACCCGGTGGCGACTTAAGGCAAGAAACAACAAATCGATAACCAAGCCGGCGAGTTGAACCTCTTGGAGATCGAAACCCCAGCAATACCAATCCCAACTAGACGTAGCCTTTTACCTTCATCGTAAGGGGCCAAACTAGTATAAAAACTCTCTCGTGTCCTTTGTCTCGATTAACCCCTTTAAGCTTCCTAGTGCGATGGCCCTACGACTAAGTCCTTGCTCTAGGACATCTATCGTGACAATTCCACGACAGCTGGCGCCCGCCATGGGGCCAGTGCACGATGGATTTGAGTTCTTGAAGGGCAACTTCGAAGGGCTCAAGGGATACGCTGTGGGCCGGATGACCAAGAGTCGTCGCGGCAAGCTCTACATCGACGACGAAGGCTGGGGCCCCGAGGCTGGCTCAATCGAGTACGGGTACCGGGTCCCCTTCTGCGGAATTCACGTCTTCATCAGCCGGATCGACAAGTCGGGTCCTGAGCCGGATGTCCACACCAACCTCATCGAAACGGCTCAGCGCGTAAGGGCCACCCGTGTTCAATCTGCTGTGAAGCATGCCTTCATAGGCTGCATCCACGGCGGTGAATACTCTGAAGGATCAGTGGAGGGCGGTGAGACAGCCGTCTGTTCTGACACTGCATCATCACCGGGCGAGACGGACTCTTTGTACCAGCTACAAGACGGCATGCTCGGGGGCTGTTCCGATGGCAGCAGTATTTCGGACCCCCTTGAGCCGCCGAATTGGGCCGGAGTCTTCATGGCAGGGACACAGCCCGGGCAGAACTCTACGCAGCGGCAGCAGCAGCTACCGGGTCGGCTGCAGCCGGGTCAGGACACCCCGCGCGCGCCCCGGCTTAGATTCTAATGGACCTCATGGATAAACTGACAACTTTGTTAACCGTCGTGGTAGAGCCGGCGGATAAAGCCCAGCATGATGCAGAGGTGGCACGCGTATGTTAGGAGATGGTGCAAGCTAAGGAAAATCTAGCCGCAAAGGAAACCCCGATGGCAGCAGAGCGAGCGGCTTTGGATGCTCGTGCTCAACAACTTCAAGCGAAAACTTTCCGGCTCTCGGTGGACCTTAACGCATCAAACGAGGTCATGAGGAGGAGGCATCAGAAAACTCAATCACGTCTACCTCTAACGCTTGATTCGAGGAACCTGTTCCATACACCCGGGGCTGGGGGGAGCAACCCGCCGGAGGCAAACCGGATCACGACACCCGGCGCACCGGTTCAGCCACGTGCCATGGAGCCACCTCATATAATTACCGCTCCACCTCATTACGTGCCAACACCGCCGGGTCACTTCTCCAACCCTTTGGAAAACCTCATCGCAGCGTCGGCTCGTTTGGCGGCTCTCCCAATGGAAGGCGACTCGCCAACAGCAATTGAAACACGGAGGGTAAGAGAACTTCTTCAAACAGCTCTGGCGCAACAGGATGCATACTCCTATAGTCGAGACAGGATCCATTCAACTCCTCGTCCAAGCCGGAGCCCGAGTTACAATAGGCATATGGAGTCTGCAGATATGTCAAGCAATGCTCAACGCCACAACCGGCCATACAGGCATGAGCCGGTGCGGGCTGGAGCCCTTAACTTGGCGGATCGGGAGAGGATTCGTCAAGAGACAGAACGAGCAGGGCAGCAGATCAGGCGGCTCATCAAACCTTTCTGGCTTATCTAGCAACCTCGATTGAGGCAGGAGTGGCCACAAGAACCGGAGGTGTGCCTTGCTTGGTGCCAGCCATACGCAATGAGCGTTTGCCAAAGGACTTCAAGGGGCCTCGTAAAGTGCCTAATTACATGGCTGACCTACAGTCGGGGGCTTGGATTGAGAGTTACGAGATGGCTATGGAATTATTGGAGGTCAGCGATGCTGCAATGTCCAAGTATTTCACTGTGGTGTTAGATGGAACAGCTCGTACTTGGTTGAAGGGATTGCCACCCAATTCTATCGGCTCATGGGCGGAGTTGAAAGCCCGGTTCATCCAGAATTTTAAGGACATGTGTAAGAAGCCTATGTCGATTGTGGACTTGACCTATTGGAAGCAAGAGGATGGTGAATCCACAACCCATTGGGTGCGCCGGGTCAAGGAGATAATACATTCATCTGATAAGATGGATGCTGGATCAGCAGTCTTAATGTTGGAGAAAAATTGCCATTTTGAACCTCTGAAGCAGAAGCTGGGGTGGCTCAAGCGTGACTGTAACGACATGGGAACATTGATGGCAGCTCTCGTCAAGTATGCTGATTCTGATACTACCAAGGACCCGGTGTCTGACAAAGAAAAGGCAACAAAGGGAAAGAAGAACGACAACGGCAAGGGTCACCAGCATAACCGGCAAATCAGGGAGGTAATAAATGTAAGGCTGATGAGTTTGTTGCTAACACCAATGCACAGGGCGGTAATCAACGGCGCAAGGGCAGACAGCCCCCTCGGTAGGGCGGGTCAGGTCCCACCCTTGAGCAGTTATTAAATGAACCTTGTCCAAAGCACGGCACCCGGGAGAAGCCAGGCACCCACCTGTGGAAAGATTGTACGATCATGAAGGCGTTTAAAAATTCAGACGTGTTTGATGGAGGTCACGGCCCAGGTGGCGGTTCAGGTGGAGGCGGTTTTCATGGCCCGGGCACCGGTTCAGGTGGAGGAGGTTTTCACGGTCAGGGCTATCCTGGTCACCAAGGAGGATATAATCAACAACCCGGCCAAGGTAATCAGCAGCAGCAATCCGGTTATCAGAGCAACCCGAAGCAGCTAAGTAGTGGGCAATACCATGTATTTACCACTAGTTTATGTAAGAGGGACCATAAGCTTCACAAGAGGGCCGTCAATGCCGTTGAGCCAGCGATTCCGCGTTATCTACGTTGGTCCGAGCAGCCTATTGTGTGGAGCAGAGAGGATCAGCCGCCCCGGGTTGATAATCCGGGTAACTTGGCCTTGGTAGTGGCACCTCAGGTTGGTGGATACAAGTTCACTAAGGTGCTCATGGATGGGGGCAGCAGCATCAACATTCTCTACTATGAGACGTTCCACCGGATGGGATTGACTGATAAAAATCTTAAACAATCTAACACTGTTTTTCACAGTGTGGTACCTGGTAAATCGGCATACCCAGTTGGTAAGATTGAACTGGAAGTAGCCTTCAAGGATGAGTATGACTCCAAAGCAGAAAAGTTAACCTTTGAGGTGGTTAAGATCAAAAGTCCATATCATGCTCTGTTTGGACGGCCGGCTTATGCCAAGTTCATGGCTCGGCCGTGTTATGTGTATTTGTAGCTCAAGATGCCGGGTCATTAGGGTACCATTACGGTACATGGGAGCCGGAAGATAGCCTTGGAGTGTGAAGAAGATGATGCTGCCTATGCTGAATCTGTTTGTGCAACAGAGGAATTAAAATTTTACAAGGATCATGTTGACCCGACAGACATGACATCATTAAAGAAACCAACAACAAAGCATGGGTCGGCGTTGAAATTCAAATCAACTGATGATACTAAGATGGTTGACTTTGTGCCTGGCGACTCATCCAAGCAGTTCATCATCAGTGCGAACTTGGATCCGAAATAGGAAAGCGCTCTCATCGAGTTCATCTGTGAGAACTGGGACATCTTTGCATGGAAACCTTCAGACATGCCGGGTGTCCCGAGGGAACTCGCTGAGCACACTCTTAATATTGATCCAAAGTTCAAACCTGTCAGACAGTTTCTCCGACGGTTCAATGAAGAAAGGCGCAGGGCCATTGGAGAAGAGGTGGCCCGGCTCTTGGCAGCCGAGTTCATTGTGGAGGTCTTTCACCCAGAGTGGTTAGCTAACCCGGTGCTTGTACACAAAAAGAATGGCACCTGGCGTATGTGTGTAGATTACACCGATCTGAACAAGGCTTGTCTGGCTGATCCTTTTGCTCTCCCCCGTATTGATCAGATCATTGATGCTACGGCAGGTTGTGCATGTTTGAGTTTCTTGGATGCTTATTCCATTTATCATCAGATTAAGATGGCGGTCAAGGATCAGGAGAAGACAACTTTCATTACTCCTTTTGGAGCTTTCTGCTATGTGTCTATGCCTTTTGGGCTTAAGAGTGCCCAGGCGACTTACCAGCGGTGTGTGCAGAATTGTCTTCATGATCAAATTGGGCGTAATGCTCATGCTTATGTGGATGATATAGTGGTAAAATCCAGGGAAGAGGAAACCTTGGTCACAGATCTGAAAGTGACTTTTGATAATCTCCGGGTCTACAAAATGATGCTTAACCCAGCCAAGTGTGTTTTTGGAGTCCCATCCGGCAAGCTCTTGGGTTTTTTGCTGTCCAACCGAGGTATTGAAGCTAACCCGGAGAAAATCAAGGCAATTACATCCCTAGCCAAACCAACATGCATCAATGACGTTCAGCGGCTGGTGGGTCGAATTGCTGCTTTGATTCGGTTCATAAGCCGGTTAGGGGAGAAGGAAATGCCACTGTATCAGATGATGAAGAAAATAGATGCTTTTGTTTGGAGCATGCTGCGAACTCTGCTTTTGAGGATCTGAAGACACAGCTTGCTGAGCCACCAGTCCTTGCTGCTCCAGTTGAAAAAGAGCCGCTGTTATTATACGTGGCCGCCAACTCATGAGCTATTAGTGTGGCTATTGTGGTGGAGCGCAAAGAGGTTGGCAAGGAACATCCGGTTCAACGGCCGGTTTATTACGTCAGTGAGGTATTGATTGAATCCAAGCAACGATATCCGCATTGGTAGAAACTCGTATATGGGGTGTTCATGGCAAGCTGGAAGCTTAAACATTATTTCCAGGGTCACCCAATCACTATGGTCAGCTCTGCTCCTTTGGGAGACATCATTCAAAACAGAGAAGCCACTGGGCGAGTCGCCAAGTGGGCAATTGAGCTTGGGTCTCATGGGTTGAAGTATGTGCCACGTACTGCGATCAAATCTCAGGCATTGGTTGACTTCATTAATGACTGGACAGGGATGCAGATGCCGGAAGAGAAACCAGACAACACGTATTGGACTATTCATTTTGATGGGTCCAGACAGTTGGAAGGCTCGGGGGCTGGAGTTGTGTTAACTTCTCCATGAGGTGAAAAATTTTGTTATGTGTTATGGTTGATGTTTCCTTGCACTAACAACGCAGCAAAGTATGAAGCCTTGCTCCATGGTCTTCGAGTGGCGAAAGAGATGAGTTTGAGCCGGGTCAGATGTCTTGGCGACTCATATCTAGTGGCTCAACAGGTATCTGGCAAGTGGGATTCCAAGGTCCCTCTCATGGCGACTTATCGCCTGGAGGTTGATGCCGTTGCAGGGCATTTTAAAGGTTATCAGGTGGAGCACATTGACCGTCGAAAGAACGAAGCGGCTGACTCCTTAAGCCGGTTGGGGTCTCAGCGTAAGCCGGTACTACCTAACACCTTTTTGGATGTTTTGCATAACCCCTTTGTCAAGTTGCCCACATAAGAAGATTTAGCTGTTCCTGACCTGGAGGCGCAGTTGGTGGCGGCTCTTCATGTCATCCCAGATTGGACATTACCGTTCTTGGCTTACATTATCCGGGGAGAGGTGCTAGCGGATGAGACCCTGGCTTGATAGATAACCCGGCGGTCTAAGTCAATGACGATTTCGGATGGAGAGTTATATCATCGCAGTGTTTCCGGAGCATTTCAGCGGTGTGTTTCCCCCGAAGAAGGTCAAGAAATCCTTCGTGAGATCCATGAAGGTGATTGTGGTCATCATGCCGGGTCGAAATCTTTGGTGGCCAAGGCGTTTCGTCATGGTTTTTGCTGGTTGACGGCTCACGCTGATGCAGAAGATCTGGTGAGTAGATGTGAGGGATGTCAAAAGTTTGCATGACGAGCGCATGTGCCGGCTCAAGAGCTCCGGATGATTCCAATCACTTGGCCATTTGCAGTCTGGGGGCTTGACATGGTGGGACCTTTCAAAAGGTCTATGGATAAAAGGACACATCTCTTGGTGGCAGTTGATAAATTCACCAAGTGGGTTGAGGCGGAGCCTGTGAGTAAGTGTGATGCGGCCACGGCGGTTCAGTTCATGAAAAAGGTGATCTTCCGTTTTGGTTTTCCACACAATATTATCACTAAAAATGGCACTAATCTGTCCCAAGGGGCTATGGAGAAGTTTTGTCAACGGGAGCACATCCGGCTTGATGTTTCTTCTGTAGCTCATCCTCAATCCAATGGTCAAGCACAGAGAGCCAATCAGGAAATTTTGAAAGGGCTCAAACCCCGGCTTATGGTTCCTTTACAGCGAACACCGGGTTGTTGGGTAGAGGAATTACCCTCGGTTTTGTGGAGTATCAACACCACACCCAACAGGTCTACAGGTTACACACCTTTCTTCATGGTTTATGGAGCAGAAGCAGTGTTGCCTAGTGACATCCGTCATGACTCGCCCTGTGTGGCGGCTTATGTTGAAGCCAATAATGAACAAGCCAGACAGGATGCACTTGACTTGTTGGATGAACAAAGAGACTTAGCAGTAGCCCGGTCAGCAATTTATCAATAGGACCTACGCCGTTATCACAGCCGCCGGGTTAAGTCCAGGACTTTTTAGGAAGGCGGCTTGGTGCTCCGGCTCATCCAGGATCCGTCAGATGCACACAAGTTATCCCCACCTTGGGAAGGACCCTTTGTGGTCAGTAAAAACTTAAACAATGGGTCATATTACCTCATTGGCGTTCGAGAGCACCAAGACTCACGTAAGTCGGAGGAAGAGACCCGCCGGCCATGGAATATTGCTCAACTTCGGCCATACTACACCTGAGCCACCGGCTCTCATCATGTACATACTTTAACATTGTATATACCATGTTAAGCAATAAAGTAAGACCATCGCTCTCTTTTCTTTTCAAAGATTATGCATCTTTGTTTATTTCTTATTTTTTCAAATGACTATTAAGGAGCTGATCATATTTGAATCAAGTTTAACCTTTTTGGTCCAGCTTATGATCGTATCCGAATCTAGCTGCAATCTCATGTTCACTCGGGGGCTTCCTGTTCAAACATAGGTCGTATTCGAACCAAAGAGAACATAGTTGTCGTAACCCTCTTGATAGGCTCAAGGCCAAACTCACTTGGGGGCTTCTTGATTGTATCTGAATCATAGGTTAACCCCTTTTGGGTCCGACTTGGATCGTATTCGAATCAGGGTCGTTAAAAACCTCTCAAGGTCATTTGGGGGCTTCCTGTTCAAACATAGGTCGTATTCGAACCAAAGAGAACATAGCTGTCGGTACCCTCTTGATCGGCACAAAGCCAAAGCCACTGGGGGCTATATGGTCGTATTCTAACCTTAGCTTAACCCCTTTGGTCCGGTTTACTGATCGTATTCGAATCAGAAACCCCCCAACCTTTTGAATACAGGATTAAATTATGCTTATTATCTGTTGCTTGCCTTTTAGTTTTTTGTTGTTTCAATATTGCAAACAATTAGCCGGTCTTCTTCACCGGCTCGACTATTTGACAACACAGCCACCCGGGTTATTCACACCGGCGGCTTACGTATCAAAAGGTGCAACCTACCAAGGTATAGTAATTATTGGCTTCTCATAAAGATTTAATTATCAAATTCATCACCCAGGTTATTTAAATTGGCGGTCTAAGGATCAAAAGGGACAAGGTATGGTTATTACTTATACGCACTTACCTGCTGCATTAACTAAAGAGTTAGTTTCAGCCCTTGTCCTTTATTTATATCTATCTCTGGTTTTTACTGTGGTAAATGTATTGGCTATAAATTGGGTGTTTTAACCCGTTTGGTTCTAAGCCGCCAAGCCAGTCTTTTCTTTGTATTTACAGGAACATAATTCAAACATTGCAGAAACAAACATTAAATACGATGCATACATTGGCATCAGGAAACACAGACTCACATAAAAGTGTTTTATGCGCGATGGCATAAGCAAAGCATACAGTGTTTTCACAACTAAGTTATTACAAGGCTTTATAAGCCCATGAAGATGATCATTGTTCCTCCCTCGCCCGTTCACCACCTTCTGTTGGCTGGAAGTTGCGTTTTGACCAATCAAAACCATTCGCGGCGACAAATTCGGCTTCGTCGTCGATCAGGCCGACCGGGTCAACTTCCGGGGCAAATGTGTCTTCTCTCACTGGTGGGATCAAATCTGTTACCTTGTATGAGGGAGTGGCCATCTTCTTATTCTCACTATCAAAACCCGGCTGGTATTTATCAACATTGGTATCATCTCCAAGGGTAGTTGCCTGGACTCCGCGTACGCAAGCCATGAAGTCATCCTGATCAAAAGGAGACATGTCTTCCTTCACGATGGGATAACCTCTGGCCACGTCCGCCGGGTCTAGGTCTGGCACCCAAGCCTTGGAGCGGCTCAGGGCAGTCAAAGCTCCGGCTCGCGCGTAAGAGCATTTTACTTCTTGAAACCTGGCAGGAAGGATTGACAGTTTCTTCAAGACGTCGCTGAGCCGGTTGGGTCCTTGATTAGCAGGAGAGATGGCGGCCAGAGCCCGTTGTGCGCCGATATACAGTTGTTCAACCAAAGTATATACTTCCTTTAGTTTAATCAACGGGTCTTGGCTCAGATTTTTGCTTCGAGGGCCTGCATAAATTTTATACGCAAAGTCAGTTGGCGGATTATACTCCGAATCAGAAAAAAGCACACAAAAGTTAAAGTCAGACGGCTTACCAAAGATGGCAGCTACCATTTGAGACACCCGGCCCTTTAACCCGTTCAACTCTATTGAAATCACTTCCAGAGCTATTTCGGCCGTCTCAGCACGTTGGGTTAGAAGCGTTTTTTCTTCTTCCCAAGTTTTCTTCTTGACAGCAAAGCTAGTCTTTAAGTTTTCCGTTGCAGAGAGACTTATTTGCAGTTTGGAATTAGCGGATTTGATTTCTGTCTCCTGACTTGCTAGACGGGTCTTCGCGTCAGACAATTGAGAGTTCAATTCAGATAAGGCATTCTGCAAAACATTCAGATAAGTCAAGGTTTGGTTTCAAAGTTCAAAAATCAAGATTCAAGTCTCAAGTACTTTACGAAAAAACCACTTGACACTTGGGGGCTAATGTATGCCAAATCAAATTTCTACGACTCTACAGACATATTTAAGTCCCAAGTACCCTACAAAGTAACAACATTTCGCACTTAGGGGCTAATGTATGCAGTTCAGCAAGTTTATCAAGGTTAAGCCAGAGTATTAAGTACTTTGAATACGGTCTCAAAACAATTTTAAAGTACCGATTCATTTATGATCAAAAGGAATCGGCCCTTGGGGACTACAGGTGAAGCTGTGAGTTCAAGAAACATTTCAAGAGTAAAGGTTTCAACCTACATTTTGAAGTCTACGGATCATTCTGTTTCTCTCATAATCCGAAGACTTGGGGGCTAAGGAATACAGATAAACCGGAAAAGCATACCTCGTATTTCAACTAAAGTTGTTTGACCATTTAAATCTCAGAGTCGCGAATGAAGTGTACATGGTTAAGATAGCCGGACAAAATATCATTGGCATTTACACGATCATAGTTGGCAACGTAAAAGCGAACTTTTTGCCTCTCCAATGCCTCTTGTTTTGCTGTACACCGAGCCAGTACGGTTGGGTTCCTCGGCTTAATAAAGCGGCTCCCGGTAATTTGAACATCTTGTGCAGGCGGAGACGGCGGGTTGGCTGAGCATGATGGTCCAGTTGTAGAAGGGTTCACAGTGGTTTTGTCAAATGATGGCTCAGGAGGATTTGCTTCGGTGTCAACAGGCGGGTCTTCTGGAGCGTCAGTTAATGGAGAAGGCGGCCTAGCCGGGTCAGATGCCAGTACCAGCGGGTCTTCCGCCGGTTTAGCTGCCTTCGCTTTTTTGGATTTAGCTTGGCCACTAAGAAAAAATGTTGTAGGATTGTCAGTATAAAGGTACAATTGAACAACCCGAAAGAAAAGGAGGATTTCTCATTACCCGGAAGCAGTCTTGAAAGCCGGGAATTGCGTATTCGATGAGTCGCCAGAAGAGCTAGACACCTCCTGAAAGGATAAAATAGAGTTAAAAGAAATACAAGGAGAAGAATCCATTAAACAGAGTTAAAGACAGAAATAAGTAAACCTCATTCGGACGTTTCCAAGGGGTTTGTTGAAGAACGATAGCCGGTTCATCTTCAATCCCGGCTTGACGGAGGCTTTCATGTTGCTGCTTTTTCAAACGAAAGTTGGGATCCAAGTGAGCTAAAGGGTTAGAAAACCTTACTTTACGGATCACTCATCGAACTTTTTGTCTTGGTAAGGGCTCTGAGTCGGAGGAAATGATAGTTACCCTTTGCTTCCCCGGCCTGACTGGCCCCAGTGTCATCCTGATAATGATCAGTGTCAATAATATTGTTAAAAAATTGGCCAAGAGAATCAAGGGCTACCTCCGAGTCAGATGTATCATCAAGCTTCATCAGATCTTCGGCCATGCTCCTTTTCTTCTTTTTGGATTTCCGGCTTGTTTTCTTAGTGTTTATGGCGGCGGCTTTCACTTTCTTGGCCGCCTCGTGGTCGTACTTAACTTTCCAGAAGTCAGAATTGGCCTGCAAACAACTAAAAACAAGGTAAAAGTCAGGCAAGTATTAAGACAATACGGCTGGAAAAATACTAAAGAGACAAATAATGACATCCTTACTTCTGGAACCGGGTTAAGCTGGCAGAAGGGGTTTAACCCGACGACACTTCAATCTTCATACTTCCCGTTCACCAGAAGAGTTGACATTGAGACAATATCTTCTTCTGTCAATTGAACGGGGCTGTGATGAAGGGAGTCATCATGGCCTCCACCATACTCATACATTAGCTTTGACCGGCGGCTCAAAGGGATGACCCGCCATGAGATCCAGCAGCGGGTCAGATCAACTCCAGTTAACCCGTTCCCCAACAGAGCATTGATCCTTTTGATAGACGGTATCAGCCTCTTGCGTTCAGCAACGGTAAGCTTATCAGGAAGCGCGAACTTGGAGTCAAGACGATCGGGGCGGTAACCCAGCAGGGGCTTCTCATTTGCTGGCGAAGTGTCCTGGCAGTAGAACCAAGTCTGGTTCCAGTCCTTTGGGTGACTTGGTAAGACAATAAGGGGGAAGACGGCACCCTGCCGGCGCTGAATTGATATGCCTCCAAGCTCTAAACTAAGGCTGTTGGTGCACTCATTCTGTCGGTTCAGATAAAAGTATTCTCTAAATAACTCCACGGTCGGCTCTTGTTGATGATATACCTCACAAAGCACTTGGAAGTTACAGATGTTAGATATGGAGTTGGGCCCGATATCTTGAGGGTGGAGCTTGAAAAAATGGAGGACCTCTCTGAAGAACTTTGAGCCGGGCGATCTGAAGCCACGGTTCATATGGTCAGTAAAAACAATCACCTCACCATCTCTCAGATTGGGTTGTCCTTCTTCCGGGTCAGGGGCATGGTAAGACATGACGACTTTTGATGGCAGAAATCCTATGATAAAGAACTCTTTTAAAAGTTCCTCAGTTATGGTTGAGGGAACCTAGTTACAAATGGTTGGCGTTTTGGACGGCATGATGAGCAAGGAACTGAAAAAAGCAACATGTCGGTTCAATTTAATGGTGAGATTAACAGTTAAGGGATGAAGATGCAAGAACAATTAATGGCGGCTTAACTAAGGGCTAATGACATATAAGGAAAAGAAAGCCGGTGCGGTAAGCCGCCATGACTATAGATTCTTTCAGAAAGTGGGTTTAGCTAAGTGTTGGGACAAACAAGTTTCCCAAAATGGTGGATATTATTTCAGATCAAATGGATGTTCAAAATGAAAAAATTTCTAGACCTAAAAATACAGTCCAGATGAGTTCATCAGATCTAAACATAGCTCTTGTACCAGAAAAAGAAGTCTACTAGTATGAAAAGGAGGCACCAAACAGCTACTGCATGAACATACATCTCTTTTGGATCAGAAAGAGGAGGCAGTGGAAGAATTGTGAAGAACTATGATGAACTACGAAGAACACGCATGAGCTTGGAAACCCTAATGAACATCTGAGACACGAAGGAAAGAAACCTTACGGTTACAGGTCTACTGCGGAGGTCGCCGCGGGTTCTCTGGATCGGTTCAGGTCGATGCAACAGCCAGAGTCAACGATGGAGATGAGGCATGGCGGTGGCGAAGCTCGAGAAGTAGCAGGGTCGCGAGAGGAAGAAGACAGAGAGAGAGAAGAATGAGTAAGGCCGGGGCGAGCCTATTTAAAAGGAAAGATGCGAACAGACGGGCGCGAAAATCAAGGGAGAACCGAATAATGGTTATCCAGCTATATAGGCGCCTCGATTCTTAGGAAACATTAAAGATAAAAGATCCGTTGGAAGATGATGTCATGGAAGTCTTTTGCGTTTTCAGGAGATGATGTCACGGCGGGTTACAAGGAAATTTCAGTAAAAATAAGAAGATGGATTTTTTGGCTAAGTATGGAAGATTGACAAAGAACAAAGTTCAAAGTCAACCTGGGGCCTAATGTTGGGGATATTACTATCAGTTGAGACCCGCCTAGGAGGGGCCGGGTTAGCCCCAATGGCGGGTTACGCAAGAAGCCCAGTAAACATTCAAGATTGTAGTTTATTAAGTCTTATCGAAGGCCCAAAGGCCTGAAGGCGGTTTAAGGCATGATATTATGAACTGCCATATGTAAGGAAAGACTTGTAAAGAAAGGTATGTAAAGGAAGTCACCGAGCTGGACACAATTATGAGCCGGCCGGGACTCTGTAGGCCACCAGGCGTCAACCCATGTATATAAGGGGACGACCCGGTGGCGGCTTAAGGCAAGAAACAACAAATCGATAACCAAGCCGGTGAGTTGAGCCTCTTGGAGATCGAAACCCCGGCAATACCAATCCCAGCTAGACGTAGGCTTTTACCTTCATCGTAAGGGGCCGAACTAGTATAAAAACTCTCTCGTGTCCTTTGTCCCGATTAACCCCTTTAAGCTTCCTAGTGCGATGGCCCTACGACTAAGTCCTTGCTCTAGGACATCTGCCGTGACAATTCCACGACACGTAGAGTTTCTGTCTGCCGTCATTGTGTTGGACAAAGATCTCAAAAGCAAAGGTGTCAGCATATATATGGTGCAACGAATCAACATCTCTGAGAAGGGCAGTTGGATCATGAAGATTGTGTAGTTTTGTGTCCCCTTTGTCTTCTTATCTCACGTCTGGAATCTCCGTACAAGATTCTTGTTTAGTGGGGGTTGAGTTGTCACAGCCCTAGATTCATGTTTCTAAATATTGGCATTGCATCCATGCATCATGACTAATTTTATTTGGAAGTGGAAATGGGGATTGATGAAGAAGGTCGAGTTTAAAAACAAACCGAAGACAAAGCAACGAATGAAAGGAAGGACGGCTCGCTTCGCTTTACAACCAGGGCGGGTCTCGCTGCCCAACTAGTTCAAGCTCAAAATATTTCCAATGAACCCAAAATGCCCTTCAAAAATGTTCATTATTTATGGAAAAATGTGAAAGCCCTAACCAGAGACGATTCACATTTTTCTATGGCATTTATGGTCTCGGAATTAATCCAATAAGTATTTGCATTGGAATTATAAATTTCTATACTTAAATATTTAGCTCCAATAATTCTGAAACATTTTGTGGGTCCCTGCAATAATTCATTTATCTCCCACAATAATTTTTAGAAGCAGAAAAACTGGTTTGGTTTGAAAACCAAATTCAAAAAAACTTGCTAAATAGGAAAGATAACAGAATTAGAAAAACAGAGAAGAGAGAGAGAGCTCACCTGGCACAGCCCACCTGGCGGTCCAGCTCGTGGCCTAGCCCACTGGCCGAAGCGGTCGTCTTCAACCTCTGCCAGTAGGTAGAGGCGTGTCGACGCATGCGCAACCAAGGCCTCCACCTCCTCCCTGCCTGCCTGGCCTCCCCGCGCCGCTCTCTCGCGCCTGTGAAATGGCAAGCACCGCCCCCTCGCCCACTCCCGTGCCTCTCTGCTCTCTCCCTCTCGCTCCCTCGCTCTCCTCCTCATGGCCGAAGCCGCCATGACCACACAGTCGAGAACCACCGCGGCCAGCCACTCCCTCGCTCCATCTCCGCATCCCCGAGCTCCGTATCATCGCCAGCTTCATCCTCTCCGAGCCAAGCATCGCCTGACGCCCTGCAATGCCGGCTCCATCATCATCTTCTTCCACGGGCACCGACGGCCGTCATCATCGATTCGTCGTCTCCGGTGCTCCCTAGAGGTTGTGGTGACCGACACTCAATCCTCTGTGAGCTCACAGACCGAGTCCCCCTCCTCTCCTGCTCGCCTTCTTGCTCTAGCTCCGTTCCCATCTCTGCCGAAGCTTGCCACCGCCATGGCCGATGAGCTCCATGCTCCCGAGCTCGCCCGCTCGCCCGAGCATCACCAGCGTGCTTGTCGTGTTCCTGTGGACCTGCAGCACCCGCGGGTTCGCCCTGTCATGCCCTGTAGCACTATCTTCGCCATTGCCCGAGCTCCAGCCGCCGCACCTCTCGATGCTGCCGTCGTTTTAGTCGACCCCAGCACAAACCAACTACAACAGTAGATGCGGCACTCGCCCAGTTGTCCGTAGAGCACCTCTGCCATCCTTTTGGTTGTCGGAGGATATAACCCGAAGCCCTCCGCCGTCTCGGGTTTAACCTGGACCGACCCGTTTACCTGCTGACGTCACTCAGACGTCATGCTAATGCAGTAATTCATTTCTGGAATTTAATTATATCAAAAATAATTTATGAATTTCAGAAAATAACCTAAACTTCAAAAAAATCACAAAAAATCAACCATAGCTCAGATTGAAATAATTTATATATGAAATATTATCAAAAAAATTCAGTCTATCCATCTATACCATTTTTATGCATGTTTGAACAACTTGTACTTGCTGATCAGGTCAAATTCAAATAAGGGCATTTAAAATGCTTAAGTTTGAAGATGCATTTGAATCCTTGATTGAAATGAGATTCATTTAAATTATTGCTAGATGCATTAGTGCAAATCATAGCATTCTTGCCATGTAATGATCATGCATCATATTGCTGCATTGCATTGATTGTGTTCCTTCTCTGTTGCCGGTGTTTGTTCCCTCCCGGTAGATGTGCTCTGACGTTGAGATCAATGACACCGATGAAGAGCTATATCATCTTCAGAAGTGTCAGGCAAGCAAAACCCCATTGAGCATTCTACGACAATCCCACCCTCTCGCTCCTGCTCTCTTTTACTGCATTAGGACAACAACGATTCAACTGTTACATGTTGAGGCAGTTGAACCCATTCCTCCGCGTGACCTTTCTTTGCCATAGTAATTAGTAAAAACCCACTAGCATGAGTAGGAGTTGTTTGAGCCATGATGTGCCTACTCATTCATGCTTGTTTGTCATGCCTACTATTTCTTAGAGTTGTGTCAGGTCTGATTCATCGGGGATGAATTGGAATGTTGTCAAAATGTCCTACTGTTGAGATCTAAGTGTGTGAACATGATTTGGTAAAGGTAGCGGTGAGAGGCCGTGTTGGAAAACATGGTGAATTGTCTTGTGATACGGCTCATGGGAATTGAGTTCTGTGCTTATCAGATCCTACCATGCGGTTACGCGGACATTTGCGATCAGGTGTGCGGGCAGGTGACGTATGACGTGTGTGTCCGGGTGACACACGGCAAGGCATAGTGTCCGGACTAGACATAGATACGTGTTCCAAGAGGGAACATTGCTGATGGGACGGGGACGGGTTCCATTGAGTTGGGGTTATAATATGATCTATTCAAATAGCCGCATCCGCGGATATGGACTACTTGGAATGCTTATATGGTTCATAGATAACTTGAAGTGGATACTCTAAAATGCGATAGATAAGCGTGCGTTCTATGGATGGTCTTCTCGTAGGGAGACAGGAGCGGATCCATAGTGGTGTATTGATATGGTGAATATGTGGACTTGTGTGTGCCACCTCAAAAGAGTTACTTGCAGTCGTAGTTCAGGATAGCCACTGGGTCAAAGCTGGCTTGCTGAAGTTAAACCCCACAACCCCCCTTCTTGATACTAATGCACATGTAGCTAGTTCTGATGTAAGTCTTGTTGAGTACATTTGTACTCATGTTTGCTTAATTTATGTCTTGTGGAGGAGACTTCGGTCTCACTAGTAGTCCCGCGTGGACTTCGACGTTTAGCTTGTTACCTCAGCTATGATATTATACCCTTGGGAGGGTCTTGTAGATAGTCAGGCTTCTCAGCCTTTTTCATTAATAGTTATGTGTATTCAAACATGTTATGCTTCTGTTGCTTGTATGCTATATATGTTGGGTTATGTGACCCCTGTTTGCAATAAATGCTATGAGGCTCTTCTGGGCTTTTGTCTATATGAGTTGTTGAGTTATGTTGTGATGCCATGTTGTACAGCGCATACTTGCAAGTTATGCGTACGTGTAACATGTATTGTTATGTGTGGGATCCGACACCTAGTTGTCTATTCTTGATAGCCTCTCTTATGGGGAAATGTCTCTTAGTGCTTCCACTGAGCCATGGTAGCTCGCTACTGCTCCGGAACACTTAGGTTGGCCGGCGTGTATCCTTCTTTGTTCATATTTCTGTCCCTTCAGGGAAATGTCACGCGTTGTTCCTTTAAGTCCTTGTAGCTTGCTACAACTTGGGTTCATACATTGATGAGCGACACGTTCATTGCTGGGTTATGTATGCATGTCTGTGTAAGTTTGTGCCACCTTGGGTTTACGACTAGTCATGTCGGCCCGGGTTCTCTGTCATATGGATGCTAGAGACACTATCATATACGTGAGACAAAAGGCGCAAACAGTTTCGGGCCAGGTAAGGTGGCACCCATGGGGATACCGTGCGTGAGGCCGCAAAGTGATATGATGTGTTACATGCTAGATCGGTGTGACTTAGGATCGGGGTCCCGACAATCACCTTCATCAAATCTTAAAAGGGAATTTACCTCTACTACATGTGTCAGGGTGTCAAGTCCATGTATTTCTTCAATAGGTGGTAAATTCTTAATATCTAAGCTTTAATACATTTTTCTTTCATAGATTTCTTTACTTCTTGCATATCTTCAGGACTGAGAAATAGAATGCCCCTCTTCTTTGGAGTAGGTTTAGGTGGTGGTTCAGGAAGTGTCCAATCATTATCATTTCTCAATATATTATTTAATAGTTCTGCACCTTGTTCAATAGTTTGTTCCCTGAAAACACAACCAGCACAGCTATCTAGGTAGTCCCTAGAAGCATCGGTTGGTCCATTTTTAAAGATATCAAATATTTCACTTTTCTTGGGAGGATGATCACGCAAAGCATTAAGTAACTGGAGAATCCTCCCCAAGCTTGAGGGAGATTCTCTTCTTCAATTTGCACAAAGTTAAATATTTCTTGTAAGGCAGCTTGTTTCTTATGAGAGGAAAATGTTTTTCAGAGAAGTAATATGTCTTATCCTCGGGACTACCCACACAACCAGGAGCAAGAGAATTAAACCATATCTTAGCATCACCCTTTAACGAGAAAGGAAACAACTTAAGAATATAGTAGTAGCAGACCCTTTCCTCATGAGTAGGCTGAGCAACACTACAACCTCCACTTTCTAGAGGAGCACTGTCTAGCGGAGGACCAACTGAGTTAAGAAAAGTTTTTGGGTGCCAAAAACCGGTTGTTGTTGCTTCCACAACCACCTTGGGCCATTATGATGACCCACTCAAAGGTGATTACCCACGGAGGCATGTCATTGCCAGTTGATGAAGCTATTGCGAGGCTTGCTTGGCTATCCATGTTGCTTCCATTTTGGAAGTGATATGAGGCATGCGGAGCTATCACCATCTGATGCGTACAAATTTTGTGAATATTTTATCCTTTGTTTTGTGCCTACACAGTAGGCTTTGCCGAGTTTTACCGCGTTTGTGCACTTATTTTTGCATGTTTTCACTAGGATGTCGTTTTCGGATGTGTTTAGGAGTTCAAGAAAGGAACTTCAAGATTGGGTGACAAAATATGTTAATAAATGTGATAATGTATTATCAAAAAATAATAAAGCATTTGGAAGAAGGAGGAAGTCAATAGGAGGCATCTAGGATGATTGATGATGCATGATATGGGCGCGTGCACTCATACCATCGCTCGTACCAGGCGCCATCTCCTCCTTCTCATCAAAAACTTTACCCCGTGTTATCAAATCGGGGATAAAACGCTGAGAGAGCCCAGAAACTCATCCGGAATAGAGAAGCCTACCCCCCGAAAGGCATCCAGAGGGGGATCGACAAGGAGGAGATCTCTATCACCACCACCTTGTAAGGGGACATCGACATCATTCATTTTCACCGCCATCCATCTCCATCTTGTTGTAATACCGAAACCTTGTGGATCCCTACGTGTATTACCTGATTATTCCATCGATCTTTACCACCACTATTCGTCTGATGTTTCTTGTCTCCCGTGAGTAGTTCCCTTAGTTTTCGGTTTCTTGTCTCATTGTAACACCAAACCCTTTGTATGTATAGGAGTTGAAACGTTAATAAGGATATGAGATTCTTTGTTGAATGTTTTACTAAGTAGCCTTCGTGAATGCTGTGAAGGGGTCCCACTCAGCATTTCCGCCGCAAGGCCACAAAGCATATTAGTGCCGTTGTAAAGGTTATGGTATTGAGGTAATTCAAGGTTAATAGTAAAGGATCTCTACCACACATTTGAAATTGATTAAGGAGTAATGTACATCCCTTGGTAAGGCTGCAAGCACAGGGAAACCCTTAATTACCTAGTGATAACTAGAGCGGAAAACTATGGTAGTGTGGTGTGTGTGGTATGAAGTCTACCTCAAGTAGAACATATTCTAAATCCGGATCCGCCCATTCACAAATATTAAGAGTGACTTAAGTATCCATATTTGAACTATGAGGTAGCATATGTAACGTTAGACACATACCAGTGGGGATTCCGAACTCCTCGAGGACACTTTAAACTATGTTGATTTCAACGCTTTATTCGCTCCATTGTGTTCTTTTAATTTATTTACTTTTGTTCCCACTCTACTCAAAATCATTACAACCTTCCTCCTCCATTTGCTTTGCATCTATAACTATATTGGAGGCACATTTTCATAAGTCTCTACAAGGGATAAAGTCCAATTCTTGTGCTCCCTGTGGGATCGATACCCTTACTTAGAAAAGGATAGAAGTAAACCATGTGCACTAGCAGGCCATCGCTGTCATCCCGCACATAGCCATCCCAAATGCAATCCTCTGCCTTGTGATCATCGATGAGTGGGCAGTTGGTGCATACCAAGGCGATCAGAATGGATGTATGGGAAGGTAGGTGGTTTTTCCCGATGTTTGTATAGTGTCCCCACCTCATCATTCTTTTCCCGACCTCGATCACAAGAGTTGCTAGAGGAGAATCATGGTTTTTTGGTTGTAGGACACAATGGTTGCTGCTAGCGTGGGTTCCATGGAAGTCGTACTTGTGATGACCCACAAGTATAGGGGATCAATCGTAGTCCTTTCGATAAGTAAGAGTGTAACCAAATGAGGAGCAGAAGGAAATGACAAGTAGTTTTCAGCAAGGTATTCTCTGCAAGCACTGAAATTATAAGTAATGAGTAGTTTGATAGCAAAATAATTTGTAACGAGCAAGTAACGGTAACGATAACAAAAGTGCAGCAAGATAGCCCAATCCTTTTGAGACAAAGGACAGGCCAAAACGGTCTGTTATAATGAGCAAAGCGTTCTTGAGGGTACACGGGAATTTCATCTAGTCACTTTCATCATGTTGGTTTGATTTGTGTTCGCTACTTTGATAATTTGATATGTGGGTTGACCGGTGCTTAGGTGTTGTTCTTACTCGAACAAACCTCCTACTTATGATACTCCCTCGCAAGCATCCACAACTACGAGAAAAGTATGAAGAATAAATTCTAACCATAGCATTAAACTTTTGGATCCAAATCAGTCCCTTACAGAATAGCGCATAAACTATGGTTTAAGCTTTTGTCACTCTCGCAACCCATCATCTAATAAATACTCCCCAATGCATTCCCTTAGGCCCAATATGGTGAAGTGTCATGTAGCCCACGTTCACACAATGCCACTAAGGGAATAACAACATACATACAATCAAAATATCGACCACATATCAAGTTCACATGATTACTTGCAACAAGATTTCTCCCATAACCTCAAGAACAAAAGTAACTAGTCACAAATGATAATCATGCTCAAGATCATAGGGGTATTAAATAGCATATTGGATCTGAACATATAATCTTCCACCAAATAAACCATATACTACTCAACTACAAGATGTAATCAACACTACTAGTCACCCAGAAGTACCAATCTATGGTTCCGGAACAAAGATTGAACACAAGAGATGAACTAGGGTTTGGGAGGAGATGGTGTTTTTGAAGATATTGATGGATATTGCCCTCCCCGAGATTGGAGAGTTGTTGATGATGACGATGATGATGATTTCCCCCTCCGTGAGGGAAGTTCCCCCAGCGGAATCGCTCCGCCAGAGGGAAAAAGTGCTCCTGCCCAAGTTCCGCCTTGAGATGGCGGCGCTTCGTCCCGAAAGTCCTCTCATTATTTTTTCTAGGTCAAAATGACATATATACCAGAAGAGGGGCACTGGAGGTGGGCCGAGGAGGGCACAACCCACCAGAGCGCGCCTGGGCTCCCTGGCGTGCCCAGGTGGGTTGTGCCCACCTGGTGGGCCCCCTCTAGTACTTATTGGCTCCAATATTTCTTATATATTCCATTAAAAAATCTCTGTGAAGTTTCACCTCATTTGGAGTTGTGCAGAATAGGTACCTGATGTAGCTTTTTCAAGTCAAGAATTCCAGCTGCCGGTATTCTCCCTCTTTGGGTGTACCTTGCATATTATGAGAGAAAAGGCATTAGAATTACTACAAAAGGCATTATTGCACATAAAAACAATATAAATAACAGTAGGAAAACATGATGCAAAATGGACGTATCAACTCCCCCAAGCTTAGAACTCGCTTGTCCTCAAGCGAAAACCAAAATAAAAAAACTTTTCCACATGCTTAGAGACAGAGGTGTCGATAAAAACAAAATACGGACATAGAAGCATCATGTATATTATTATAACAACAACAAACTTTAACATAAAACTTTATCACAAAACTTTTATCATAGACTTTCATCATAGACTTCTTATGAGTAAGTAACAATTCATCACAACATCGAAGTATAAAGCATAAAATCTATTGGAAACCAACAAGCTATGTTCTCAGTCAACTTTGCAACTACAATTCATCATCTTTTCAGGAAGGGTCACGTATCGAAGCCTTTTTGGCAATTCCACATACTCAACCATCATATAGTCTTCTATGATTGCTAACACTCACCGCATAGACATGAGAAAAACATCTCAACCAGACACATAGAAAGATAGGGGCTTATAGTTTTGCCTCCAACATACTCAGATCAAGGGGGATGTCAACAATAATAACTCGTGTTACCCATATCCAACTGGACATATGTGCCTAGATCTTTCCTCACCACATGATGCTTTCCAAAAGAGGAAATAAAAAGTAATAGAGAGAAAAACTTTGACTCTTGCATAAAAGTAAATACATAAAAGTAAAAGATAGGCCCTTCACAGAGGGAAGCAGAGGTTGCCATGCGCTTTTTGTTTGTATGCTCAATCTCTTAGTGCAAAATAATGTCATGTTATATTGCCCCTTATGATAGCAACCTTTATTGTGTAGTTTGTCGCTTTTATTCTTTGCCATCACAAGTTCGTACAACACTCAATATTCTCTTACACTTTTAGAAGCAATTTTTATTGCCTTATTGCACCGATGACAACTTACTTGAAGGATCTTACACAATCCTTAGGTAGGTATGGTGGACTCCTCAAAATAAGATTTGGGTTTAAGGGTTTTTGGATGCACAAGTAGTATCTCTACTTAGTGCAGCATTTTTGGCTAGCAAAGATGGGGGACAAGCACCACCTGTTGAAGGGTCTTTGACAATATAACTTGTATGTGAATATGAACAAAGATACATCGTTGCATTATCTTCCTTGTCCAACGTCAAAAAAATTTGGCAAATAATATTTTGATGGGGGCACACAATCACAAAAGATGTCCAAGATAGTGTATTTGCATGTGAATCTTCTTCCCTTATTAATTCTTTCATGAATTGCATCATTGACCAATGTTATGTTTGTAAATCTCCAATAAAATTTTCTACTTATACTTTTCCTTATGTGATGTCATTACTTACCATAAGATTAGCATATGATCTTTTTCATTTATTTCCTTTCTTTTTATTGAACATGAAAGTAAATAAAACAAAACTCAAACTAAACTTTATTATATATCTCGCACATAATTACAAGGATAGATCACTAAGCAAACACTCGAAAAGAAAGGATCGAACTAAACTTTTATTCATCTAAAGCAAAATATAACTATGGATCGAACTATGATAAGTAAAGGTAAAAGATAATGGAGGCGATACGATACCGGGGCACCTCCCCCATGCTTGGCACAAGCTAAGGTGAGTGCCCATACCCGATACTCAATTTCCCTTTGGTGATGAAGAAGGAGGTGGTGGTGATGAAGTGGTAGCAATCTTGTCCTTAATAATCAAAAGATTCTCCAATCTACGGATGACGCTCCGGAGGGTGATGATATGCTCTTGCAACAGAATATTTTCACAGGTGAGATATTTATTTTGCATACAAACTGTTTTGATTATCCAAAAGGCTTCGATCTCGGTGGGGGTGAGATGATCATAGTAAGATTTAAGAATATCTTCTTCTTCCTCCTCAGCAAGCAAGGCCTGCTCAACCACCGGCGCTTGAACTCCAGTGACCTCCTTGCTCTTGTCCCCTTTGACAGCTTCATTGGGCTCTTCTCTCTTTAGCTCGATCTTCATCAACCAAGCATCCTCTTCTACGTTGTTGGAGGAGGGAGAAGACATGATGCCTGGCTTAATAGATCTGACCGAAAACATCAAGGAAAAGAAAATAGAAGATTTCTCCGCGATACGGTGGTCAATAGGTTCGGGGGGTATAAAGATTTTTTTATCTTGGGAAACAAGCAAAAGGAAGAAAAATGGAGTCCAGATGGTACCCGAGGTGGGCACAACCCACCTGGGCGCGCCTGGCAAGCCAGGCACGCCTTGGTGTCTTGTGCCCACCAGGGGTGCCTTCCTGGTTGTTTCTTATTTTCCTAATTTTTTATATATTCCAAAACTGACAGAATTTTTTTGCGGAGTCCGTTTACTTACGTATCACGTACCTCCTCTTTTTTTCACGATTCTGGAGTGTTCCGGAAGGTTTCCTTCATATGTTCTTCCGGTGTCATAGTTTGGATAATATGGCTTTCAACATTAATGGGAATACTTGAGATATAATGTTTTATTCTTTACCCATTGACAACCTTCGGGTTGGTACCTTCGGCATTATTTATTTTGATAGCTCTAGATCGATAAACCTCCTTGACAACATAGGGTCCTTCCCATTTGGAGAGGAGTTTTCCTGCAAAGAATCTGAAACAAGAGTTGTACAAAACAAAATATTCTCCTACTTTGAACTCCTGCTTTTGGATTCTTTTATCATCCCATCTTTCGACTTATTCTTTAAATAACTTGGCATTTTCATAAGCTTGGGTTCTCCATTCATCTAATGATCTAATATCAAATAACATCTTTTCACCGACAAGTTTGAAATCATAGTTGAGTTCTTTAATTGCCCAATATGCTTTATGTTCTAACTTAAGAAGCAAATGACAAGATTTTCCATAGACCATTTTATTAGGAGAGATACCCAAAGGATTTTTATATGCTGTTCTATAAGCCCAAAGTGCATCATCTAATTTCTTAGACCAATTCTTTCGGGACCTATTGACAGTTTTTTTATAAAATCAACTTTATTTCTCTATTGTTAAGTTCAACTTGACCACTAGAGTGGGGATGATAAGGTGATGCAATTATATGGTTAACATCATACTTAGCAAGCATTTTACGGAAAGCACCATGAATAAAGTGTCAACCACCATCAGTCATTAAAATATCTAGGGACTCCAAACCTTGGGAAAATAACTTCCTTGAGCATTTTAATAGAGGTGTTGTGATCAACACTACTAGTTGGAATAGCTTCTACCCACTTAGTAACATAATCAACAACAAGCAAAATATGTGTATACCCATTAGAGGAAGGAAAAGATCCCATACAATCAAAACCCCATACATCAAATGGTTCAACAGCAAGAGAATAATTCATAGGCATTTCCCGATGCTTCATCACAAGATAAAACAAACTTACGGGCACCCTTGAAGAGAGTAGGCCAATAAAAACCAGATTGCAATACCTTGTGAGTAGTTCTATCTCCCGCATGATGCCCTCCATAAGCTTCAGAGTGACATTTCCATAGGAATTGTCCCTGTTCATGCTCGGGTACACAATGTCTATTAATACCATCTACTCCTTCTTTATAAAGATGTGGGTCATCCCAAAAGTAATTTCTTAGATCATAGAAGAATTATTTTTTATTTTGTTGGTATGTGAAGCTAGGTGGTATATATTTAGCAACAATGTGATTAGCATAGTCAGCATACCAAGGAGTGTTATGAGAAACATTTGTTGCAGCTAATTGTTCATCAGGAAAACTATCATTAATAGGTTGTGGGTCATCAAGAATATTCTCTAACCTAGACAAGTTATCTGCCACGGGGTTCTCAGCTCCTTTTCTATCAATGATATATAAGTCAAATTCCTGTAGCAGAAGAACCCACCTAATAAGTCTAGGTTTAGCATCTTTCTTTTCCATAAGATATTTTATAGCAGCATGATCTGTGTGAACAATTACTTTAGAATCAATAATGTAAGATCTAAATTTATCACAAGCAAACACCACTACTAAAAATTCTTTCTCGGTAGTAGCATAATTTTGTTGGGTACTGTCTAGAGTTTTACTAGCATAATGAATAACATTTAATTTCTTATCAACTCTTTGTCCTAGAACAAAACCAACATCATAATCACTAGCATCACACATAATTTCAAAAGGCAAGTTCCAATCAGGTGGTTGAACAATAGGTGCCGAAATCAAAGCTTTCATAAGTGTTTCAAAGGCTTCTACACAATCATCATCAAAAACAAATGCAACATCCGTTTGTAAAATATTTTTAAGGGGCCTAGAAATTTTAGAGAAGTCTTTATAAATCTCCTATGGAAACCAGCATGACCGAGGAAACTACGAATACCTTTGATATCTTTAGGACATGGAATTTTCTCAATTGCATCAACTTTAGCTTTATCCACCTCCGTTCAAAAATTTTATGCCCCAAGACAATGCCTTCATTAACCATAAAGTGGCATGCGGGAGTCCTGGATTAGGGGGTCTCCGGACAGCTGGACTATATCCTTTGGCCGGACTGTTGGACTATGAAGATACAAGATTGAAGACTTCGTCCCGTGTCCGGATGGGACTCTCCTTGGCGTGGAAGGCAAGCTAGGCATTACGGATATGTATATCTCCTCCTTTGTAACCGACCTTGTGTAACCCTAGCCCCCTCCGGTGTCTATATAAACCAGAGGGCTTTAGTCCGTAGGACAACATACAATCATACCATAGGCTAGCTTCTAGGGTTTAGCCTCTCTGATCTCGTGGTAGATCCACTCTTGTACTACTCATATTATGAAGAATAATCAAGCGAGACGTAGGGTTTTACCTCCATTAAGAGGGCCCGAACCTGGGTAAAACATCGTGTCCCCTGCCTCCTGTCACCATCCGCCTTAGACGCACAGTTCGGGACCCCCTACCCGAGATCAGCCGGTTTTGACACCGACATTGGTGCTTTCATTAAGAGTTCCACTGTGCCGTCACTGTAAGGAAGGATGCCTCGTCTCGTTGTTAAAAACAACATTACCGCTGGGGGAGCCCTGGCTGTCGGCCAAACTCTTTGCCTGGGCAGTTTCATCATGACCGCCCGTTCGGCTGCTGCACCGACGATGACTTCTCGGGTCATCAAAAACAGCCTCCACGTTGGCTCGGATGGATCCAATGGAGCTCTCCTCCCTAAACGATCTCTTGGATCACATCGCTGCCTTGGGAGTCGCTATGGACTATGATCGGATTGGGCTTAAACCCGATCAACGGGAGATTAACTCTCCACCGGTCACCCATCATATCGCGGTGGTGGAGGAACAATGTGGCGATTCTTCCTCTATTTTGAAGACTAACTATGTCTGGATTCCCGAGCTCTCCGAGCCAGATACCCGTTTACGGGAGGACATCACCCAAGCCCTGAACCTCCTCGGCCCCTGGGTCTCAGATCGGGTAGGGGTTCGGACTCAAATCCACCCACCCACCCAGACATAAATGATCTTTCCCACATCAGGCAAGAGCCCCATGAAACAGTACATCATTATTGGGCCAGATTCCTCCTTGTGATGAACAAGGTTAAGGACTGTCGCGAGGAAGACGCGGTCTAATTTTCTGCAATAATTGCACGGACAAGGGAATCCTTAATGCCTTAAGTCGCCGTGACATATCACGCTTCGCTGACTTGGCGTCCATAGTACGAAAGTACTGTGCGATGGAAAGCGCCTGGAAAACCGAAACGAAATTTTGGGATAATCCGGCACAGAATATACACCCAGTCCGAAGTAAAAGGGTGCACTATCATAAGACACCCAAGTTATTTACGAAGAAACAAAAACCCTCTACAGGGTATGGAACCGTATTGGAGAGATGGCTTAACGGACCCTGCAAAATTCATAGTACAGCGGATACCATACCAACACACAGCCTTAGAGCATGTTGGATACTCTGGCAGGTGGCCAAAAGTGGTGAGGATCTTCTCATCCCAAACGCCACAGAGCACCATCCCATGGATAACAATACGGTATTAACAGTCTTTGAAACCTTCGCATCAAATAATAGGCGCAAGCGAACACTCCGCAACCTCGCCGAAATCTGCCACGTAGCAGCAATGAATCCATGGAGTGACACAGATATTACCTTCAATGCCAGTGACGAACCTAAATTCCGAACAGCCCGAGCACCAGCTGCACTGGTCCTCAGTACAATTGTGGACGGCTTTCGACTCACCAAAGTACTCATGGACGGCGGCAGTGGATTAAACCTCATATATGAGGAAACTCTTCAAAAAATGGAAATAGACTGGAACCGCATTGAGCGAAGCAGCACAACCTTCAGAGGAATCATCCCCAGTCGGGAAGCACGTTGTGCTGGGAAAATCACACTAGATGTGGTATTCGGCACGTCGGAGAACTATAGGTCTAAAGAAATTACATTCCAAGTGGCCCCGTTCAGTAGTGGATACCACGCCCTTTTAGGATGGGAGGCGTTCACGATCTTCCAAGCCGTACCCCATTATGGGTACATGAAGCTCAAAATGCCTGGGCCCAACGGAATCATCACCCTCGCTAGTGATCCGGACACAGCACTCCACGCCGAAAACAAAACAGCCGCATTGGCCCTCGAGGCATTATCCGAAGCCCTTTCGGCCGAGGAATTAACTGCGCTACGCTCCACAGTGGACAGGGACAACGTGATACTTGACAAGAGATCCAAGTCCACCTCTTTTAAACCAGCAGATGAAATAGTCAAATTCCAAGTCCACCCAATGGACCCAACAAAAACAGCTTCCATCGGGGCATAGTTAAACCCCGCCATGGACACCGCACTATGAGAGTTCTTGCGCGAGAATTGGGACATATTCGCCTGGCACCCCTCAGACATGCCAGCAATCCCACGCAGGCTGGCCGAGCACAGCCTCAATATTCTAAAGGGATTCAAGCCGGTCAAGCAGACTCTTCGGCGTTTCTCTGAACCTAAGAGAAAAGCTATGGGAGAGGAACTAGCCAAGTTATTGGAGGCCGGATTCTTAGAGAAATAAAACACCCGGACTGGCTAGCAAACCTGGTTATGGTACCAAAGAAGGACAAATCCTGGAGCCTATGTGTCGATTTCAAAGACCTCAACAAGGCTTGCCCGAAGGATCCCTTCCCCCTCCCCGGCATTGATCAAATTATCGATGCTACCGCAGGACACGAGTCATTGTGTTTCCTCGACGCATACTCCGGCTACCACCAAATCAAGATGGCGGAGTCCGACCAAGCCGCAACTGCATTTATCACACCATACGGCCCTTTCTGCTTCAACACAATGCCTTTTGGGCTCAAAAACGCTGGCGCAACATATCAGCGCATGATTCAGACATGTCTGGAGAAACAGATCAGCAAAACAGTAGAGGCATACGTAGATTATGTGGTCGTCAAAACCAAACACGACGACTCTCTAATAGAGGACTTGAGGCTCACATTCGACAACCTCCGAACATACGACATCAAGCTCAATCCGGAAAAATGCTTTTTCGGTGTACCAGCCGGAAGGCTCCTTGGCTTTATTGTCTCCAATAGAGGAATTGAAGCTAATCCGGCCAAAATCCGAGCTCTGTCACAGTTGGCTATCCCAACGGACCTCAAACAAATCCAAAAATTAACTGGATGTGTGGCGGCTCTAAGCCGCTTTATCTCCCGCTTAAGAGAAAAGGCATTACCCCTTTATCGCCTCCTTCGGCGCACCGAACACTTCGAGTGGACGGACGCTGCCACAGCCGGATTGGAAGAAATAAAAGCCATACTAGCAACCAACCCAATCCAGGCCGCGCCAAACATCAGCGAACCAATGTTGGTGTACATTGCGGCAACTCATCAGGTTGTAAGCGCAGTGCTCGCCGTCGAACGAGAAGCGGACAGACATAAATTCCCTCTTCAAAAGTCGGTATATTATGTATCCACTATCCTCATTCCATGCAAATCACGGTACCCACATTATCAAAAGATAGCCTATGCGGTATTCATGGCATCCCGGAAGCTGCGATACTACTTTCAAGAGTGTTCGATTACAGTAGCCTCGGAACTACCACTTAACGATATTATAAACAACCGCGACGCCACGGGCCGGATTGCCAAATGGGCCATTGAGCTCCTCCCGTTTGACATAACATACAAACCTTGGTGAGCCATTAAATCACAAGTATTGGCGGACTTTGTCGCCGAATGGACGAAAGCCGAACTCCCTAAAGAGTACGGCACATACTCTAATTGGATCATGCACTTCGACGGCTCCAAAATGTTGGCTGGTCTGGGGGCTAGCGTCGTCCTAACGTCCCCAACTGGAGATACAGTTCAATACATACTACAGATACTATATACAGACTCCAACAACGCAGCCGAATACGAAGCCCTGTTACATGGTCTTCGGATGGCAGTTTCGATGGGAATTCAACGCCAGGAGGTGTGTGGGGATTCAAACCTCGCAATATCCCAAATAAATGGAGATTTCGGTGCCGAGGATCCAAAGATGGCGGCCTATGGAAATGCCGTCCTAAATATGTCAGCTCGGTTCGAGGGGCTCGAATTTCACCATGTGGCTCGGGAAAATAATCAGGCGGCGGATATCCTCCCCCGCATCGGCGCAAAACATGATGTGGTCCCCCCAACATATTTTTGGAAAAGCTGTTTAAGCCATCCATGGTATGGGAAGGGGACACCGGTAACAATAGTCCAGAACCGACCACAATACTCGATACCGAAGACTCTGACATAATCGGAGGCTCTGCCACCGAAATAACACCCTCAGCCCACGTAATAATGGCCATCATCGCCCCGTGGACAGAACCATTCCTGGCCTACCTAACTAGGCAGGAACTTCCCGAGGACCAAAATGAGGCACGCTGCATAGTGCGGTGATCCAAAGCCTACAGGGTCCACGAGGGAGAGCTGTGTAAAAAAGCACTACCAGAGTCCTTCAAAGGTGCATCTCCGAAGATGAAGGGCAGAAGCTCTTGGCAGAAATTCACGCCGGACTCGGCGGCCACCACGCCGCAGCCCAGGCCCTTGTTAGAAAGGCCTTCCGTACAGGTTTTTATTGGCCGACGGCCCGGGCAAACGCACAGGACTTGGTCCAACACTGCGTCAGTTGCCAGCTTTTTGCAAACCAAAGCCACATGCCACCCACCGCCTTCCAAACAATCCCCATTACCCGGCCCTTCGCGGTCTGGGGGCTTGACATGGTGGGACCCCTTAAAGGGGGAACCCATAAGAAAAAATACTTACTGGTCATGGTGGATAAATTCACCAAATGGATAGAAGCCAAACCTGTTAAAATGGCCGAATTCGGACCGGTGATAGACTTCATATCCGGGGTTGTACACCTTTATTGTGTCCCACATAGCATCATCACTGACAACGGCACGAACTTTACGGTCGACGAGGTAAAACTTTGGTGCAGCAACATGGGCATCAAGCTCGATTATGCTTCTGTCTATCACCCACAAACCAACGGCCAAGTTGAGCAAGCAAATGGTCTTATTATGAGCAGCATCAAACCCAGATTAGTGCGGTCCTTAAAGGAGTCTAACACGCACTGGGAAGAGGAGCTCGACTCCGTACTCTGGGGGCTACGGACCACACCGAATCGTACTACCGGATACACACCCTTCTTTATGGTGTACGATGCAGAGGCGGTTCTGCCCTACGACATAATTCATGACTCGCCTCAAGTGCGCATGTACGAAGAAAGAGAAGCCGAGCTCAATCGGCAGGACAGTCTGGACACCCTGGAGGAGGAGCGCGACGTGGCAAAAGCCCGTTCCGTATTCTATCAGCAACAGGCTCAAAGATACCAAAACAGAGAAGTACGGGCCAAACCTTATAATGTTGGCGAGTTAGTTCTACGCCTGCCGAAGAAGAAAAAGACCAGGATCGAGCCCAAATGGGAAGGTCCCTTCATTATTGACCAAGTTCTGACCGGTGGAGCGTATCGTCTGCAGGATTCATCGAATAATTGACTTGAGCCGAACCCATGGAACGCAGCCAGGCTCTGAAGATTCTACGCCTAGCGCCAGACTCTATGTTCGTCTCCTTCCTCTGTCCATTTTTCGCACATACATTATATGTATTTTTTCTCTTTCTTTCTTCTATTCTTTATTTAGGCCTTCAAGGGCCAACTTGTGCCTCACTTGCACACTATAGACGCGCTAAACGCGCTCATTAAACCAGTGGGCTTCTTATAGAGAAGCTTAATTATTTATCTGGGCTTCATGCCCTGCACATGTGTTATTCTTCCACATGTACCTTTTCTTCACCATTATATGCATCGATATGACTTAAGTTTTGGCCAAGCTGCTTTGCATGGCTCTTGTATTTATGCCCTACATTCCCGTTAATTCGGCTAGGGCATAAGGGGAGCACCTCTGCGATTGTTACTGCCGGGTCAGCCGGATGTGTACCTCGGACTGGGTGAAGCCGAAAGCTAGCGTTCTTAAGGGAATATTCGGTCGGTGAACAAAAGATGATTTTTATTCATTTTCCATATATATATGCCCCAGATGTTTTTTCCTGCGTCTCCTCTCGCAGTCCGGACATGCACTTTAGGGCATGCTTACCTAGGGAAAGGAACCTCTAACGGAACTATTCTCCCTGGAAGATGTTTCTTACTAACCATGTAATATAACATAACTAGTTGGGTACTTGTCTGTTCAAGCACTAATGACCCCTACGCCTAGTTTCCACGCATACCCCGGTTCTTATATAACTGAGCGGGTATTCGGACACACTCCGGACTATCGGGTCCCGAGGCTGAAGCGGAAAGGTCCGCCATGACAAATGATTTACAATCCGGCTAGAAGGCATCATACATGTCACTTTAATTACATAGTCATGTAGACTGAATAAATTCCTCTTCTATACCATCCAACAGGTTGTTTAGCCTACAATCCTATTGGGAATACTTTCCGCCTAATTCTACTTGCCCATACACTAAGCTAACGGGGATCTCTTTCCCATCGGGCCCCACAAGTCCGACCTCGGCCATGTGGTTCGGGTCAGCCTTGGTATACCGCGTCTTCACCATGGCCCAGGCTTCCCTGGCACCTTGATGGCAGGCCGATATCTTCCATAATCGGAAGCGCCGTCGTGCTCCCTTGAGCTTCACTGCAAGCTCTACAATGCCTTCTGGCAGGGAGACAGATGGCCACAAGGCCTAGGCAATACCTTGCATCACCTGCCGAACTTGTTCGTGCAATTGTGAAAGCTCGGGTAGAAGATCACCCGCAGACCCGGGCATCTCCTCCGCGGGACGACCCATCAGCATACCTACAGACATAACTCTGTTAGCCGGCTTCTTCGCTGAACTCCTTCAAAAGGGTTCGTTCAAGCACTTACTGAAAATGCCACGTCGAAGCCGCTTATTCTCCTCGGAGTCTGCAAGCTGGGCTCGAACATCTTTCAGTTCCACGCTCAGCTTGGTGTTGGCGTCTTGGAGATTGTTTTTTCCCGCCTGACCTCAGTCATCATGCATTCGCTAGCCTTAAGCTGTCGTACGACATGTTGGTCCTCCGGATTATCTCTGGATTCATCTGCAACATCTATTGTTAGATCTGCAGCCACGCCGCACGCTATATGGTACCCATCATTCTTTGAAACAAATGTTACCAGCTGGGGACTTTTTAGGTTCCTTCAATGTGGCAACGGCGGCCCGAAGTTGGGTCTTGCATTCCTCCAGCTCCTGTGGCAGTCGAGTATTCTTCTCTGTAAGAACCTGCACAATAGATTATCCTTAAATCAGTTCTGCTAACTGTTTCAAGTCTAAGGGGCTACTGATATACATTATCGTCAGATTTTCTTACCCGTACATCCCTTACATACTGGTCCATGGCTCTGGCTAGACCATTTTGAGCAACACGGAGGTACGCGTCTCCAGAATTGAAGGCATCAAATGCCTCTAATGAGAAGCAAGCGTCCGGAGTACGGCCCGGCAACGCCTATGATTCATGGCGCTCTCCACTTCTGAATTTGTAGCGGGTAGTCTATCCGCATCCTCTGTAGGGGGGAGTATCAGGCATCCGCCCCATGTCGGGTTCCGCCTCTATGTCTGGTCCTGGAGCCCGACTGGTGGAAGCATCATCGGCAGCCTCACCAGACATATTCCGGCGAGCGTTTTTTCTGTTAAAGAAACACGGACGTCATTACATTTTGAGAAAGACGACAACCACGGAGCGGGGTTTTTGTCATACCTCTACGCCGGCGTCTCCGCCCTGACCGCCTTCCTTTTTGGCCTACCCGGCCTCGGTGCCTCTTGTTGGCAAGTTGCTGCGGGTTCGGCACAGCGTCCCGAACGCCTTCCCTGTAAAACACCATACGTATATGGTAGGTGAAGTGTCTAAAAAGGGATCCTAGTCTTTGGAGTTGGGATTTTTTGGTTTTTCTTACGTGCGACGCAGGAAGCAGTCCGGGATAGTCGGTCGTAATGGCCACCATGGCGTCATCACAGCTTAATTGATAGAATTGCCGGTCTATCAGCTCCATGAATATGCCCAAGTCCGGGATCGAGGGCCCGGTTAGGGTCCTCTGGTTGTGGAGATGGGCTGTTGACCTCCCATATGACTTTTCACAATTCCTGCCGCAAAATGGCAAGGTGAGTGCCTACGGCAAAGAATGCAGGAAGAATGGGAGTAAGGAGATATAACTCACCCAGCTTGGAGGGTTGTACATGGAGAATCCAGCCCCTGGCTTGATGCGGGTGAACTCCTCCTCCTCTCCCTTGAATAACTCGGACAGAATTTTTGCTAATGCAGCAGCATTGTCCGGACCCTTATGCCCACAACGGGTGGCATCATCTTCCCCGTTAAAACACCACAGGGGGTGCCCTCGATAATGAAGTGGCTGCACTCCCTGCATTATGCATATTGACATAACCTCGATTACTGTCAATCATGATTGAGCCAGCGCTTTAATCCGGTTCATCAGGTAAAGGACTTCCCCATTGTCTTCCTCCTGGGGGCTCCGCGGGAACCATCTTCGGCGTTTCTTCAGAGGAGCATTGTTGAACTCAGGAAGGCCCCGCCGAACAGGGTCCGGAAGGGGGACATCCTCCATATAAAACCATTCCGGAGGCCAGTCCTCGGACGTCTTCTTCGGAGTACCGGACAAGTATCTGGTTTCGGCGATGCACCATATTTCGGCTCCGCCCACTTGATAAAGTGACCCCTCCTGTGTGTGGGGGACGAGGAAAAATAACCTTTTCCACAGCTCGAAATGAGCCTCGCAGCCCAGGAATAACTCGCAGAGGGCAACATAGCCGATGATGTGTAATATGGAAGCAGGGGTGAAATTATGCAGTTGGAGGCCGTAAAACTCCAGGAGCCCGCGGAGGAACGGATGAATTGGAAATCCGATTCCCCTTAATAGGTAAGGAACAAGGCATACCCGCTCCCCCGTAGAGGGACTGGCGAAGCTCTTCGCTTGCTCCCCGCCATTGTAGGTGGCGAGCCCGGCTCGGACAGGAACCATATACGCTGGAGGGAGAAATCCCTTAGTCTGCAGTTCGACTAATCGACTGTGTGGGACAGAACACCTCTCCCAATCACCGGGCTTAGGGCTACGGGGGCGGGAGGAGGAGCTGCGGTTGTCGGCCATGCTGGAGTGGATTTTTCCGAAGCGCGCTCCAATGGATTCTCGCTGGGGGAGGATGATATGGATTGGATCTGAGAATCCCAATCCCTTTAATAGAAAATTTATTTATCTGGCTAGGGGGGAGAATGTAAAAACGCCCTGGCTCCTCGTATTCATTCGACGCGTGGAAGATAGCCCTTATTGGGCGCAGAAGCCAAGAGGACCAACATTTATGGGGCCGGACACTGCTTAACAAACATTTGAGATCTGGAGAAGAACCCGCCTTGCAATGCCGAAGACAATACTGCGGGTCGGACTTGACGTCTTTGAAGCCTGGTTCGGGGGCTACTGAGGGAGTCCTAGATTAGGGGGTCTCCGGACAGCCGGACTATATCCTTTGGCCGGACTGTTGGACTATGAAGATACAAGATTGAAGACTTCGTCCCGTGTCCGGATAGGACTCTCCTTGGTGTGGAAGGCAAGCTAGGCAGTACGGATATGTATATCTCCTCCTTTGTAACAGACCTTGTGTAACCCTAGCCCCCTCCGGTGTCTATATAAACCGGAGGGCTTTAGTCCGTAGGACAACATACAATCATACCATAGGCTAGCTTCTAGGGTTTAGCCTCTCTGATCTCGTGGTAGATCCACTCTTGTACTGCTCATATTATCAAGAATAATCAAGCATGACGTAGGGTTTTACCTCCATCAAGAGGGCCCGAACCTGGGTAAAACATCGTGTCCCCTGCCTCCTGTTACCATCTGCCTTAGAAGCACAGTTCGGGACCCCCTACCCGTGATCCGCCAGTTTTGACACCGACATGGCACTTCTCCCAATTCAAGACAAGATTAGTTTGCTCGCATGTCTGCAAAACTCGATCAAGGTTGCGTAAGCAAGAGCCAAAAGAAGTTCCGTAAACGAAAAAATCATCCACGAAAACTTCAACAATATTTTCACAAAAATCAGAGAATATAGCAGGCATACATCTTTGAAATGTAGCAGATGCTTTTACATAAACCAAAAGGCATACGTCTATAAGCATAAGTTCCAAAAGGACAAGTAAAGGTGGTTTTCTCTTGATTAGGTTGTTAGATAGGTATTTGAGAAAAACCAGAATATCCATCAAAGAAGCAAAAATGTGTGTGCTTAGATAACCTTTCTAGCATTTGATCAATAAAAGGCAAAGGGTAATGATCTTTTCTAGTAGCTTTATTTAATTTTATAAAATCAATTATGATTCTATAACGAGTGACAATTCTTTGTGGAATAAGTTCATTTTTATCATTAGGAACAACAGTAATACCTCTCTTCTTAGGAACACAGTGAACAGAACTTACCCATCTACTATCAGCTACAGGAAATATTATACTTGCTTCCAGAAGCTTCAATATTTCACTTCTTACCACTTCTCTCATTTTAGGATTTAAACGTCGTTGGTGATCAACAACGAGTTTAGCATCATGCTCCATATTAATTTTGTGCTGACAGAGAGTGGGACTAAAGCCCTTTAAATCATCAAGAGTATATCCAATAGCAGCTCGGTGCTTCTTCGGAACCTTAAATAATCTTTCTTCTTCATGTTCTGAAAGGTTAGCACTAATAATAACAGGATATATCTTTTTCTCATCAAGATAAGCATGTTTCAACGTGTCTGGTAATTGTTTTAATTCAAACTCAGGATCACCTTTAGGTGGAGGTGAAGGAAATATGCCCTAGAGGCAATAATAAAGTTCTTATTTTGTATTTCCTTATATCATGATAAATGTTTATTATTCATGCTAGAATTGTATTAATCGGAAACTAGATACATGTGTGGATACGTAGACAAAACACCATGTCCCTAGTGAGCATCTACTAGACTAGCTCGTTAATCAAAGATGGTTAAGTTTCCTAACCATAGACATGTGTTTTCATTTGATGAACGGGATCACATCATTAGGAGAATGATGTGATGGACAAGACCCATCCGTTAGCTTAGCATACTGATCATTCAGTTTTATTGCTATTGTTTTATTCATGTCATATACACATTCCTTTGACTATGACATTATGCAACTCTCGGATACCGGAGGAATGCCTTGTGTGCTATCAAACGTCACAACGTATCTGGGTGATTACAAAGATGCTCTACAGGTATCTCCGAAGGTGTTTGTTGGGTTGGCATAGATCGAGATTAGGATTTGTCACTCCAAGTATAGGAGAGGTATCTCTGGGCCCTCTCGGTAATGCACATCAAAATAAGCCTTGCAAGCAATGTAACTAATGAGTTAGTTGTAGGATGATGTATTACAGAATGAGTAAAGAGACTTGCAGGTAATAAGATTGAACTAGGTATGAAGATACCGGCGATCAAATCTCGGGCAACTAACATACCGAGACAAAGGGAATTACATATGTTGTCATAAAGGTTCGACTCATAAAGATCTTCGTAGAATAGGAGCCAATATGGGCATCCAGGTTCCGCTATTGGTTATTGACCGTATAGGTGTCTCGGTTATGTCTGCATAGTTCTCGAACCGGTAGGGTCCACACTCTTAACTTCCATTGACGATATAGTTTTATATGAGTTATGTATGTTGGTGACCCAATGTTGTTTGGAGTCCCCGATGAGATCACGGACATGACGAGGAGCTCTTGAATGGTCCGGACGTAAAGAATGATATATAGGATAATAGTGTTTGGTCTCCGGAAGGGTTCTGGAATTCACCGGAAGGGGTTCCGGATGTTTCCCGAAATGTTTGGGTACGTGAACACTTTATTTGGGCCAAAGGGGAAAGCCCATGAATATTTTGGAAAGTGCAAAAGGAAGTTTTGCGGAGACCAGAGGCTAGACGGCGTCTAGGGGGTAGACGCCGGGAACCCTGTCATCTAGCCCTGGAGTCCGAGAAGAACTCTTACCTTTCGCGCAAAACCGACTTTGAGGAGGATTTTACTCCAAGTTTCGACCCCAAGGCTCAACATATAAATAGAGTGGCAGGGCTACCACCCAAGAGACATCAAGATTCACCAATCCGTGTGCCGGAAACCGCGTCCCCTCTAGTTTATCCTCTGTCTAGTTTATGTACTGCTTGGCGAAGCCCTGCGGAGATTGTTTTTCATCACCAACCATCACCATGCCGTCGTGCTGTCAGAACTCATCTACTACTTCACCCGTCTTGCTGGATCAAGAAGGCGAGGACGTCATCAAGCTGAACGAGTGCTGAACACAGAGGTGTCGTATGTTCGGTACTTGATCGGGATGGATTGTGAAGGTGTATGACTACATCAATCGCGTTGATAAATGCTTCCACTTTGTGATCTTCAAGGGTATGAAGATGCTCTCCCCCTCTCATTTCTATGCATCTCCTAGATAGATCTTGCGTGAGCGTAGGAATTTTTTTGAAATTGCATGCTATGTTTCCCAACAGTGGTATCGGAGCCAGGTCTATGCGTAGATGATATGCACGAGTAGAACACAAAGAGTTGTGGGCAGTGATCATCATAATGCTTACCACAAATGTCTTATTTTGATTTGACGGTATTTTTGGATGAAGCGGCCCGAACCAACCTTACATGACCACGTTCATGAGACCGGTTCCACCGACAGACATGCAACTAGTTTTGCATAAAGGTGGCTGGCGGGTGTCTGTTTCTCCAACTTTAGCTGATCGAATTTGACTGCGACTGGTCCTTGTTGAAGGTTAAAACAACAAACTTGATAAATCACCGTTGTGGTTTTGATGCGTAGGTCAAAATGGTTCTTGCTAGAAGCCTGTAGCAGCCACGTAAAACTTGCAACAACAAAGTAGAGGACGTCCAACTTGTTTTTGCAGGGCATGTTGTGATGTGATATATTCAAGACATTATGTGATATATGTTATTGTATGAGATGATCATGTTTTGTAAAAGTTATCGGCAGCTGGCAGGAGTCTTATGGTTTTCACTTTATTGTATGAAATGCAAACGCCATGTAATTGCTTTACTTTATCACTATGCGTTAGCGATAGTTGTAGAAGCAATAGTTGGCAAGACGACCATGATGCTACGATGGAGATCAAGGTGTCAAGTTGGGTAACGATGGAGATCATGACGGTGCTTTGGAGATGGAGATCAAAGGCACAAGATGATGATGGCCATATCATGTCACATATGTTGATTGCATGTGATGTTTATCTTTTATGCATCTTATTTTGCTTAGTACGACGGTAGTATTATAAGATGATCCCTCACTAAAATTTCAAGGTATAAGTGTTCTCCCTGAGTATGCACCATTGCGACAGTTCATCATGTTGAGACACCACGTGATGATCGGGTGTGATAGGCTCTATGTTCACATACAACGAGTGCAAGACATTTTAGCACATGCGGAATACTCGGGGTAAACTTGACGAGCCTAGCATGTACAGACATGGCCTTGGAACACTGGAGACCAAAAGGTCGAACGTGAATCATATAGTAGATATGATCAACATAGATATGTTCCCATTGATGACTACTCCATCTCACGTGATGATCGGACATGGTTTACCTTATTTGGATCACGTAATCATTTAGACGACTAGAGGAATGTCTATCTAAGTGGGAGTTCTTAAGTAATATGATTAATTGAATTGAATTTATCATGAACTTAGTCCTGATAGTTTTTGCATATCTATGTTGTAGATCAATGGCCCGTGCTACCATTCCCTTGAATTTTAATGCATTCCTAGAGAAAGCTAAGTTGAAAGATGATGGTAGAAACTACACGGACTGGGTCCATAACTTGAGGATTAACCTCATTGCTGCATAGAAGAATTATGTCCTTGATGCACCGCTAGGTGAAATGCCTGCTGCAGGAGCATATGCTGCTGTTATGAACGTCTTGAAAGCTCGATCTAATGACTACTCGATAGTTCAATGTGCCATGCTTTACGGCTTAGAATCGGGACTTCAAAGACGTTTTGAACGTCATGGACCACATGAGATGTTCAAGGACTTGAAGTTAATATTTCAAGCAAATGCCCGAGTTGAGAGATATGAAGTCTCCAACAAGTTCTATAGCTGCAAGATGGAGGAGAACAGTTCTGTCAGTGAACACATACTCAAAATGTCTGGGTATCATAATCACTTGACTCAGCTGAGAGTTAATCTTCCTGATGATAGTGTTATTGATAGATTTCTTCAATCACTGCACCAAGCTACAAAGGCTTCATGATGAACTATAATATGCAAGGGATGGATAAGACAATTCCCGAGCTATTCGCAATGCTCAAAGCTGCGGAGGTAGAAATCAAGAAGGAGCATCAAGTGTTGATGGTTAACAAGACCACTAGTTTCAAGAAAAGGGGCAAGGGAAAGAAGGGGAACTTCAAGAAGAATGGCAAGCAAGTTGCCACCCCCGGGAAGAAGCCCAAGTCTGGACCCAAGCCTGAAATTGAGTGCTTCTACTGCAAAGGGACTGGTCACTGGAAGCGGAACTGCCCCAAGTATTTGGCGGATAAGAAGTATGGCAAAGTGAACAAAGGTATATTTGATATACATGTTATTGATGTGTACCTTACTAATGCTCATGGTAGCTCCTGGGTATTTGATACTAGTTTGGTTGCTCATATTTTTAACTCGAAAAAGGGGCTACAAATTAAATGAAGATTGGCTAAGTATGAGGTGACGCTGCGCGTCGGGAATGGTTCCATGGTCGATGTGATCGCCGTCGGCACGCTACCTCTACATCTACCTTCGCGATTAGTTTTAGACCAGAATAATTGTTATTTGGTGCCAGCATTGAACATGAACATTATATCTGGATCTTGTTTGGTGTGAGACGGTTATTCATTTAAATCAGAGAATAATGGTTGTTCTATTTATATGAGTAATATCTTTTATGGTCATGCACCCTTGAAGATTGGAATATTTTTATTGAATCTCGATTGTGGTGATACACATATTCATAATATTGATGCCAAAAGATGCAAAGTTGATAACGATAGTGCAACATATTTGTGGCACTGCTGTTTAGGTCATATTGGTGTAAAGCGCATGAAGAAACACCATGCAGATGGGCTTTTGGAATCACTTGATTATGAATCATTTGATGCTTGTGAACCATGCCTCATGGGCAACATGACTAAAACTCCGTTCTCCAGAACAATGGAGTGACCTACTGACTTATTGGAAATAAAACATACCGATGTATGCGGTCCGATGAGTGTTGAGGCTTGCGGCGGGTATCGTTATTTTCTGACCTTCACAGATGATTTGAGCAGATATGGGTATATCTACTTAATGAAACACAAGTCTGAAACATTTGAAAAGTTCAAAGAATTTCATAGTGAAGTGGAGAATCATCATAACACGGAAATAAAGTTTCTATGATCTGATCACGGAGGCGAATATTTGAGTTACCAGTTTTGCCTTCATTTAAAACAATGTGGAATTGTTTCACAACTCACGCCACCTGGAACACCACAGCGTAATGGTGTGTCCGAACGTCATAACCGTCCTTTATTTGATATGGTGCGATCTATGATGTCTCTTACCGATTTACCACTATCATTTTGGGGTTATGCATTAGAGACAGCTGCATTCACTTTAAATAGGGCACCATCTAAATCCATTGAGACGACATCGTATGAACTATTGTTTGGCAAGAAACCTAAGCTGTCTTTTCTTAAAGTATGGGGTTGCGATGCTTATGTAAAAAAGCTTCAGCCTAATAAGCTCGAACCCAAATCGGAGAAGTGCGTCTTCATAGGATACCCAAAAGAAATTGTTGGGTACACCTTCTATCACAGATCCGAAGGCAAAATCTTTGTTGCTAAGAATGGATCCTTTCTAGAGAAGGAGTTTCTCTCGAAAGAAGTGAGTGGGAGGAAAGTAGAACTTGATGAGGTAATTGTACCTTCTCTCGAATTGGAAAGTAGCTCATCACAGAAAACCGTTCCATTGATGCCTACACCAACTAGAGAGGAAGCTAATGATAAAGATCATGAAACTTCAGATCAAGTTACTACCGAACCTCGTAGGTCAACCAGAGCACATTTCGCACCAGAGTGGTACGGTAATCCCATTCTGGAAGTCATTTTACTAGACCATGACGAACCTACGAATTATGAAGAAGCGATAATGAGCCTAGGTTCCGATAAATGGCTTGAGGCCATGAAATCTGAGATAGGATCCATGTATGAGAACAAAGTGTGGACTTTGGTTGACTTGCCTGATGATCGGCGAGCAATAGAGAATAAATGGATCTTCGAGAAGAAGACTGACGCTGATGATAATGTTACTGTCTACAAAGCTCGACTTGTCGCAAAAGGTTTTCGACAAGTTCAAGGAGTTGACTATGATGAGACCTTCTCACCCGTAGCGATGCTTAAGTCTGTCCGAATCATGTTAGCAATTGTCGCATTTTATGATTACGAAATCTGGCAAATGGATGTCAAAACTGCATTCCTTAATGGATTTCTTAAAGAAGAGTTGTATATGATTCAACCAGAAGGTTTTGTCGATCCTAAAGGTGCTAACAAAGTGTGCAAGCTCCAGCGATCCATCTATGGACTAGTGCAAGCATCTCGGAGTTGGAATATATGCTTTGATGAGGTGATCAAAGCATATGGTTTTATACAGACTTTCGAAGAATCCTGTATCTACAAGAAAGTGAGTGGGAGCTCTATAGCATTTCTAATATTATATGTGGGTGACATATATATTGTTGATTGGAAATGATATAAAATTTCTAGATAGCATAAAAGGATACTTGAATAAAAGTTTTTCAACGAAAGACCTCGGTGAAGCTACTTATATAATGGGCATCAAGATCTATAGAGATAGAACAAGACGCTTAATTGGACTTTCACAAACACTACTGCAGGAAGCTGCTGATGTGACACTACGATCAGAGACCCTTTGATGAAACTGTGTGTGATGCATTAATCACAAACGAGGATGTAAAAAACCCATCAAAAAAGGTGCAAAACATTTGCGATGGCGGAGCCATCAAACACGGTTCAAATTTTAGTTGCGTGTGCGATTCCGGGCACACGGTTAACCCGTTCGAACTGTTTGCGATGAGGCAGAACAACAGAAACGGGCAGTCAAATTAATGTGTGTGTGATATACGGCATACAGTTCGCTTTGATGAACTGTTTGCTATTAGGGAGTGCAACAGAAATGGTTAGTGAGATCGAGGTGTGTGTGATATAGGGCATACGGTTCACTCAGACGAACTGTTTTTGATTAGCAAACACAATAGAAACGGTTCAACTTAACAAGATGTGTGTGATACTTGGCAAACAGCCGACTCAGATGAACTGTTTGCGATGAGAAATTACAACACAGACGGTTATACAGTTAGTTCATGTGCGATTCTGTGTGTACAAAAACTTTGAAAAATGCAAACTAGTTGCTTACAGTGGCTAGGAGTATCGCACACGATGCGTCTGCGAGTACTCGTGTGCGATGATTAGTAAGTTACACATATGTTTCCTTATGTTAACACTTGTGTGATAAATAACACATGGCACCAGATATGGTAGTCAGGTTGTGTGTGTGCTCCACTTAGTCTTACCGCACTCCAGCAAATGCTTCACGCGCTCCAGCGGATGCTTCCTGCGCTCCACATGGGTGAATTGTAAAATCCACGCCTCTTCCCTCGCCGGTTTCCCGCCCAGCTAATGACTTGTTGCATATAACCCAGGCGACAACGCACCGCCGCGACACTCTGCGCAGATCTAGTCCTCACCCATCTACTGTTAGTTATTCCAAGCATGCCAGGCAATGACCAAAGCTTCAACGTCGACGCCTACCTACATTGCATCTTCAGCGAGGAGAACGAGCCAGATCAGGTCGGGGAGCAAGAGCTTCAACAGCCGGTGCATGCACCATGGCCCATCGGCAGCGGTATCGGCGTGACAGTCCTTGGGAGCACAATCGACATATTGCAAAGGAGGTGTGATGAGCAGTTTGGCATCCACCATGCAAAAGATCCAGATCTGCTCAGCGGCATGATCGACGACCCACCCGAAGAGCCGCCGTCACCAGTGCTCATCGAGAGCCTGATGCCCCGCAAGGAATGGGCAGAAGACCTCTGTGATTCAATCAAGACACAGGCAGCCTGCGGCTTCATCATTGCCCGCAGCGGCCATGTCAACCTCGATCCCAATGATGTGGTGGCCAGGCTCGAGCGCATCCTTGATGGAGTTGACGTCCCCGACGAAGTAGAACATCTCCAATGTGATATCTTGAGGATGCAGATGATGGACGGAATTTTCTACCAGGCCAGAGGCACGGAAATGGAGCGGTTCCGCGGAGTTGTCATGCGCGTGATTGCACATTGTCAAGCTCTTCTGGAAGAGGCCCAGCAGCACCAAGAGCCTCCTAGCACAAGCAGCTCCGTAGGTGGAGGCGGGTCGGGACACTTGGAGTGAACGGCCGCAAGGGTGCCATGCTGATCATGGAGTCCGAGAAGACCATCATCGGAAGGCCGCCAGCTCATCCTTTTAGGTTATATTTTATTATAATTGTATGCATATGTAGGTCGTGAGTGTTCTGGGCCTTGCCGCATGTGGCATTTTAAATTATCCTGAATATGTAGGACAATTATTAAGAATTATTAACCGTTGCCATTGTAAATTTGCCTCAACAGCGAGCAGAGCAAGCGCAGGGACGCCAGAGCGGAGCATGCTGTGGCTGCCTCAACGGCGAGCAACCACGTGGTCAACCTTCTGCTATCAATAAATTTTGACCTTGTTTCTCGTCACATTGCAGATTACAATGCAATAAGTAATTGCAAATCTGTTCACACCTATCAAACTAATATGTGTTCACACTTAGCACCGGGCTATAAAAACTACCCACTCAAAAATTACTTCACAGTTCCTCTCCTCATCACCCACAAAATTGGTCTTTCCTGTCAAGTCGTTCCGCCATGACCGGTAGGAGGAGTTTAGGATGGACATATAACCAGGCAGCAAAGACCATGGCCGCGCAAGCACTAGAGAGGTCCTGCCGCGAAGCCGCATCCGCAGCAGAGATATCCCTGCGCACCGCAGAGCCCTCGAACGAGCTCTCACGGGCACACGAGGGCTCTCACAAGCGCATTCGCGATATCGGCCATCGCGACGAGCCGGCGTTCCTGAAGTCCTTCGCCAGCAACGACGACATTCTTGCTGGCGTCACTACGCAGCAGGAGCTGGTCGACAGCTTGATGAAGCTGCTCAAGATCAGCGAAGCCTCGGTTGACAAGGCGACCGGCCTCGTCGAGCAACTCATGGGTGAAAATGCGAAGCTCCTCAAGTTGCTCACCAAGGAGGACGAGGTCGCCGGCTAGAAGATGTTGCATGAGCAGAGCAGTGCCTCGGAGATGACGCTGAAAGCGGTCATCGAGGAACTGATGGGTGGCTTGAGGAAGCTCCTGATCGAGCACGAGCAGGAGGTGGAGGAATCCATGGCCGCTTTCAAGCAAAATCATGAGGAATTGAAAAAGGAGCTGGAGGATTTCGTCGCCCGACGATCCATCGATAAGTAGAGACAGTAGCGACCTAGATCGTTGTCTAAAATTTCCTTCTTCTCTTACCCCCATGTCTTCCGAGCTTTGCCGCATGTGGCATTTTAAATTATCCGGAATATGTAAAACAATTATTATCTACGCCATTGTAAATTTGTCATCGTACTATCCGTTGCCATTTTATTTGTGGTCGTATTATTCGTTGCCCAATGTGGCAATTTAAATTCGGGAGGAATATGAGTTGAAAACACGAACAAAGCAAATGCTGCCGTGGGATCACAAGCAAACACCCTCCGTCCAGGTGCTTTAATTAACCCATTAATGGAGAAGTTGTGAGCGAGGCGGGCGACGGCTAGTGTATGGAGGTCAAAGAGCTCGCTTCCCGGTGAGCATGGGCGGCCTTGTTGCTCGCATGTGTCCCGTCGAGCCTGCGAGGTGGACAGGATGCACGCGTCCTGTCGAGCCTGCGTGGCGGACTGCTCGCACGCGTCCCGTCGAGCCTGCACGGCGGACTTCTTACGCTCGTCCCGACTAATCAAACAGCTGCACGCACGCCACCGAATATGGTTAAATTTCGACACAGTTAATATAATACAACTGTTTGCGATATTAACATGTCAGCTTTTTGTTTCAAAAAGGACTTTGTTGGCTACTAATGTGTGCGCCTCTTCTCAAACTGGATGATTTTTTACCACGGCATATATGTGCCATGTCATGAAACCATGCCAAGTTTCATGTTTTTTGGGTGACTTTTTGATTTACTAGGATTTAAAAACCAAGATTCTCAATGTAACGGGACGATGACAAGTTTGTAATTCATTCACATTCCTTAAATGAGACCTAAACATGCACCCAATGACACATGTACGATTTTCCACCCATTTTGCTTCACTGGAGCATGTGCTTGTAGTTCAAATTTGAATTATGGACTACATTAAATGCATGGAAAACTTAGTAATTAGTAATATATACAATGGCCAAATGAACCCTGAACAATTTCAAATTTCGGCCTGACACTCCTGTTATTCTATGTTGCCTATAGAAAACAAAGTTCAAGGCGAGAAGAGGCAGAGATTATCGTTTCGCCCACAAGAGGGGCATGTTTCCCTACCGGGACCACGAGGGTTGCGACAGGCTCCGATTTGTAAGAGGCTTGTAATATAGCTTCGCCCGAATTGGACAATTATATGTACCATGTAGTGACACCATGCCAAGTTTCATGATTTCCTGGTGAGTTTTGGATTTACAGAGATTTAAAAACCGAGATTCACAATGTTTGTGGCCAAGCCAGGACGGCGAGACAGTTGAATTCATTCCCATTTGTTCCATGGGACCTAAACATGCACCCCAAGGAAACATGTACATTTTTCTAGCCATTTTGGTGCATTGGAGCATGTATTTGTAGTTCGGATTTGAATTATGGACATTAAATGCCTAGAAAACTCAATTAATGAATAAAAAAGGTCAAGCGAACCCTGAATAATTTCAAAGTTCAGCGCGAATTTCTCGTTGTTCCGTGTTGTGTGTAGAAGAAAATACGAGGCTAGAAGAGGGAGCGATTATCATTCGGCCCACAAGGGGACACGTTTCCCTATCGAAACCACGAGGGTTCTTGCGACGGGCTCCAGTTTGTAAGAGGTTTGTAATAAAGTTTGGCCCAAATTGGCAATGTTTTTACCACGACAAATATGTGCCATGACGTGACACCATGCCACCTTTGATGACTTTCTGGTGAGTTTTGAATTTATGGGGATTTAAAAACCGAGATTCGAAATGTTTGAGGACGAGCCAGGACATCGGTATGGTTGTAATTTGTTCCCATTCTTGGCATGGGACCTAAACATGCACCCAAGGACATATCTATAATTTTTCTAGCCATTTTGGTGAACTGGAGCATGTATTTGTAGTTCAGATTTGAATTATGGACATTAAATGCCTAGGAAACTCAATTAGTGTATAAAAAGGCCAAACGAACCCTGAAAAGTTTAAATTTCAGCACGGATATCATGTCGTTCCATGTTGCCCGTGGAAGAAAATACAATGTGAAAAGAGGTAGTGATTACGTTTCGCCCAAAAGGGGAACATGTTTCCCTATCGGAACCATGAGGCTTCTTTGAGAGATGCTCCGGTTTGTAAGAGGTTTGTAATAAAGCTTGGCCCAAATTGGAAAATGTTTTTACCACGACATATATGTGCCATGACGTGACACCATGCCACCTTTGATGACTTTCTGGTGAGTTTAGGATTTACAGGGATTTAAAAATCTAGATTCCAAATGTTTGAGGACGAGCCAAGACGCGGGTATGGTTGTAATTCATTCCCATTCCTAGCATGGGAACTAAACATGCACCCAAGGACACATCTATAATTTTTCGAGCCATTTTTGTGAACTGGAGCATGTATTTGTAGTTCAGATTTGAATTATGGACATTAAATGCCTAGGAAACTCAATTAGTGTATAAAAAGGCCAAACGAACCCTGAATAAGTTTAAATTATAGCACGGATATCATGTCATTCCATGTTTCCCGTGGAAGAAAATACAAGGCAGAAAGAGGCGGTGATTTTGTTTCGCCCACAAGGGGAACACGTTTCCCTATCAGAACCACGAGGCTTCTTCGAGAGAAACTCCGGTTTCTAAGAGGTTTGTAATTAAGCTTAGCCCAAATTGGACAATGTTTTTACCACGACATATATGTGCCATGACGTGACACCATGCCACCTTTGATGACTTTCTAGTGAGTTCAGGATTTATGAGGATTTAAAAACCAAGATTCCAAATGTTTGAGGATGAGCCAGGACATGGGTACGGTTGTAATTTGTTCCCATTCCTGGCATGGGAACTAAACATGCACCCAAGGACACATGTATAAATTTTCTAGACATTTTGGTGAAACGGAGCATGTATTTGAAGTTCAGATTTAAATTATGGACATTAAATGCCTAGGAAGCTCAATTAGTGTATAAAAAGGCCAAATGAAGCCTGAATAAGTTTAAATTTCAGCACGAATATCTGAAAGTGCATCTATCCCTGGGTGGTTTTGGTAATTCCTAACAACATAAAGCTCATTGAACTAATGCTCTTTCAAGATGATCATTTTAGAAAGTTCAATGATTGGCATGGCATGGACTAGGAATATGGACCCCTCAAAATGCTAAGGACACATATTGGCTCAAGCTCAAGACTCTACATTTTATTTTAGTGATCCAAGATCACATTGAGTCCATAGGAAAAGCTAATACTATTAAAATGGGATGAGGTGTTGCTTAATGGCTTGCTTGCTCAAAATGCTTAGTGATATGCTCAAAAATCCCTCAACCACTTTCTCATATCCACATATGTCCCAAACGAAAAGTTAAACTCGGCCCCACCGATTTGATCTATCCGGCGCCACCGAGTTCATTTGACATAGCCACTGCCAGAAACCCTAGTCAGTTCGGTCTCACCAATAGGGATCTCGGTCTCACCGAGATGGGATTGCAAACTCTCTGTTTCCCTTCGTAAGTTTTGGTCTAACTGAGATGAGCAATCGGTCCCACCGAGTTTGCAATGCAAACTCTCTGTTTCCCATTCGTAACGTTTCAGTCTCATCGAAATGGGCGATTCGGTCCCACCGAGTTTGCCTGACCACCTCTCTGTTTGCCTATTACAGAAATTGGTCTCACCGAGTTTATGTGATCGGTCTCACCGAGATTACGTTATGCCCTAATCCTAATGAAATCATCCCACCGAGTTGACATGTCGGTCCCACCGATAATCCTAACGTTCACATTTTGAACTCAATCGGTCTGGCCGAGTTTTATGATTCAGTCCCACTGAATTTGGTGAGTTATGTGTAATGGTTAGATTTTGTGTGGAGGTTATATATACCCCTCCGCCCACTCTTCATTTGTGGAGAGAGCCATCAAAACATGCCTACACTTCTAGCATACATTTTCTGAGAGAGAACCACCTACTCATGTGTTGAGACCAAGATAATCCATTCCAACCACAAGAATCTTGATCTCCAGCCTTCCCCAAGTTGCTTTCCACTCAAATCATCTTTCCACCAAATCCAAATCTGCGAGAGAGAGAGAGTTGAGTGTTGGGGAGACTATCATTTGAAGCACAAGAGCAAGGAGTTCATCATCAACACACCATCTATTACCTTTTGGAGAGTGGTGTCTCCTAGATTGGTCAGGTGTCACTTGGGAGCCTCCGACAAGATTGTGGAGTTGAACCAAGGAGTTTGTAAGGGTGTAACGCCCAAGGCCGGGGCTTCAAATGCCTTCCTTGGTTTCTGAGTTTCGTGGTGTGATTTGTTTTTGCTTGTTGCATTCATCATTGCATCATGTGCATTGCATCATGTCATCATGCCATCATTTTCTCAAAGCCAACTAAAAGTCACTTAAATAAATTGCATGGATCTTCGGTCCATTTAAACCGAGGGAAGGGTGACTTCTCTTTATAACATATCCTCCCGATATTAGGGAGCTATTATAAAATATTCCATTGTTTTGAATCACCCATGAACCCACTTGCATATTAAATCCCTTGGCCTTTTTCTTGTTCAAGTTTCGACTCTCTAGCCTTGCCAATAATTCTTTTACCATTTTCCGAAGCTCTACCAAAATTCTCAACATTTATGGATACTCCTAAAACCTCGTCCTAGTTCAAACCCATTTGAATTAAATTGAAATGAGTTTGAATTCTTTTCGTTCGATCTTGGCCATTTCTATTTTCTTGGAACCAATGCATTTTTGTGAGTCCGGGAAAATAGCCCCCTTGCACAAATCCTTTCCCTAACCCTCCTTTTCTTTTCTTCTCTCTAATTATTTTCTTTTAAAAGAAAGATGAGGGGGAAGGTAGTGCAACAGCCCAGCTGGCCGGCCCATCTGCAGTCCCAGCCGAACCCCCTCCTAATCCCTCTCCTAAGGCCCAGCTCTAACCCTTGCGCTACCTTGCCCGAGGCCCAGCCGCAACCTCCATATCCTCTCGACCCATCTCTCCCCTGCCGCCGCCTCCACGCTCGCACCCACAAACAGAGAGGAGTGAGAGCTCCTCGCGCTCGATCCCCATGACCACCTCGCAACCCGGCCGGCCACCTCTCCTTCACCATGCTGCCCCGCCGCCGCGCGTCCCTGCCCCGCCGCCTTCTCCTTGTCGGCGCCCAGGCCCCACTGAGCTCGCTGCTTCTCCTTCCCTCATCGCCGCCTCTCCGTTTCCGCGCTGGCCAACGCGCCCTGCCGCCTAGGCCTCGCCATTGCTCGAGTCCGAGGGCCCTGCCTCCATCCACGGTCGTCACCAGCGAGCGACCCCGTCGGGGCCGCATTCCCAGCTCCCTCTGTCGAACGAGCTTCCGTCCTGTTGCATCGCCGCCCGCCGCCCACACAGCTCCATCCGCACAGCCGCCGCGCCCTGCTGCCGCTGCCTCCTCCTCCAGCCATGGCCCTTCCTAGTCGGATCCCGCAGCTGCTTTGCCGTTTCAGGCCTCCAGTCACGCCTCTTCTACGTGCGAGCAGAGGACGAGGCGCTCGCTCGCCCCCGCCATGGTTGCTCGCCTCTGGACCCACCTCCTCGCCATCTCCTCTGCGCCCATGGGCCCCGACGCCCTTGCTGCTGCTGCTAGACCACCACGGCACCATCATGGAGACCATGGCCACCACCGAGACCCCCCGGACCCGTCAAGACGTGCACACGGAGACCCAAGTCAGGAAACTACCGATGGCCCTCCGAGTTCAACAATCGTCGACATCGGAGTACCACTACTTCAACATGTGTACAACTACGCGGATTCGCCGAGTACCCCCTTCGGATTCGTCAAGTTCGACTACACCGCAAGACCCGGAGCGCCAAGACCGCCTCCATGGATTTGTTCAAGTACCCCGACGACCCTAGGATTCATCAAGTTCCACTTCGGCAAGTGTACATGTACGTCCTGGATTCGCCGCCAAGTACCGCACCGGATGCCAAGTACCACGATGGGACGCCAAGTACCACGATGGGACGCAAGGTACCACTACATTGGCCAGTTACAACTACCGTCGCCGCAAATCCAACAAGACCAAGTGTACTACTACCATCGACCTCGGAGACCCGTGGGCGTCAAGTTCCTTGTCGTGACCCCGAACATCTACGAACGTGTACAACTACTTCTACTACCATCGCAGAACGACTACTTCCTCTACCATCACGGAACGACTACTTCCTCTACTTCCCTTGACGAACCCGAATCATCCCGTTTGCACGCTTTGAAGGTATAACCACCGAGACGATGCCCGTGAACGAATGTTGAGTGATGTAGGAGATGCTCGTGGTTGCACCGTGTCCGAGTTGTTCTTGGCGTGTTCCCCGTCGCCTTGTCGTCGACATGTGGGAACCCGATACTCGGGAGCACCCCACCATCTTGCTCAACTCGCTCACACCCTATCCTTTTCACCGGCATCTCAATCGAGTTACCGGAACTGGAACGTTGCCGTGGCACCGTTCTCGTTGTCGTCGTCGTGGCACACTTTCATTCCGTCATGGCGACAAATGCTCTTATCTTGCTCATGTTAACATTTTCACAAAATTGCATAACTTGCAAATGTCATCCGCATCATGATAATAACATTTAAAATGTTTAAAATTGTTGTTGCATTAAATTGCTAATGCACATTAGGTTTCACCGGAATCGTTGTTTGATGTTTCCGGCCTCATTTAAACTTGCTTAAATAGTTAGTTTAATTATGCTTCACCCCTTGCCATGCTAACCAACATTTAATTTTGTTGAGTACTTAAATGGGAGAGAACTAAATAATTGTTGTGGTGTTTCGTCAGCTCCACTTAACTTGTAGTTTTGCTTGTGCATTTTGCCATGCCATGCCTCATTAAACCGGACATGCATCATACTTGTTTGTGCATCATGCCATGCTTATGTGATGGTTGTTTACTATGTTTTTTGCTTCTTTCTAGTGTTGTTTCTTCGGGTTAGTTCCGATAACGTCGCGTTTGTGAGGATCCGTCCGACTTCATCCGTTTGTCTTCTTCATGGACTCGTTCTTCTTCCTTGCGGGATCTCAGGCAAGATGACCATACCCTCGAAATCACTTCTATCTTTGCTTGCTAGTTGTTCGCTCTATTGCTATGTTGCGATACCTAACACTTGCTATATCATGCCTCCCATATTGCCATGTCAAGCCTCTAATCTACCTTTCCTAGCAAACCGTTGTTTGGCTATGTTACCGCTTTGCTCAGCCCCTCTTATAGCGTTGCTAGTTGCAGGTGAAGATGGAGTTTGTTCCATGTTGGAACATGGATATTGTTGGGATATCATTATTATATCGTATTTACTTTAATACATCTATATACTTGGTAAAGGGTGGAAGGCTCGGCCTTATGCCTGGTGTTTTGTTCCACTCTTGCCGCCCTAGTTTCCGTCATACTGGTGTTATGTTCCTTGATTTTGCGTTCCTTACACGGTTGGTTGTTATGGGAACCCCTTGACAGTTCGCTTTGAATAAAACTCCTCCAGCAAGGCCCAACCTTGGTATTATATTTTCCTAACAACCTATCACCTTCCCTTGGGTTCTCCAGACTCAAGTGTCATCTTTATATTAACCCCCCCCCCCGGGCCAGTGCTTGTCTAAGTATTGGTCCAAACCTGTCAGCCGCCGGTGGCCACCAGGGGCAACTCTGGGCTGGCCTACCGGAAGTTTGGACAATCTGGTGTTGCCCTGAGAATGAGATATGTGCAGCTCCTATCGGGATGTCGGCGCATCGGGCGGCTTTGCTGGTCTTGTTTTACCATTGTCGAAATGTCTTGTAACCAGGATTCCGAGTCTGATCGGGTTGTCCTGGGAGAAGGAATATCCTTCATTGATCGTGAGAGCTTGTGATGGGCTAAGATGGGACACCCCTGTAGGGTTTTGAACTTTCGAAAGCCATGCCCGCGGTTATGGGCAGATGGGAATTTGTTAATATCCGGTTGTAGAAAACCTGACACTTAACTTAATTAAAATGCATCAACCGCGTGTGTAGCCGTGCTGGTCTCTTTCTGGCAGGGTCCGGGAAGTGAACACGGTTCTTATGTTATGCTTGAACGTAAGTAGACTTAGGATCACTTCTTGATCACTTCTAGTTCACGACCGTGCTTTGCTTCTCTTCTCGCTCTCATTTGCGAATGTTAGCCACCATATATGCTTAGTGCTTGCTGCAGCTCCACCTCATTACCCCTTTCCTACCCATAAGCTTAAATAGTCTTGATCTCTCGGGTGTGAGATGGCTGAGTCCCCGTGACTCACAGATACTTCCAAACAGTTGCAGGTGCCAATGATACCCGTGCAGGTGACGCAACCCAGCTCAAGTGGGAGCTCGATGAAGTTCGTGTTTGTTGTGTTGTTTGGTTTTAGTTAATCAGTAGTGGAGCCCAGTCGGGCCGATCAGGGATCTAGCATTTGGGGTTTTTTTTGCTTTATTTGGTTCCATAGTCGGACCTTGATTGTATCCTGGATGATGTATGCTATATTCATGTATTGTGTGAAGTGGCAATTGTAAGCCAACTCTTTATCCCTTCCTTATTCAGTACATGGGATGTGTAAAGATTACCCCTCTTGCAACAAACCTACCATGCGGCTATGCCTCTAAGTCGTGCCCCGACACATGGGAGATATAGCCGCATCGTGGGTGTTACAAAGGGCAAGGAGATCGCGTACTTCATGAAGATATACCCTAGTGAGGCAAGTCCTTCGTGGGTGATGGCCAGGGTGGGATAGACAAGGTTGCTTCTTCGTGGACCCTTCGTGGGTGGATCCCTTCGTGGACTCGCGCAACCATTACCCTTCGTGGGTTGAAGTCTCCATCAACGTGGATGTACGATAGCACCACCTGTTGGAACCATTCCAAAAATCTCCGTGTCTACATTGCGTTTGCTCCCTCCAAACTCCTCCCTTTACCTTCGTATGCAAATGTTTTACATTCCGCTCCTATACTCTTAGACTTGCATGTGTAGGTTGATTGCTTGACTTGTGATAATTTGCTAAAATCTGCCAAGACTGGAAATTGGGAAAAGGGTAGATTTTTATTTGGTCAAGTAGTCTAATCACCCCTCTAGACATACTTTCGATCCTACAAGTGGTATAAAAGCTTTGGTCTCCATTGGCCTTGATTTCCATAGCTTTGGTGATCATAGCCTTGGTTTCACAACCTAGGAGAGTACGGCGTCTAGCGAGGGAAATTACCACCGTAGAGGTCCTTACTTTGATGGTACTAATTTTGCTACTTGGAAGCATAAGATGAAAATGCATATTCTTGGACATAACCCGCCGTTTGGTCCATTGAGTGTATTGGCTTGCAAGGTGAATTCTTCGATGGGAGAGAACCAAACCGTGAAGCTAGCACGGACGAGTTGAAGATGCTGCAATACAACACTAAAGCTTGCGATATCCTCTTCAACAGATTGTGCCCTGAAGAATTCAACAAAATCAGCCGTCTTGAGAATGCAAAGGAAATTTGGGATACTTTGATTGATATGCACGAGGGTACTGACTCCGTCAAGGAATCCAAACTGGATGTGCTTCAAAGTCAACTTGACAAGTTCAAAATGAAGGATGGTGAAGTGATACGTCTCCATCGTATCTACAATTTTTGATTGTTCCATGCCAATATTATACAACTTTCATATACTTTTGGCAACTTTTTATACTATTTTTGGGACTAACATATTGATCCAGTGCCTAGTGACAGTTCCTGTTTGTTGCATGTTTCTTGTTTCACAGAAAATCCATATCAAACGGAGTCCAAACGGGATAAAAACAGACGGATATTTTTTTGGAATATATGTGATTTTTGGGAAGAAGAATCAACACGAGACGATGCCCGAGGGGGCCACGAGGCAGGGGGCGCGCCCTGGGCCCTCGTGGCCACCCCGTAAGGCAGTTGGTGCCCTTCTTTCGCGGCAAGAAAGCCAATATCCAGATAAAAATCGTGTCCAAAATTCAGCCCAATCGGAGTTACGGATCTCCGGGAATTTAAGAAACGGTGAAAGGGTAGAATCAGCCAACGTAGAAACGGAGAGAGAGAGATAGACAGATCAAATCTCGGAGGGGCTCTCGCCCCTCCCATGCCATGGAGACCAAGGACCATAGGGGAAACCCTTCTCCCATCTAGGGAGAAGGTCAAGGAAGAAGAAGAAGAAGGGGGGCTCTCTCCCCCACTCTTCCGGTGGCACCGGAACGCCGTCGGGGCCATCATCATCACCGCAATCTACACCAACAACTTCACCGCCATCCTTACCAACTCTTCCCCCTCTATGCATAGGTGTAACCCCTCTTTTACCTGCTGTAATCTATACTTAAACATGGTTCTCAACGCTATATATTATTTCCCAATGATGTATGGCTATCCTATGATGTTTGAGTAGATCTGTTTTGTCCTATGGGTTAATTGGATGATCGTGATTGGTTTGAGCTGAATGTTTTATTATTGGTGCTGTCCTATGGTGCTCTCCGTGTCACGCAAGCGTGATGGATCCCCGCTGTAGGGTTTGCAATATGTTCATGATTTACTTATGGTGGGTGGCGTGAGTGATAGAAACACAGACCCGAGTAAGTAGGTTGTTTGCATATGGGAATAAAGAGGACTTGATGCCTTATAATGCTATGGTTGGGTTTTACCTTAATGATCTTTAGTAGTTGTGGATGCTTGCTAGAGTTCCAATCATAAGTGCATATGATCCAAGAAGAGAAAGTATGTTAGCTTATGCCTCTCCCTCAAATAAAATTGCAATAGTGCTCACCGGTCTAGTTATCGATTGCCTAGGGACAAATAACTTTCTTGTGTGACAACAAGCTCTTGCGTTCTTTATTATCTTGCAAATCTATCCAACAACACCTACAAAGTACTTCTAGTTTCATACTTGTTCTAGGTAAAGTGAACATTAAGCGTGCGTAGAGTTGTATCGGTGGTCGATAGAACTTGAGGGAATATTTGTTCTACCTTTAGCTCCTCGTTGGGTTCGACACTCTTACTTATCGAAAGAGGCTACAATTGATCCCCTATACTTGTGGGTTATCAAGACCTTTTCCTGGCACCGTTGCCGGGGAGCAATAGCATGTGGTGAATATTCTCGTGTGTGCTTGTTTGCTTTATCACTAAGTAAATTTTATTTGTTGTTCTAAGTTGTTCTCTATCTTTAGTTATGGATATGGAACACGAAATACCAAAAAAAATAGGTTTACTTGCTACTCATAGAGATGGGGAACCTCCTAAAACCCTCGATGCTCATTATGTGAAAGATATTATGTACTACTTTGATAATCCTGAGAAAACCCCATTCAATTATGTTATGGGAGACACGTTGGATCAACGTGAATACTTTAGGGATTATCTCTTGACTCAAAAAGGGAAACTATTACAGGATCAAATTTATATGTTGCATTGGTATGCCCGACAACTATGCTTGAGATACGATTATACTTGTTGCTCTAGGATGAAGGCTCCACACCTTCTCTTTTCATGCGAATTTAATGATAATGAAACTTAGCTTCATATGCTAATGGTATATATGATTACTATGATGTGGAACGAATAGAAGAATTCGTTGCTTTTATGGGTGCTTATGAAATTGAATCTTTGTTTAAAGAGTGTGAAAATATTGATGATGTTGTTTACAGACGTGAAAATTTTGCTATACTTAGATATTGCTATGAGAATTATGAATTCAATTCCGATATTGATGATTTTATTGAGAGAGTCTCCGCTGTCCAATAAGAGACTAATATTTTGCAGGAGTATATGGAATAAGAAATTGATGAAACTATGAGCTCATTGGATGAAAAAGATGATGAGGAGAGCGAAGAACAAAAGGAGGAAGATCGGATTAGCTACCCGTGCCCACCTACTAATGAGAGTAACTCTCCAACTCATACATTATTTAATGTCCCTTCGTTCTTACCGAAGAATGAATGCTATTATGATTGTTATGATCCCGTTGATTCTTTTGAAATATCCCTTTTTTATGATGCTTGCTATGCTTGTGGCCAAGATGTCAATATGAATTATGCTTATGGATATGAACTTGCTATAGTTCCTTATGTTAAACATGAAATTATTTCTATTTCACCCACGCATGATAGTCCTATTATCTATTTGAATTCTCCCGACTACACTATATCGGAGAAGTTTGCCCTTATTAAGAATTATATTGATGGGTTGCGTTTCACTACTACACATGGTGATCTTGATAGATATAATATGCATTTGCTTCCTGCTCCTACTTGCAATTATTATGAGAGAAGAACTACATCTCCGCCTCTCCATGTTTCCAATATGATAAAATTGCAAGAAACTATTTATACTATGCATTGGCCTTTACTATGTGTGTATGAATTGTTCTTTTATGACATGCCGATGCATAGGAAGAGAGTTAGACTTCGTCGTTACGTGATATATGTTGCTTTGTGCTCACTACTAAATTACAAATCATTATTAATTAAAATTGGCTTTGATATACCTTGGGATTCGGGTGGATTCATTACTAGAGCACCTTATGCCTAGCTTAATGGCTTTAAAGAAAGCGCTGCCAGGGAGACAACCCGGAAGTTTTAGAGAGACATTTATTTCTGTTGAGTGCTTTTATATAGTTTAAAAACAAAAAAAATAAAGAGGGGAACCCAAAACTTTTCAAAAAAGGAAAGTGAAAGTGAGAGAGAAAAGCATTGTTGAAGTGGGGGAGCTCCTTGAACTTTGTTAATGCTCACGGAAACTTTGTGAATCTTGATTACAGAAACTTTTCAACAAAAATAATTACCCCCTTGTACAATTCCATTGTATTATAAAAATAATGTGCCAAGATTTGCCTTTAGGATTGTTTACATTGCTTGTTGGTTTGTGCGGTGCAGAACAGAAACTTTGGCTGTAGTGCGCGATTTTTAATTTTTTTATGGAACATCAAACGGTTCTGAAACTTTTTTCACTGTCTTTCTATACAAATTTTTTATTTTTCCTAATTATTTAAGAATTTTTGGAGTACCAGAAGTATGGTGAATGTTCAGATTACTACATACTGTCCTGTTTAAGACAGATTCTGTTTTTGATGCATAGTTTGCTTGTTTTGATGAAACTATCAATTTCTATCAGTGGATTAAGCCATCGAAAAGTTATATTACAGTAGCTACAATGAAAAAACAAAATATGAATTGGTTTTCAACAGTACCTAGAGGAGTGATTTGCTTTATTATACTAACGGATCGTACCGAACTTTCTATTAAGTTTTGTGTGATTGAAGTTTTCAAGTTTTGGGAGAGATCACGATGGATGAAGGAATAAGGAGTGGAAACAGCCTAAGCTTGGGGATTCCCAAAGCACCTCAAGTAAATATTCATGGACTCCCAATCAACCAAGCTTGGGGATGCCCCGGAAGGCATCCCCTCTTTCTTCTAATGATCATCGGAAATTTCACTTGGAGCTATATTTTTATTCGTCACATGATATGCGTAAATCTTGGAGCGTCTTTTGCATTTAGTTTTCACTTTTCTTTCATGCACCATGCTGGTATGAGATAGTCCTTGGTTGATTTATAGAATGCTCATTGCACTTCAGTTATATTTTTTGAGTATGGCTTTATAGAATCCTTCATGTGCTTCACTTATATCATTTGAAGTTTGGATTGCCTGTTTCCCTACACATAGAAAACCGCCATTTGTAGAATGCTCTTTTGCTTCACTTATATTTGTTAGAGCATGGGTATATATTTTTTAGAAATAATTAAACTCTCTTGCTTCACTTATATCTATTTAGAGAGATGACAGGAACTGGTCATTCACATGGTTAGTCATAAAATCCTACATAAAACTTGTAGATCACTGAATATTATATGTTTGATTCCTTGCAATAGTTTTGCGATATAAAGATGGTGATATTAGAGTCATGCTAGTGGGTAGGTTTGGATTGTAGAAATACTTTTGTTGAAGTTTGTGATTCTCGTAGCATGCACGTATGGTGAACCGTTATGTGATGAAGTCGGAGCATGAGGTATTTATTGATTGTCTTCCTTATGAGTGGCGGTCGGGGACGAGCGATGGTCTTTTCCTACCAATCTATCCCCCTAGGAGCATGCGTGTAGTACTTTGTTTCGATGACTAATAGATTTTTGCAATAAGTATGTGAGTTGTTTATGACTAATGTTGAGTCCATGGATTATACACACTCTCACCCTTCCATCATTGCTAGCCTCTTTGGTATCGTGCATTGCCCTTTCTCACCTCGAGAGTCAGTGCAAACTTCGTCGGTGCATCCAAACCCCGTGATACGATACGCTCTATTACACATAAGCCTCCTTATATCTTCCTCAAAACATCCACCATACCTACCTATCATGGCATTTCCATAGCCATTCCGAGATATATTGCCATGCAACTTCCATCATCATCATATACATGACTTGAGCATTTACTGTCATATTGTATTGCATGATCGTAAGATAGCTAGCATGATGTTTTCATGGCTTGTCCATTTTTTTATGTCATTGCTATGCTAGATCATTGCACATCCCGGTACACCGCTGAAGGCATTCATATAGAGTCATATCTTTGTTCTAGTATCGAGTTGTAATATTGAGTTGTAAGTAAATAAAAGTGTGATGATCATCATTATTAGAACATTGTCCCATGTGAGGTTATCAAAATAAAAGTGGCCAAAGAAGCCCCACCCCCCCCAAAAAAAAGAGAGGCCAAAGAAGCCTAAAAAAGAGGGAAAAAAGAGAAAAAATAAAAAATGAGAGAAAAGAGAGAAGGGACAATGTTACTATTCTTTTACCACACTTGTGCTTCAGAGTAGCACCATGTTATTCATATAGAGAGTCTCTTAAGTTATCACTTTTATATACTAGTGGAAATTTTCATTATAGAACTTGGCTTGTATATTCCAACGATGGGCTTCCTTAAATACCCTAGATCTTCATGAGCAAGCAAGTTGGATGCACACCCACTTAGTTTTAGTTTGAGATTTCATACATTTATAGCTCTAGTGCATCTGTTGCATGGCAATCCCTACTCCTCGGATTGATATCAATTGATGGGCATCTCCATAGCACATTGATTACTCGCATTGATGTGAGACTTTCTCCTTTTGTATTCTCCACACAACCTCCACCATCATATTCTATTCCACCTATAGTGGTATGTCCATGGCTCACGCTCATGTATTGCGTGAAAGTTGAAAAGGTTTGAGAACGTCAAAAGTATGAAACAATTGCTTGGCTTGTCATCGGGGTTGTACATGATTTGAATATTTTGTGTGATGAAGATGGAGCATAGCCAGACCATATGATTTTGTAGGGATAACTTTCTTTGGCCATGTTATTTTGAAAAGACATGATTGCTTTATTAGTATGCTTGAAGTATTATTGTCTTAATGTCAAATGATAGACTATTTGTTTGAATCACTCGTGTCTTAATATTCATGCCATGATTAGATTACATGATCAAGATTATGCTAGGTAGCATTCCACATCAAAAATTATCTTTTTTATCATTTACCTACTCGAGGATGAGCAGGAATTAAGCTTGGGTATGCTGATACGTCTCCGTCGTATCTATAATTTTTTATTGTTCCATGCCAATATTATACAACTTTCATATACTTTTGGCAACTTTTTATCTACTTTTGGGACTAACATACTGATCCAGTGCCCAGTGCTAGTTCCTGTTTGTTGCATTTTTTGTTTCGTAGAAAATCCATATCAAACGGAGTCCAAACGGGATAAAAACTGACGACGATTTTTCTTGGAATATATGTGATTTTTGGGGAGAAGAATCAACGCGAGACGGTTCCTCGTGGCCACCCCGTAAGGCGGTTGGTGCCCTTCTTTCGCTGCAAGAAAGCCAATATTTGGATAAAAATCATGTCGAAAATTCAGCCCAATCGGAGTTACGGATCTCCGAGAATTTAAGAAACGATGAAAGGGTAGAATCAGCCAACGCAGAAACAGAGAGAGACAGAGAGACAGATCCAATCATAGAGGGGCTCTCGCCCCTCCCATGCCATGGAGACCAAGGACCATAGGGGAAACCCTTCTCCCATCTAGGGAGAAGTTCAAGGAAAAAGCAGAAGAAGAAGGGGGGCTCTCTCCCCCTCTCTTCCGGTGGCGCCGGAACGCCACCGGGGCCATCAGCATCACCACAATCTACACCAACAACTTCACCGACATCATCACCAACTCTTCCCCCCTCTATGCAGCGGTGTAACCCCTCTTTTACCCGTTGTAATCTCTATGTAAACATGGTTCTCAACACTATATATTATTTCCCAATGATGTATGGCTATCCTTTGATGTTTGAGTAGATCTGCTTTGTCCTATGGGTTAATTGATGACCGTGATTGGTTTGAGTTGCATGTTTTATTATTGGTGTTGTCCTATGGTGCTCTTCGTGTCGCACAAGCGTGAGGGATCCCCACTGTAGGGTTTGCAATATGTTCATGATTTGCTTATGGTGGGTGGCGTGAGTGATAGAAACACAGATCCGAGTAAGTAGGTTGTTTGCGTATGGGAATAAAGAGGACTTGATGCCTTTTAATGCTATGGTTGGGTTTTACCTTAATGATCTTTAGTAGTTGTGGATGCTGCTAGAGTTCCAATCATAAGTGCATATGATCCAAGAAGAGAAAGTATGTTAGCTTATGCCTCTCCCTCAAATAAAACTGCAATAGTGATTACCGGTCTAGTTATCGATTGCCTAGGGACAAATAACTTTCTTGTGTGACAACAAGCTCTCTACTAAAACTAACTTAGTTGTGTCTTCATCTAAACAGCCCCTAATTTTTATTTACGCGCTCTTTATTATCTTGCAAATCTATCCAACAACACCTACGAAGTACTTCTAGTTTCATACTTGTTCTAGGTAAAGCGAACATTAAGCGTGCGTAGAGTTGTATCGGTGGTCGATAGAACTTGAGGGAATATTTGTTCTACCTTTAGCTCCTCGTTGGGTTCGACACTCTTACTTATTGAAAGAGGCTACAATTGATCCCCTATACTTGTGGGTTATCATGAAGGTGTCGCTGAAATGTACTCTAGGCTTGCTCTCATCACAAATGAGATTGCCGGCTTAGGAAGTGAAGAGATGACTGATAGATTCATCATCAAGAAGATCCTAAGAGCCTTGGATGGAAAATATGATACCGTGTGCACATTGATCCAAATGATGCCCAATTACAAAGATCTCAAGCCAACAGAAGTGATTGGAAGAATTGTTGCTCACAAGATGTCACTCAAGGATAAAGAAGAACTTCACAACAAGTCTAGTGGTGCTTACAAAGCCTCATGTGATGCTCCTACATCATCAAGTGAGAAACAAGCCTTCAAAGAAGAATTGAGCTTAATGGTGAAGAATTTCAACAAGTTCTACAAGAGTAGAAGCAAAGAAAGAAGTTCCAAGTCAAGGTCCTACAATAACAAAAGATCTTGGAGTCGTGTGCGTAATTGCTACAATTGTGGAAGACCCGAACACTACTCAAATGAGTGTACTGCCCCCTACAAAAGAAGAGAAGATTCACCAAAAAGGAGAAGTATAAGAGAAGAATCACCTCCAAGAGAGAGAAGGAGTAGAGATGATCATTATGAACGAAGAACCTCTCGCAGAAGCAAGGATCCGGAAAGGAAGGACAAGTCATCAAGGAGCTACACAAAATGAAGACATCAAGCTCATGTTGGTGAATGGGTATCCGGCTCCGACTCCGACAATCACTCCGAGAGAAGTTATCACTCTGACTCCGAATATACTCAAGATGAAGGTGTTGCCGGTCTAGCACTTGTGTCAACCAACTCCTACGACATATTTGACTCACCAAATGAAGGAATTGGAAGATTCTTCATGGCTAAAGGCCCAAAGGTATCACACCCCGAGTATGTTGATTTCAATAGTGATGAAGATGACTTGCTAGGTGATGATGATTTACTTGTTGACAACTCTAGTGATGAAAACTATGATGAAATTGCTATTAATCATGCTAATCAAGATAAAACGAATGACGATGATAAGAAGGAGATTGAGCGTCTAACTAAAGACTCATGAAACTACCTTGGAAGATCATTGAGAACTTTTAAACACTCGTGAGAAGCTACGCTTTGAAAAGCTCAACCTTGAGCAAGAACATGGGTTCTTAAAAGCAATCAATGATGATCTTCGCAAGAAAAGTTCTTCTTACATTGCCAAGCATTTACTCTTGCCTATTTACATCCCACAAGTAAAATCTAGCAGCAAGAGTAAGAAAGATTCTTCTTCTAGTAGTAACAATGATCATGCTAAATCCAATATTGTTGCTTCTAGTAGTTCTCTTGATTCCACTAATGATACTCTTAGCCAAGTTACACTTGAGCAAGAAAATATCTTATTAAAGGGAATTATAGAGAGAGGTGTTTACAAGAGCCTTGCCAGAAGTAAGAAATTTGAGGAAAATGTATGCAAGCAAGGAAGGCACCGGAAGAATCAAGGTGTTGGTTTTGAACAAAAGTTCAATGCCAATGGAGTTGAGTGGGAACAAGATCAATACCCCAAGACGAAGTTTGTTCCTCAACAAGAGAAGTATGATCCTATTTCTTTCAAGGGGACACAAGCTCAAAATGATCTTCCACCACAAGACCACAAGCAAAAAAGGCAATGACAAGCTTCAAGAGGAAACTGATGCATTTGAAGAAGCTCCCAAGGCCTTGGTCAAGTGGGTTCCCAAGACTACATCAAGTTCTACTTCATAAAGTATGACTACAACTCCAAGGATTCCCATCAAGATGGTGTGGATCCCAAAGAAGAAGAACTAGAAAGTTCTTGAGGGTGACGCTGCCAACATACTTCACTCATATCATTTTGGAGAGAACAAGTGCATGCAACTTCCACATCTTGCACTAGATCAAGGAGTCACAGACCCTCTTGTTGGTAAGACAAGGGACAAGGTAACCTAATGCTTTCATGGACATCATCATGTATGAACTTCATTCTATGTCCATGGATATCTTTGTTTGTTCCTTGTGGGACTAACCCGTGTAGGTATTGAAAGTGCAATTCACTCAAATGGATTGCTCCGAATGATCTACATCAACACTGAGCATCCACATCTTCAACATCTACATGAAGTCATCATCGACAAAACCCAAGGTTAGTTCATCCCTCTTAGGGGGGATATCACATCTAGGGGGAGCTTTACTCTAAGATTTGAGCTAAAGCAACTCTAATGGTGTGAACACAACAATGCTTTATGTAAAAGTGGTAACCCCACTTGTGCTTAAACGATGAGTATGACCTACGATCAAATGTTCTCATTTGACTCCTAAGTCAATATACTCATATATAGATGACCTAGTCATCGCCAATTGCTTGATAGATGCTAGAGTGTTTGTGCATGCTTTGCCACATATTTCATTTGCCATTTTATTGTGTGAGCATGTTGGTTGCATATTTTACTCATTCGAGGACATCCATTTTGTTGCTTTGATTGTTTGGCTCTTTTTCTTTTGCCAAATGGATGGACAAGAAGGCCTAAGTACCTCCTCTAGCTATCTATGCTTTTCTCGTCTCAAACACTATCCATGCTACATCACAAAGTTTGATGAAGTCAGTTTCGAACACTCTGTGTGAGGAGCACTCGGAGTCCCCAATTCGTCATAGACTTAAACTTCCAAAACCTCTCAGTGCATTTCGGTCTGACCGATTCACCCTTTTCGGTCTAACCGAGTTCACTAAGTTGATCTAGGTTTTCAATCTTGCTACAACCGATTGGAACTTTTCGGTCTCATCGAGTTGCAGTAATCGCTTGCGATTCTGCATCTCGGTGCCACCGAGTATTGGGGAACGCAGTAATTTCAAAATTTGTCCTACGCACATGCAAGATAATGGTGATGCATAGCAACGAGAGGGGAGAGTGTCGTCCACGTACCCTCGTAGACCGTAAGCGGAAGCGTTATGAGAACGCGGTTGATGTAGTCGTACGTCTTCACGATCCGACCGATCCAAGTACTGAATGCACGGCACCTCCGAGTTCAGCACACGTTCAGCTCAGTGACGTCTCACGAACTCTGATTCAGCAGAGCTTCAAGGGAGAGTTCCATCAGCATGACGGCGTGATGACGGTGATGATGATGCTACCGATGCAGGGCTTCGCCTAAGCACCGCTACGATATGACCGAGGTGGATTATGGTGGAGGGGGGCACCACACACGGCAAAAAGATCAACTGATCAACTTGTGTGTTCATGGGGTACCCCCGTATATAAAGGAGTGGAGGAGGTGGAGGGCCGGCCCTCTACTATGGCGCGCCCCGGGGAGTCCTACTCCCATCGGGAGTAGGATCCCCCCCCCCTCCATGTAGTAGGAGTAGGAGAGAAGGAAGGAGGCGGCGCCGCCCCCCCTAGTCCAATTTGAACAAGGCCTTGGGGGCATGCAGCCTCCCCTCTCTCTTTCCCCTAAAGCCCAATAAGGCCCGTATACTCCCCGGCGAATTCCCGTAACTCTCCGATACTCTGATATATAACCGAACCACTCAGAAACTTTCCGATGTCCGAATATAGCCTTCCAATATATTGATCTTTATGTCTCGAACATTTTGAGACTCCTCGTCATGTCCCTGATCTCATCCGGGACTCCGAACAACCTTCGGTACATCAAAACACATAAACTCATAATACCGATCGTCATCGAACGTTAAGCATGCGGACCCTACGGGTTCGAGAACTATGTAGACATGACTGAGACTCATCTCCGATCAGTAACCAATAGTGGAACCTAGATGCTCATATTGGCTCCTACATATTCTACAAAGATCTTTATCGGTCAAACCACATAATGATATACGTTGTTCCCTTTGTCATCGGTATGATACTTGCCCGAGATTCGATCGTCGGTATCTCAATACCTAGTTCAATCTCGTTACCGGCAAGTCTATTTACTCGTTCCGTAATGCATCATCCCGCAACTAACTCATTAGTAACATTGCTTGCAAGGCTTATAGTGATGTGCATTACCGAGAGGGCCCAGAGATACCTCTTCGACAATCGGAGTGACAAATCCTAATCTCGATCTATGCCAACTAAACAAGTACCATCGGAGACACCTGTAGAGCACCTTTATAATCACCCAGTTACGTTGTGACGTTTGGTAGCACACAAAGTGAGGGAGTCCTGGATTAGGGGGTCTCTGGACAGCCGGACTATATCCTTTGGCCGGACTGTTGGACTATGAAGATACAAGATTGAAGACTTCGTCTCGTGTCCGGATGGGACTTTACTTGGAGTGGAAGGCAAGCTAGGCAATACGGATATGTATATCTCCTCCTTTGTAACCGACCTTGTGTAACCCTAGTCCCCCTCCGGTGTCTATATAAACCGGAGGGTTTTAGTCCGTAGGACAACATACAATCATACCATAGGCTAGCTTCTAGGGTTTAGCCTATGTGATCTTGTGGTAGATCAACTCTTGTAATACTCATATCATCAAGAAGAATCAAGAAGGATGTAGGGTATTACCTCTATCTAGAGGGCCCGAACCTGGGTAAACATCGTGTCCCCTGTCTCCTGTTACCATCCGCCTTAGACGCACAGTTCGGCACCCCCTACCCGAGATCCGCCGGTTTTGACACCGACATTGGTGCTTTCATTGAGAGTTCCACTGTGTTGTCACCATAAGGCTCTATGGCTCCTTCGATCATCGCTAGCGATACGGTCCAGGGTGAGGCTTTCCTCCCCGGGGAGATCTTCGTATTCGGCGGCTTTGCACTGCGGGCCAATTCGCTTGGCCATCTGGAGCAGATTGAGAGCTACGCCCCTGGCCATAAGGTCAGATTTGGAAACTTGAACTACACTGCCGATATCCGCGGAGACTTGATCTTCGACGGAATCGAGCCCATGCAGGACGCGCCGCACAGTCACGACGAGCAAGACGTAACTCTACCGTCAGACAGTGTTCGAGAGATCGCATCCGCAGCTACTCCATTTTTAAATCTGGAGCAAGTCGTGCAATCCCAGAGTAGAGGGATGGACCCCGCCATGGAGGTTGCGCTCTCAGCGGCGATAGAGCCGGATACTGACTTCACCCCTTACGAGGGCCGTGTTGCCGAACCACTGGATTCATCTTCGGCCACGGACTCCGAGCCGCTCGTATCTGTGCCCGTCGAGTCTGACTGGGCGCCGATCATGGAGTTCACCTCCGCGGATATCTTTCAGCACTCACCTTTTGGAGATGTGCTAAATTCATTAAGGTCTCTCTCCCTGTCAGGAGAACCTTGGCCGAACTATGTCCGGCTAGAATGGGATGCGGATGACGAAGAAATTCGGTGCCCACCCACCACCCACTTAGTAGCCATTGTCGACGACTTAACCGACATGCTCAACTTTGGCTCCAAAGACTTCGACGGTATGGACGACGAAGCCGGAGACGAACCGGAACCACCGCCCACAGGGCACTGGACCGCTACTTCATCACATGACATGTACATGGTGTACACCCCCAACGAAGCCAATGGCGACGAGAAAGCGGAGGATGACCCCTCCAAGAAGCAACCCAAGTGCCGACGTCAGCGGCGCCGCCCTAGGTCCCGCCATAGCAGAAACAGCGATAACAATAGTCCACGCGACTCCGGAAAAGACGATAACTGCACCACCCCAGTGGCAGAAAACGATCAAGATGCAAACAGCAAACATAGTACGGATCCGACATCCGAACACGATGACGCCAAAGATAAGCATCATCAATCCGCGTCTAGGGAAGAAAACAGTCCAGACAAAGATGCACCCATCATCCCGGAAACACACTTGGAGCAAGAGAACCTCCGCAGAAGGCTTACTGCCACAGTGAGAAGCCTGAAGAAAGAGAAGCAAAGGCTCAAGGTCGCACAAGATACGCTCAACAGCAAGTGGAACAAAGTAACAAAGTATGGTAGAATCTACCACCCAAATAGCTACCCAAAGCGCAAGCTATTACTGGAATTCGACGATGAGGCCTCAGAGCCCAAACAGCCGATAAGTGATACGGCCAACCGGCTGGATCCACCACCCTATGAACGCGATAGAGCGGCCAACAAAGTCACGCATAAGTCAACACACGTTCTACGTGAGAACTTGCGTCAGAAATCCGGCACGACCAGATCTATCTATGGATCTAGGAAGCGCGCTATGGCACAACATCAACACTGAATACTACAATCGTCCGAACACTATGGCGCATCCCAATACAGGGGTGCTGCACACCCACTATGTTTCACTGATGAGGTGCTGGATCATGAATTCCCAGAAGGATTCAAACTGGTGAACATAGAGGCATACGACGGAACCACAAACCCTGGAGTCTGGATAGAGGACATCATCCTCCATATTCATATGGCTCGTGGAGACGATCTCCATGCCATTAAATACTTGCCCCTCAAGCTTAAACGGCTAGCTAGGCACTGGCTGAAAAGCCTCCCCGAAAACTCAATTGGAAGTTGGGAGGAGCTCGAGGACGCTTTCCGGGCCAATTTTCAAGGGACTTATGTCCGACCTCCGGATGCAGACGATTTAAGTCATATAATCCAACAATCCAGAGAGTCCGCCCGAAAGCTTTGGAACAGGTTCCTCACCAAGAAGAACCAAATAGTCGACTGTCCGGACGCCGAAGCCTTAGCAGCTTTTAAACACAGTGTCCGAGATGAGTGGCTCGCCAGACACCTCGGTCAAGAAAAACCGAGAACCATGGCAGCCCTAACAAGCCTCATGACCTGCTTTTGTGCGGGCGAGGACAGCTGGTTGGCCCGTAGCAGCACCAGTGACCCAAGCACATCCGAAGTAAGGGATGGCAATGGTAAATCACGACGCAACAAAAACAAGCGTCGAAATAAAGAAGGTAGTCCAGATAATACGGCGGTAAACGCCGGATTCAGGGGCTCCTGACCAGGTCAGCGGAAAAAGCCTTTCAAAGGCAGCAGAGAAGGACAATCTGGCCTAAACAAAATTCTTGACAAACTCTGTCAGATTCACGGCACCCCAGACAAACCTGCAAAGCATACCCATAGAGAATGTTGGGTCTTCAAGCAGGCCGGTAAGCTAAGCACCGAACACAAAGGGGTGGAGACACCAAGCGAAGACGAGGATGAACCTCGCCGGCAAAGCGCTAGAGGACAAAAAAAATTCCCACCGGAGGTTAAAACAGTAAACGTGATCAATGTGACAAGGAGGACAAGCAAACACGCACTCTGATGCACACGCGCCATAGAGCCCGTCACCCCTAGGTCCAACCCCTGGTTGGCCTACCCGATCACTTTTGATCGTAGGGATCACGATACACATATCCGGCGCGAAGGACTGACGGCCTTGGTGTTAGACCCAATAATAAATGGGTACCATTTCACAAGGGTCCTCATGGACAGAGGCAGTGATCTCAATCTGATATATCAGGACACAGTCCACAAAATGGGGATAGACCCTACACAAATAAGCCACAGTAATACTACCTTCAAGGGAGTAATACCAGGCCAAGAGGCCGACTGCACAGGCTCTCTACTACTAGAGGTGGTATTCAGTTCCCCCGGTAACTTCCGAAGTGAAACTTTAACTTTTCACATTGCTCCATTCCGAAGTGATTTTTAAGCACTACTCGGAAGGGCGGCTTTCGCTCGTTTTAACACAATACGGCATTATGCTTTTCTCAAGCTCAAGACGCCCGGTCCACGAGGCGTCATTATAGTTAGCGGAAATACCAACCGTTCTTCACGTACGGAAGAAGACGCGGCGGCTCTAACAGCCGCACACTAGACGGCCTCACCAACCAGAAAAAATGGCAGGTCGTCAAGACCACGGACACGGTTAGGCGAGTCTAGCGTTCCATCACACATGCATGAGATTGGTTTTCGAACCCTCATAAAACAATACCAGGGGCTTCCCGCGTGTAATCAGGGCCAGCCCGACTCATCTAGGCTTCTCTGGAATTCTGATAACTCATTCTTCTTTTCGGCGCAGCAACTTTCACCTAAATTCTTTCCTTTTGCAAGTTACAATCGTGCTACACCCGTCTAGGACACGGCACAACGGAGACACAGGCGCAGACGTGCAGCAGGGACCCGCCCAAAGGTTTCTTTTTAGATTAAGGCCCTGCGTAAACCTTTTTTACTGTCTCTTGTTGCTCACATCCTCCGGATACTCCACACAACCGAGAAGGATGCCGGCATTATTGGCATGTGGCCACGCCAGGATCTTGCACGTACCTGGACACATGGGGTTTCTTATAAAGGGCATTGTTTAGCCCGGTATCTGTTATAAAGACCAAACACCTTAGGGAGTGTTCGGCGTCGCGAGTTTGGCCCTATATGCATCAGCTCCGAATCATGTCTTTGGTCAAATGTTGGGTTTGCCCGGCTCCCACATTTTGGTACCTTACGTTCCGTTATATCGGCTAAGGTAGCACTGGGAGAACTACTGCGATTGTGCCCTGGTTCATCCGGATGAGCACCTCAGTAGAGAAAGCCAAAAACTGACTGTCATGATATAGCGAGAGACTGGTCAACCACTCGATGACTAATCGGAATCTTCGGGATTCCTCCGCATTAACGAAGGGTCGTTTCCCGAGTCATGTATGTACGCGCACCGTATTCGGATGAGCGCAGAGGTACCAGGGGCTATATAGTAGCCCCACTGTCAAACTCCTATGGCTAAGTGAAAGTGTTAAAGCAATATAGTCTGATTGCCTCGTTCGCTATGCTATCACCTCCTTAACGGACCAAGACGTTGGATCAAGTGTGGATATGCATCTTTTGCGAACACCCTCGCATTATCTGCGTGGGGGCGGAAGCCGATGACTGCAAACTTTCAGGTTATATACATATATACATAAACGGTCGCACATGAGGCATCATAGTACTTTCGGGCAAAAGTATAAATACAACTTTGATTAATTCAGAAAAACATTGTTTGTACAATGGGACTACATGCCACTAGAAAATAACATTCTTCGAGCACTGCGCCTCTATCAAATGAGCGCCTTCAAGGACTTCTTCGAAGTAGTACTCGGCAGCCACTCGGCCTATGGCCGAACCCTGTGCTGCAATAGTGGTGGCCTCCATCTCCGCCCAGTATGTTTTGACACGGGCAAGGGCCATCTGCGCACCTTCTATGCACGCTGATCTCTTTACAGCATCGATGTGTGGCACAGCTTCAAGGAATTGTTGCACTAAGCTAAAGTAGCTACTCGGCCTTGGCCCTCCCGGCCACAAGTGATCCACAACGGACCTCATGGAAAGTCCGGACAACCTATGGAGCTTAGCCCAACCGGTCAATCGCTCATTCAGCAGTAGCGGACGGACTGGAGTGTGAAACTATGACCAGAATAGCTTCTCCACTTCGGGACCTTTCTGATCCTTGAAGTATCCGGCTGCATCAGCAGCACTTACAGCCAAATCCATGTACTCGTCCGTAGAACTCCATAGCCGGTCCAGAGGAGCATACTTCGGATCTCCGAATTTAGTCCGCAGCAAGAAGGGCTTCCCAGACACGATATATGTAGCTTGATTCAGCTCCTCCTTCGTCGCTCTAATTTTGGAGCGGGCTTCCTTGGCAGCCACCCTGGCCTTCTCTAGGTCCGTCGCTTTCGCCTGGTCTTCTTCTTCAAGAAGCCGGTAACGGTCAGCAGCATCTTTTAACTCTACAGCCATCTTGGCTATTTTTTCCTTGCTCTCGCAATGCGTGGCCAGTTCGGCCCTTAACTCTTCGACCGCCTTCAAAGCGGCCGCATTGCTACTCCTCGCTTGCTCCTTGGCTTGGGCAAGCTCCGCCCGAAGGGTCTCCATGGTGGCAGCTCCATCTCCAGTCACAATATATTAAAGATATTGGCATCATGCTGCTCTTACTATGTGACGATCACCGGAAAAAAACACTCACCATGTGCCTCGTCAAGCCGCTTGTTGACAAGCACGATGTCGGCATCTGCCGCATCCAGTTGCCGCTTTAGTTCGGCAAACCCATCAGTCCGGCTAGCCACCGGAGCTTCAACCACCTACACATAAAGGCGGCCTGGTTATTACCTGGGACTATGATCCTCTGTTTGCTGTTGTTCTCGATGACAACCAGAGTCTCAGGGGCTACTATCTGCATGGGCATACTTAGCTTATGCGGTACTGTTAAAGGCATACATTATTCCACGTACCTCGAAGCCCTTCAGCAGACTCATAAAAGCCTCGTGCAAACCGCTTTCGGCGGATGATATCCTTTCAATTACCGTACCCATTAGCGTACGATGCACTTCCGAGACGACAGCTTGCCCTAGAAGATCCTTCAGCACGTCCGACCGCACACAGTACGGACCCTTGTTGTTGCTCTCCTAAGGAGCCGGATACTGGGGATGCCGGGCAGCCAAATGGTTATCCTCTGGCGATATTGGATCCGGAGATACCCTTTGCGACGACACTTCAAGGTCGCCCGCCTCTTGAGCTGGGGAGTCTGGGGGAGGCGTTTCGCTCTCCATCATCTCCGGAAGAAGATTCCCCGAAGATGAACTCTGTCGAGAAGGGCTGCGATCCGAGCTACAATTTACAAGCATCAGATATTGTCTTCGGAAGTAAGGTAGGATATCTTCACTATTAAGCACTTTTTACTTACAGCTCGGTAGAGGGATGATCCCATGCGGACATTGTGCGGCAAGAATACCCTCTGAGGCAGGACCCTCTGGCGGAGATTTCTTCTCCCGTTTGGAAGCCTTAGTTTCCGGATATTCAGAGGTAGTCCTCTTCCTTCCCCGGGGAGAGAGAATGTCAGATTCTTCCCCTTGGTTATCCTCCCTCGCGGAAGCGCTCATTCCCTCGATCGGAATAGGTAGCGATGGAGGCCCGCTTACGACCTCTTTATTTCCCCCTTCATCTTCCTTTGAGGGCACTAGACAAGGTGCTGGCTCGAGCATCTTTTCCAGCACCGGATTGTCCAAGCCTTCAGGAAGGGGGCCGAACATCGGATCATCTTCACCTTTGCTATCCAGTCCTGGTCAAAGAGTGATTTTTCAGAATGATGTCATGATAAACAAAAGGACAGTGTGTTCGGCCAGGGGATTACTTACTTGGGCAGCGGGGCGGTTGCAGCTCAGGCCCATGTCCTCGGTAGTGTCCGGACACTCTATTTGAGGTCCGAAGAACGATTTGTACATCTCCTCATGCGTCATGCCGAGGAAATGCTGAATAGTGCGTGGTCCTTCCGGGTGAACGTGATGAACCGCATAACTTGCATTACCATAACCAGACTGGAATCTCCCCCGAAGAGATCTCAGATACGGCTCTGCAGTATTGGCACGTCCTTGGCTGGACCCCAGCTTAGCCCCCTGTTGATCCATGACATCAGTTGTGGTGGGGGCCCGAGCGAAAGGTGGGGGCAGCTACCCATTTCGCACATTTGGGAGATGTGATGTAAAACCACTCCCATTGCCATAGTCCGGACACCTCTAGAAAAGAACCCTTTGGCCATGGAGCACCAGCAATTTTGCTTATTAGAGCACCTCCACACGCCGCGTAGTGCCCCTCGACCATCTTTGGCTTCGAATCAAAGGTCTTGAGCCATAGGCCGAAGTGAGGGATAATGCGGAGGAAGGCCTCACATACGACGAAAAATGACGAGATGTGAAGAAAGGAATCCGGGGCCAGATCGTGAAAATCCAACCCGTAATAAAACATATGACCCCTAACAAAGGGATCCAGAGCGAGGCCTAGTCCTTGAAGGAAGTGGGAGACGAACACAACACTCTCGTTGGGTTCGGGAGTAGGGACGACCTGCCCTCGGGCGGGCAGCCTATGCGAAATTTCGGCGGTCAGATATCTGGCCTCCCTCAACTTCTTGATGTCCTCCTCCGTGATGGAGGTAGGCATCCACCGGCCTTGAAGGCTGGATCCGGACATGATTAAAGGTCCGAAGCACCTGACCTGAGCTTTGGGTGTTAGAACTCGAGGCGGGGGAAGGATTCGGTTGAGCACAGGAGGGAAAAAGAAAAAGCCTTGTCCCTTTATAAAGGGGACGAATATCAGGCGTCCTCCTCGTGGCCGTTCAAGACTAACCTAAGATCTAGGAGTCATACCAGCAGGCACGGTTGGGTTACCCACGTTTGTATTGATGAGAATCCCGTTATGAGGGGAACATGATCTCTGCTTTGACAAGACGTGTCAAGAAACCACCTCGCGTTGTGTGCGGGGTTGGTTAAAGAAAAACGGTTCAAATAATTACCGGGCCGTGGCGTGATGTCATGCTGCCAAAACGCGTCAGCAGATCAGATTTGTGGAAATAATATTCTCTCTATGGCGGTATGTGGAACTTATTTTGCAGGGTCGGACACTATCCTTGTATTCAAACTCTTCCGTGGTATATTCGGAGGAGGAACCCGCCTTGCAATGCCGAAGACAACACTGTGCGCCAGACTCATCGTCATTGAAGCTTGGTTCAGGGGCTACCGAGGGAGTCCTGGATTAGGGGGTCTCCGGACAGCCGGACTATATCCTTTGGCCGGACTGTTGGACTATATCGATACAAGATTGAAGACTTCGTCTCGTGTCCTGATGGGACTTTACTTGGTGTGGAAGGCAAGCTAGGCAATACGGATATGTATATCTCCTCCTTTGTAACCAACCTTGTTTAACCCTAGCCCCGTCCGGTGTCTATATAAACCAGAGGGTTTTAGTCCATAGGACAACATACAGTCATACCATAGACTAGCTTCTAGGGTTTAGCCTCTCTGATCTCGTGGTAGATCAACTCTTGTAATACTCATATCATCAAGAACAATCAACCAGGACGTAGGGTATCACCTCTATCTAGAGGGCCCGAACCTGGGTAAACATCATGTCCCCTGCCTCCTGTTACTATCCGCCTTAGACGCACAGTCCGGGACCCCCTACCCGAGATCCGCCGGTTTTGACACCGACACAAAGTGTTCCTCCGGTATTCGGGAGTTGCATAATCTCATAGTCAGAGGAACATGTATAAGTCATGAAGAAAGCAGTAGCAGCAAACTAAACAAACATCGTGCTAAGCTAACGGAATGGGTCAAGTCAATCACATCATTCTCTAATGATGTGATCCCGTTAATCAAATGACAACTCATGTCTATGGCTAGGAAACTTAACCATCTTTGATTCAATAAGCTAGTCAAGTAGAGGCATACTAGTGACACTCTGTTTGTCTATGTATTCACACATGTACTAAGTTTCTGGTTAATACAATTCTAGCATGAATAATAAACATTTTATCATGATATAAGGAAATAAATAATAACTTTATTATTGCCTCTAGGGCATATTTCCTTCAGTATCCCACTTGCACTAGAGTCAATAATCTAGTTCACATCTTTATGTGATTAGTTCACATCTCCATGTGACTAATACCCAAAGGGTTTACTAGAGTCAATAATCTAGTTCACATCGCTATGTGATTAACACCCAAAGAGTGATCAAGTTTTGCTTCTGAGAGAAGTTTAGCCTACGGGTCTGCAATATTCAGATCCGTATGTATTTAGCAAATTTCTATGTCTACAATGCTCTACACGGAGCTACTCTAGCTAATTGCTCCCACTTTCAATATGTATCCAGATCGAGACTTAGAGTCATCTAGATCGATGTAAAAAGCTTGCATTGACGTAACTCTTTACGACAAACTCTTTTGTCACCTCCATAACCGAGAAATATTTCCTTAGTCCTCTAAGGATAATTTTGATCGCTGTCCATTGATCTACTCCTAGATCACTATTGTACTCCCTTGCCAGAAAGATGCTAAGGTATACAATAGGACTGGTAAATAGCATAGCATACTTTATAGAACCTATGACTAAGGCATAGGGAATGACTTTTCATTCTCTTTCTATTTTCTGATGTGGTCGGGTTTTGAGTCTTTACTCAACTTCACACCTTGCAACACAGGCAAGAACTCCTTCTTTGACTGTTCCATTTTGAACTACTTCAAAATCTTGTCAAAGTATGTACTCATTGAAAAAACTTATCAAGCGTCTTGATCTATCTCTATAGATCTTGATGCTCAATGTGTAAGCAGCTTCATCGAGGTCTTTCTTTGAAAAACTCTTTTCAAACACTCCTTTATGCTTTCTAGAAGATTCTACATTATTTCCGATCAACAATATGTCATTCACATATACTTATCAGAAATGCTGTAATGCTCCCACTCACTTTCTTGTAAATACAGGCTTCACCGCAAGTCTGTATAAAACCATATGCTTTGATCACTTTATCAAGGCATATATTCCAACTTCCGAGATGCTTGCACCAGTTCATAGATGGATAGCTGGAGCTTGCTCACTTTGTTAGCACCTTTAGGATCGACAAAACCTTCTGGTTGCATTATATACAACTCTTCTTTTAAGAAATCCATGAAGGAATATAGTTTTGACATCCATTTGCCAGATTTGATAAAATGCGCCAACTACTAACATGATTCGGACAGACTTTTAAGCATCGATACGAGTGACAAAATCTCATCGTAGTCAACACCTTGAATTTGTCGAAAACATTTTGCGACAATTCGAGCTTTGTAGATAGTAACACTACTATCAGCGTCCGTCTTCCTCTCTAAGATCCATTTATTCTTAATGACTCACCGATCATCGGGCAAGTCAATCAAAGTCCATACTTTGTTATCATACATGGATCCCATCTCAGGTTTCATGGCCTCAAGCCATTCCGCGGAATCTGGGCTCATCATCGCTTCCTCATAGTTCATAGGTTCGTCATGGTCAAGTAACATGACATCCAGAATAGGATTACCGTACCACTGTGGTTGACCTACGAGGTTCGGCAGTAACTTGATCTGAAGTTACATGATCATCATCATTAGCTTCCTCAGTAATTGGTGTAGGAGTCACAGGAACAGATTTCTGTGATGAACTACTTTCCAATAAGAAAGCAGGTACAGTTACCTCATCAAGTTCTACTTTCCTCCCACTCACTTCTTTCGAAAGAAACTCCTTCTCTAGAAAGGATCCATTCTTAGCAATGAATGTCTTGCCTTCAGATCTGTGATAGAAGGTGTACCCAACTGTCTCCTTTGGCTATCCTATGAAGACACATTTCTTCGATTTGGGTTTGAGCTAATCAGGATGAAACTTTTTCACATAAGCATCGCAACCCCAAACTTTAAGAAGCGACAACTTTGGTTTCTTTCCAAACCATAGTTCATATGGCGTCGTCTCAACGAATTTAGATGGTGCCCTATTTAACGTGAATGCAGCTGTCTCTAATGCATAACCCCAAAACGGTAATGGTAAATCGGTAAGACACATCATAGATTGTACCATATCTAATAAAGTACGGTTACGATGTTCAGACACACCATTACGTTGTGGTGTTCCAGGTGGCGTGAGTTGCGAAACTATTCAACATTGTTTCAAATGAAGACCAAACTCTTAACTCAAATATTCTCCTCCACGATCAGATCATAGAAACTTTATTTTCTTGTTACGATGATTTTCCACTTCACTCTGAAATTATTTGAACTTTTCAAATGTTTCAGATTTATGTTTCATCAAGAAGATATACCCATATCTTACTCAAATCATCTATGAAGGTCAGAAAATAACGATACCTGCCGCGAGCCTCAACACTCATCGGACTGCATACATCAGCATGTATTATTTCCAACAAGTCTGTTGCTCGCTCCATTGTTCCGGAGAACGCATTCTTAGTCATCTTGCCCATGAGGCATGGTTCACAAGCATCAACTGATTCATAATCAAGTGATTCCAAAAGCCCATCAGCATGGATTTTCTTCATGTGCTTTACACCAATATGACCTAAATTGCAGTGCCACAAATAAGTTGCACTATCATTATTAACTTTGCATCTTTTGGCTTCAATATTATGAATATGTGTATTACTACGATCGAGATTCAATAAACCATTCACCTTGGGTGTATGACCAATGAAGGTTTTATTCATGTAAACAGAACAACACTTATTCTCTGACTTTAAATGAATAACCGTATTGTAATAAACATGATCAAATCATATTCATGCTTAATGCAAACACCAAATAACATTTATTTAAGTTCAACACTAATCTTGAAAGTATAGGGAGTGTGCGATGATGATCATATCAATCTTGGAACCACTTCTAACACACATCGTCACTTCACCCTTAACTAGTCTCTATTCATTCTGCAACTCCTGTTTCGAGTTACTAATCTCAGCAACTGAACTAGTATCAAATACTGAGGGGTTGCTATAAACACTAGTAAAGTACACATCAATAACATGTATATCAAATATACCTTTGTTCACTTTGTCATCCTTCTTATCCGCCAAATACGTGGAGCAGTTCTGCTTCTAGTGACTTGTCCCTTTGCGGTAGAAGCACTTAGTCTCAGGCTTAGGTCTAGATTTGGGCTTCTTCACTTGTGAAGCAACTTGCTTGCCGTTCTTTTTGAAGTTCCCCTTCTTCCCTTTGCCCTTTTCTTGAAACTAGTGGTCTTGTCAACCATCAACATTTGATGCTTTTCTTGATTTCTACCTTCGTCGATTTCAACATCACGAAGAGCTTGGGAATCGTTTCCGTTATCCCTTGCATATTATAGTTCATCACGAAGTTCCTGTAACTTGGTGATAGTGACTAGAGAACTCTGTCAATCACTATCTTATCTGGAAGATTAACTCCCACTTGATTCAAGTGATTGTAGTACTTAGACATTCTGAGCACATGATCACTAGCTGAGCTATTCTCCTCCATCTTGTAGGCAAAGTGCTTGTCAAAGGTCTCATACCTTTCAACATGGGCATGAGTCTGAAATACTAATTTCAACTCTTGGAACATCTCATATGCTCCGTGGCATTCAAAATGTCTTTGAAGCCCCGATTCTAAGCCGTAAAGCATGGTGCACTAGACTATCAAGTGGTCATCATATCGAGCTCGGCAAACGTTCATAACGTTTGCATCTGCTCCTGCAATCGGTGTGTCACCTAGCGGTGCATCAAGGACATAATTCTTCTGGGCATCAATGAGGATAATCCTCATATCACGGATCCAATCCGCATCATTGCTACTAACATCTTTCAACTTAGTTTTTCTGTAGGAACATATCAAAATAAACGGGGAGCTACATCGCGAGCTATTGATCTACAACATAGTTATGCAGATACTATCAGGACTAAGTTCATGATAAATTAAAGTTCAATTAATCATATTACTTAAGAACTCCCACTTAGATAGACATCCCACTAGTCATCTAAATGATCACGTGATCCAAATCAACTAAACCATGTCTGATCATCACGTGAGATGGAGTAGTTTTCAATGGTGAACAACACTATGTTGATCATATCTACTATATGATTCACGCTCGACCTTTCGGTCTCTAGTGTTCCAAGGCCATATCTGCATATGCTAGGCTCCTCAAGTTTAATCCGAGTATTCCGCGTGTGCAAAACTGGCTTGCACCCGTTGTATGTGAACGTAGAGCTTAGCACACCTGATCATCACGTGGTGTCTCGGCATGACAAACTGTCACAACGGTGCATACTCAGGGAGAACACTTATACCTTGAAATTTAGTGAGAGATCATCTTATAATTCTACCACCGAACTAAGCAAAATAAGATGCATAAAGGATAAACATCACATGCAATCAAAATATGTGACATGATATGGCCATGATCATCTTGCGCCTTTGATCTCCATCTCCAAAGTACCGTCATGATCTCTATCATCACCAGCATGACACCATGATCTCCATCATCTTGATCTCTATCAATGTGTCGTCACATGGTCGTCTGGCCAACTATTGTTTTTGCAACTATTGCTATTGCATAGCGATAAAGTAAAGCAATTACATGGCACTTGCATCTTATAGAATAAAGAGACAACCATAAGGCTTATGCCAGTTGCCGATAACTTTAACAAAACATGATCATCTCATACAACAATTTATATCTCATCACGTCTTGACTATATCACATCACAACATGCCCTGCAAAAACAAGTTAGACGTCCTCTACTTTGTTGTTGCAAGTTTTACATTGCTGCTACGGGCTGAGCAAGAACCGTTTCTTACCTATGCCTTAAAAACCACAACGCGGTATAGTGGTTGGTATTTGATATTCAGAAAGAACCCTGTTCATTGAATCCGATTCAACTAAAGCTAGAGAAACAGACACCCACTAGCCACCTGTGTGCGAAGCACGTCGGTACTACCAATCTCGCGTAAGCATACGCGTAATGTCGGTCTGGGAGGCTTCATCCAACAATGTCGCTGAATCAAGAATCAACTAGTGACGGCAAGCAATATGTATATACCCACGCCCACAACTCCTTTGTGTTCTACTCGTGCATATAACATCTACGCATAAACCTGGCTCTGATGCCACTGTTGGGGAACACAGTAATTTCAAAAAAAATCCTAAGCACACGCAAGATCATGGTGATGCATAGCAACGAGAGGGGAGAGTGTCTTCCACGTACCCTCATAGACCGTAAGCGGAAGCGTTATGAGAACACAGTTGATGTAGTCGTACGTCTTGACGATCCGACCGATCCAAGTACTGAACGCACCGCACCTCTGAGTTCAGCACACGTTCAGCTCGGTGACGTCCCACGATGTAGGTGTACAAAAGTAGGGGCTCTCCTTTTGACCCCTTTACTTGTGCACGGGCGGTCAGAGCCACGCGCCGCGGCCACACTTAGCAGGGCAGAGGAGGGAAGCCGGAGAGAAGCCGAAGCACCAAGGCAAACAAGACAACACCAAGGCCGAGAGCACAAAGAGCAGAGGGACGAAGCAGGTTCCCCCGGCAAGACTCTTGCCGGGGCAGCTTCAGCGGCCCCGACAAGACCCTTGCCGGGGCAGTTCGCCCAACGCCAGCGGAGCGCACCACCCTTGAGCCCACGGTTTCCAACACCAACAACCATGTTGGGCCAGGGCTCGGGAGGCACCTCCATGGTGGCATGCAGATCTTTGTGAAGACAGAGAATACTCAAGATCAGATGAGGACCAGGATACGGTGGTCCTCGGCGGGATCCTAGCCGAGGAAATCCACAAGACCCCCGGCAAGACCCTTGCCAGGGATGATAGCAACGCCACGGCAAGACCCTTGCCGAGGGGCGTCAGCAGAGCCACTGCCAGGCCGGCACCAGCCAAGACTCCGCCGCCGTTCACATGCAGTTGCCAGCCCAACCAGCTGGGCAGGCACCTGCGTGGCAACATGCGACTTCCAGGCCAAATCATCAGGCACCTGCATGGCAGTGTGCGGACCTTCATGAAGGCCCTACCACCACACCACCTCAGTTGCTTGCCTGTCTACATGGCACTGCACGCATCGCTAGCCTAGGCGCGTGTCGAAGCGAGGAGGAGCGGCGACGGACGGGACGGGCCTCGTTCCCGTCCCTGATAAAGCTAAGGGACACCTAAGCGATGCATTAAATGTGTCTTGTCCTTTAATACGAGCGATAAGCTCGCGGCACTGTAGGCCTTTCCACCTCCTGTGTGCCACTGTGGCAGCCCCTTTCGACTATAAAAGGAGGCCCATGGCGTACTGGAGGGAGATTCGGCTCTTTTGAACTACACAGCTACCATAGCTAGTTTGAAAGCCCAAGAACACTGAATACATCCACCAAAGCAGGACTAGAGTTTTACGCATCCTCGCGGCCCGAACCTGGGTAAATTATCCTCGTGCTGACCACTAATCCTTCCCTTCTCACGACCCCGCGCCCCGGCACGTAGTAGGGATTCTTGTGATCCCATAGGTGTCGTTTCCCACCAACACATGAACTCTGATCCAGTAGAACTTGGAGGGAGAGTTCCATCAGCACGACGATGTGATGATGGTGATGATGATGCTACCGACGCAGGGCTTCGCCTAACCACCGCTACGATATGACCGCGGTGGATTATGGTGGAGGGGGGCACCGCACACGTCTAAAAGATCAACTGATCAACTTGTGTGTTCATGGGGTACCCCCTCCCCCGTATATAAAGGAGTGGAGGAGGGGGAGGGCTGGCCCTCTACTACGGCGCGCCCTGGGGAGTCGTACTCCCACCGGGAGTAGGATTGCCCCCTTCCATGTAGTTGGAGTAGGATAGAAGGAAAGGGAAAAGAGAAGAGAAGGAAGGAAGGGGCGTCGCCCCTCCCCCTAGTCCAATTCGGACTAGGCCTTGGGGGCGCGCAGCCTCCCCTCTCTCTTTCCCCTAAAGCCCAATAAGGCCCATATACTCCCCAGCGAATTCCCATAACTCTCCGGTACTCCGATAAATAACCAAACCACTCAAAACCTTTCCGATGTCCGAATATAGCCTTCAATATATCGATCTTTATGTATCGAACATTTCGAGACTCCTCGTCATGTCCCTGATCTCATCCGGGACTCCGAACAACCTTAGGTACATCAAAACACATAAACTCATAATACCGATCGTCACCGAACGTTAAGCGTGCGGACCCTGCGGGTTCGAGAACTACGTAGGCATGACTGAGACTCATCTCCGGTCAATAACCAATAGCAGAACCTGGATGCTCATATTGGCTCCTACGTATTCTATGAAGATCTTTATCGGTCAAACCGCATAATGGTATACGTTGTTCCCTTTGTCATCGGTATGTTACTTGCCCGAGATTAGATCATCGGTATCTCAATACCTAGTTCAATCTCGGTACCGGCAAGTCTCTTTACTCGTTCTAATGCATCATCCCGCAACTAACTCATTAGTCACATTGCTTGCAAGGCTTATAGTGATGTGCATTACCGAGAGGGCCCAGAGATACCTCTCCGACAATCGGAGTGACAAATCCTAATCTCGATCTATGCCAACTCAACAAGTACCATCGGAGACACCTGTAGAGCACCTTTATAATCACCCAGTTATGTTGTGATGTTTGGTAGCACACAAAGTGTTCCTCCGGTATTCAGGAGTTGCATAATCTCATAGTCAGAGGAACATGTATAAGTCATGAAGAAAGCAGTAGCAACAAACTAAACGATCATCATGCTAAGCTAACGGAATGGGTCAAGTCAATCACATCATTCTCTAATTATGTGATCCCATTAACCAAATGACAACTCATGTCTATGGCTAGGAAACTTAACCATCTTTGATTCAACGAGCTAGTCAAGTAGAGGCATACTAGTGACACTCTGTTTGTCTATGTATTCACACATGTACTAAGTTTTCGATTAATACAATTCTAGCATGAATAATAAACATTTTATCATGATATAAGGAAATAAATATTAACTTTATTATTGCCTCTAGGGCATATGTCCTTCACCAAGTTGTTCCACTCGGTCACACCAACAGGGTCAGGATATATATACCGTCGGGTCGAATTTTGGAAATTTCTCCAAAACCCTTCACCTCGCGTGTGTCCTGCTCTGCTGCCTCGTGTCTCCGGATCATCCTCTTGTCGCCGATGACCTCCTGCCGCTGGTCTCCATTGCCGCCAACGGAATTCAACCCCGGCGTTGCCACCGTAGCAAACTCACCGCCGAACTAGGGTATGAGTTCGAAACTTTATGTTGTTCCTTACTCTGATTCTTAGCACAAAGCAAATGCCATGTTATTTACCACGTATGAGATCATCCTGTCCAGCAAGAACACCCCTTAGATTAGGTTTGATTCAAAAATTTAGGGTTAGGTTTCCGCCGAACTCATCTCGGACTGACCGAGTTGTGGGATCGGTCTCATCGATTTGGCCTAGGCCATTGCACTTGCACTTTTCGGTCTGACCAAAAGTTGCAAATCGGTGTGACCGAGTTCAACTCTATGTGAAACCCTAGCAATCTCGGAGTCACCGAACTATGTCTCGGTCTGACCGATTTCACTAGTTTAGACTCCAAAAGTTGCTTTGGTGTCACCGAGTTTAAGAAATCGGTAGCTCTGAAATGCTTTTTGTGGAAAACTAAAACTAAGTTTTTGACTCATTTGTTTTGCAAAAACTCTACACTTTGTGATGCTCATCCACTCTATCTCATCTATAACTATTCATAGGGTCAGCAGTCGATTTGCTTTGTCAGAATGTCAGATCAGAGTGATAGCCAAAACAAGTCAGAAGAGCAGATGAACCTGAGTGAGGGCACTAGTCCCTCTAGCAGTTATGATGAGGGTAGCAGGAGCACCCCAAGCAACTTGCCAAAGGCAGATACAAGGACAAGGAAGAAGAGAAACTCAGACTCGGAGGATGAGGATTATGTTCCTGCTGAGGAAGAGGTCAGCTCCAAGAAGAAGGTGCTGAAAAAGGAATATGCTGTTGATGCTGCAACAAAGCCTGGTATGCACAAGAAGGCCCCTGCAACTAGGGTGCCAACTTAAAAGCCAGAGCCTCGACTATTGAAACTTCCAAGTCAAATGTTGAAGAGGCTGCTGGAGAGGGTAAGAAAAGGAAAGAAAGGGTCAAGGAAACTATGGCAAAAGTCATTGGAAGATCCTCTATGATGGAAGATGAAGAAGAGGAAGAAGATGTTGCACCAGCATCAAAGTCTCAAAAGTTGATGGGAGATGCCATCAAGTCTGAGGCTGCCCCTTCTAAGCCCAAGACAACTCCCAAAGTTTTTGCTCCAGCTCCAAAGACTGCACCCAAGAGGAGCACAAGGAATATTTCTACTACTGAGAAGAACAAGGCCCCAGTGCCTAAGATAGATGAAGAAGATGCTGAAGCCCAAGTGATTAGGAAGCTCAAACCCAAGATTCCAGATCATGATGACAGTCATCTAGTGGAAGAAGACATGAAAATCACGAAGGATGCAGGTCTCAGACTTTGGAGACAATCTGATCCATATGTTGTAAGGAGAAGGACTGCTGTGGACTATAGGTTCCATACCAAAGAGCAGCAGGATTTCTATGAGACCATCTTGCTTGATAAGAAGCCAATTGTTCGCAATATGAAATGGGCAGATTGGGAATACATTGATGAGAATGAAGATCATTTTCCAGGAGTGCATGAAAGTTTCAGATCTTGTGGAGTAGATGACTTTGTGGGTCAGAAACTCACTAAGTGGAATGACGAGCTTATTATGCAATTCTACTCCACATCACACTTCTATCCTGATGGTAGAATTGTTTGGATGTCTGAGGGTACAAGGTACCAATCAATAGTTGCTGAGTGGGCAAAATTTATCAATGCCCCTAAGAGCAAGAAAATGACTTGGATGTCTATGCCAAAAGAAGAAAGACCACAACTCAATGGCCAACATGTACAAGGAGATTCCTGACAAAGCTCTGGACACTCATAGGCTAGTCTCTATTCATTATCTGTTATCTGGTTTGGCCACAATCAACACTATCTTGAGGCATACCTTGTTGCACAAATTTGGAGATCACAAGATGATCAGAGGCCATTCCATCAACTTGCTGCAATTGTTTGATGTGCCCCAGAAATTCAAAGTCATGAGCCTGATTGCGGAAACAATCAAGAGGACAACTGCAAATCAGAAGAGATCATGTGGGTATGCTGCACAAATTCAGATGCTCATCAACTCCACGATGTGCACAGGCACTGTCGTGGAATTGTCACGACAGATGTCCTAGTGTGAGGACTTAGTCGTGGAGCCATCATGTTGAGGTTAGCTTAAAGGGGTTAATCAGGACAAAGGACATGAGGAGTTTATACTGGTTCGGCCCCTTACAATAAAGGTAAAAGCCTAGTACAGTTTGTAGTTTGTATTGCTAGGGTTTCGATGAGCAGGGAGCGAATACGCTTGACCCGGCTCTCGGTCTGTTGTTTCTTGTCCTAAACCTCCGCTAGGTCATCCCCTTGTACACATGGGTTGATGCCCTGCGGCCCTCAGAGTCCCGGCCGGTTTATACAACGTAGCCGGCTCGGTGACCTTTCTCATACACCTTACAATACAAGTTCACATACATGGCGGTTTATAATCATGGGCCTTAAGCCGCCTTCGGGTCTGGGCCCTCTACCAAGCCTATCTATGAACCAGCACATGCTCTTGGGCTTCATTGAGATGGATCGTTAAGGGATGACCCGGCCCCTCCTGGGCGGGTCATACCTAATAGCTATATCCCCAACATTAGGCCCCAGGTTGATTTGAACTTCTTCATGTCAATCTTCAAGACTTAGAAAAATTCTTCCACATCTGCTATGAAAACCTTGTGACCCGCCATGATGCCATCTCCAGGAATTTCAGAAACCCTCCACAACGTCATATTTAACGGATCTTTATCTTAATGCCTTCCCAAAAATTGAGGCGTCCAATTAGCTAGATAACCATCATTTGGCCTCCTCGTCTTTCGCGCCTGCCTGTTTCCGTGTCTCCTTATAAATAGGACCGTAGAGCCACCTTCCACTCTTCTCCTTCTCCTTTCTTCTTCCTTGCAATGCGTCATCCCATACGAACCTCGCAGCTGTCGACCTCCGTCCTCGACCTCAACTCCAGCCGCTGCATCGCCTTGAGTGGACCAGAAAACCGCGGCGCCACTCCGTTGTCCTAACAACATCAGTAAGCCTTTTGTCCCTCGTCATGGATCCGTCATTAGGGTTTGTCGGTGTTCGTCGGTGTTCATCAGTGTTCGTTGCTATCCTTCCTTCTCTTTATTTAGATCCATAGGTTAGATCCAAAAACCATAGGAAACTTGCGCGGTAGTAGTTTTAGCACTTGTTTTAATACTACAATATATATCCCCACCGCAACAGATCTCCTCTAGGGCACCTACGCTTTTCCATTGTCACGAATTTATTTCCTTTTTTCTGAATAGCGGTAGATCCAAATTTGCAACCTCAATCTACGGAATCTGTTTGTCCCAATACATAGCAATTTTTGCTTTCGGCAACTTTTGAATATCTTAGTCATGGTGGCTTACTCTGCCGGCTTATCTTTACTTCATATATCATTAGGCCTTGCTTAAGCCGCCATTATGAACATGTATTGTAATCGTTAACTTGCAATCCCACCAACTAATTTGAGCCGGCAAATTATTTCCTTTTAGATTGTCCTTTCACCATGCCGCCGAAAACGATGACAACTTGCAACTGGGTTCCTTCCACGGTCACCGAGAGCACTTTGAAGGATTTTGTCACTGTTGGATACTTACTAGAGAAAAGTGTCATGCATTATCGTGCTCCTGGCCCGGCTGAAGAGATACCTCAGCCAAAAGATGGTGAAATCATTGTCTTTACTAACCATATGACCCGGGGCTTCTCACCGCCCGGCTCAAAATTCTTTAGGGATGTCCTGCACTTTTTCAAACTCCATCCGCAAGATATTGGACCCAATTCCGTACCGAACATCTGTAACTTCCAAGTTTTTTGTGAAGTATACCTTCAAGAAGAACCCAACATCGAGCTTTTCAGAGAATACTTCTACCTGAACCGCCAGAATGAGTACACCAATGGTCCCAGCTTGGAACTTGGCGGGATTTCAATTCAACGCAGACGAGATGCCATCTTCCCTCAAGTAGTCCTGCCAAGCCATCCCAAGGACTGGAATTAAACATGGTCTACTGCAAAGATATCTCACCCTCTAATGAAAATCCGATGTCGGGTTATCGTGCTAATCGTCTCGACGCAAAGTACCAACTTCCTGATAAACTTACACCTGCCGAACACAAGAAACTTGTCCCCACAATCAGAAGAGTTCAAGCCTTGCTAGGAAATGGTTTGACCGGAGTCAACTTAATCCGCTGTTGGGTCGCATGGCGGATCATACCTTTAAGCTGCTGACCTGGCTTAATGTGTTCATATACCGGAGGAACTGATGATCCTTTACGTCATAGCTCTCTGCATTTGACTGAAGAGGCCATCGTTGAGATGGCAACCACACTTGTCAATAGCAAATATGAAGACTGCAGCCTAGTGGGTTTGAACCCTTTCTGCAAGCTTAACCCCGTGTTAGAGGTAAATCCTTTGACTTCTTTTTCCTCAGCAGTTAATTATTGCATGAACTTCAACATGCTATTCTTCGACAGGCTAAATCTGTCTTCTGGAAGGCCAAATATGACCATGAGGCTGCCAAAAAGGCTAAGGCTGCTGCGAGAGCCGCCAAAAAGACCGTCAGGAAGTCTAAGAAGAAACCCACTACCTCTGAATTACTTAAGCTGGATGATACCTCTGAGTCGGAGGTAGCCCTTGACTCCCTTGGCCTATTTTTTAACAACCTTATTAACACTGAATATTGCTAGGATGACACGGGCCCAGCCAGGCAGTCGAAGAAGAGGTAACTATTATCTCCTCTGACTCAAAACCTTTACCAAGGCAGAAACTTCGGCGGGTAACCCGGAAAGTAAGGTTTTCACACCCCTTGGCTTATTTGGATCCTCATTTTCTTTTGAAATGACAGCAACATGAGAGTCGCCGCCAGACCCTGACCGGTGGAGATGACGATTTATCCTCCGGCTTACCGAACACTCCTCGGAAATGCCAGAATGAGGTTCTTTTTAACCTTTAACCATTGTATTTACCAACAAGTTACTTTTATTAATCACTCAATTTTGACTGCATCCTTGCAGGAGATTTCCCGTTCTTCTTCTGGCGACTCATCACAAACTCAACTCCGGCTTTCAAGACCACCCCCGGGTAAAGATAATTAACTTTCTTCTATACCTTTATATCCTCATCATTATGCTGACTTGTCCAAATTCTTTTTAGCGGTCAAGAAAGTCCCAAAAAAAGCCAAGGTGACAAAGTGGGCCGAGGATCCGAAAGCTGCTGAACCGAAGCAGCCAACCCTTGTACCAGAACACTCTGAAGCACCGGAAGATCCTGCTGTCAACGCTCGACCGGATTTACCTGAGCCGTCTGTTGATGAAACCATTCTTGATCCATCAAATGTTGAACCGTCAAGCTCAACTAACCCGCCAGAGACTCACGGCGATGATGTTTTAATCACTGGCACCAGATTCATTCAACCAGGGAATCCAACTGTACTAGGGAGACACTCTGCCAAACAGGAAGTCATGGAAAGACGGAAAGTGAGGCTCGATGTCTCCCACTATGCTCAATTGAGTAATAGTGAAGTGATGTCTGGTTATCTCAGTCAAGTGCACACCAGCCATGATTTAGAAATTGAGATAGTCAAATAGATGCACCAAAAGTATGAGGTATGTTATCTGACTTATATCTATACCCTGCTAGCCCCCAAGTCTTCTGATTATGATAAACTTGAATGATCTGTAGACTTGAAATGTTTATAAACTTCTTGTTCTAGACTTCCTTCAAGTCCGGTTAACAAACTTTTAAACCGGATTCTGATGATAGCACAACTTTGCATCTGTAGTCCCCAAGGGCCAGCTTAATCAGTATGGGTGAGCCGGTCCTATTAGTCATTATGCAAGAGAACAAAACTTGACTAGATATCCCTCATGAGTTTGTTGGGTCTGTCAATAGCACACCCGGCTCCTCTTTAACAAGAAAACAAGCAATATGCATTAGCCCCCAAGTGTCGAGTGTTATTGCTTACAAAGCACTTGGGACTTTTTAGAAAGAGACAATTCCTTTGAAGAATTTCGCTCATAGACACTAGCCCCCAAGTGCCAAGTGTTGTTGCTTGCAAAGCACTTGGGACTTTTTTTATAACCTACCATGAAACTTAACGAACTTATACTGTATGCAGGCTGCGACCACTGAAGTGGAAGCTCAATTGTCCGAGGCCAAGACCCGGCTGGCGGCTCAGGAGATTGAGACAAAGAAGGCTGAATCTAAATTCCAGTTGAGTGTGTCTAAAGAAGAGAAATTGAAAACCAGCTTTACTGCGGAGAAAGAGGCTTGGTCAAATGAGAAGACTGCCTTGACGTAGCGGGCTGAGAAAGTCAAGGCAGCTCTGGAAGAGGTTACCACTGAACCCACCGGTTTAAAGAACTGTGTGTCTCAGATGGTTTCTGCAATCTTCGGTAAGTCGCCTTGTTGTTTACCCAAAGTAAGTATTTGTCATCATAATATGAGCCACCACTTAACCAATTGTGTAAACTTTGCAGGTCCCAGGAGTAAAAATCTGAACCGAGACACGTTGGTCCAGCTCAAGGTGGTTTACATGCTTGTTGAGCAATTATACACTGGAGCTCAGCGGACTCTTGCCACTATCTCCCCAGAGAATCAAGGACCAAATCTGTTAAGTGATGTCTTGAAGAAGCTGTCCATCTTGCCCACCAGGTTCCAAGAAATCAAGCAATCTTGTGCTAGAGCCGGAGCGGTGATAGCCTTGAGCCGTGCAAAAGCCTGGGTACCAGAATTAGACCCGGCAGATGTAGCCAGTGGATATCCCAGTCTCAAGGAAGATGGAACTCTTTTTGACCAACAAGACTTTGCTGCTTGTGTCAAAGAGATTCGCCCTCATGACACAATCATTGCCGAAGAGACAAACCTCACCAAGTATCACCCGGGTTATGACACAGATAATCAGAAGATGGCAACTCCTTCATATAAAGTGATGGACTTAATCCCGCCGATTCATAAGCACACTTTCGCCCCTGATATTGATCCGTCTGACCTGCTTGATGACGAGGCTGAATTTATCGCCCTACGTGGCTTTGACCAGTCCAAACCCAACTTCCAAACGATGGAGGAGGACGAACCGCAAGGGATGAGTCACAACCTTCAAGTCAACCGGGTCAAGATTCATGAACCGGGGCCGGTTTATCATCTGCTGTATGTGAGACTGAAAAATAGTTATCATTTTGGGCTCCAAACGCCTTGTAATAGGCTAGCATTAAACTTCTTGTTCTGCTATGCCATCGTGCATATTGCGCTGTTTATAATACTTCCTTATCCATCATGTGAAGATATGCTATATATGCCTGATGATATTATCAATCTTGAAATCTGTTCCTGCTTGCAACAGATAAAAAGTGTCCTGGCGGTTTACCGCTGGACGGGTTATACTGCCCCAACATGAACTTATCATGATTTATAACCAAGGCTGGTCGAAATAATAATCATATATGATTAAAAATATATCATACCTATGATATTTGATCACACTTGTTGGTTTATCAAGCTAGTGCAGTAAGGGTGATAGCCCAAAGCTCCGAGCACTAGTAATTATTAGAGATTGCTGGCTTATGAACAAAGCTAGACCGGGTCAATAAACACCGGATATTATCTTTATTTCATAATGGCGACTTATAGTCAAAACCAGGTCGGGTCAATAAACACCGGTTAATGTCATATAAGACTCAAAAGGCATTATAAGCCTTATTGGTTCTCCACCATATATTACTATGTCACAAAAGAAAAAATCTCAAAAAGACGTTCAAAGCAACAAACAACAGAAAATCCAAGGCTTTCATAGGCCGCCAAGCCAAAATATATTCTTCAATGAAACTAGCATTAGCCATTGGAAGGTACGCGCTTTCCGTGAGCCGGCACTCACATTACCCGTTCGACATTTTAACCCAGATAAGTTCAGTTCATATTTAAAGATAGACTTATCAGGAGTATGTGGGGTTAGAGTAGCATCGTGCATCACAGGCCAATTTATCCAAGTTCCAAGGAAGGCATCTTTATCAGCCTGAGCTTCTCCTTGCTTTCCGTAAACTGTGCCCTCTCATGACAAACCGGTGTTTTAACCTTAACGAGTTCAGGGTCTTGTTTAAAAGATTGACTGTTAAGAGTTTGGCAGTTCAATCAGGATTACCTGATGGAAAAGCATCTGGCATACAGGCAGGATAACCCGGGGTTTTAGGTTGAATAAACCTGGCTTCCAAGCCTGGCTTTTATAGCCTACCACAAGATTATGAACTCTTCGTTCTTTAGAACAAAAGAGCCACCCAGCAATATTTTGATCTGTGCTCAAGGGGTGCCTATGTTTGAGTTGTGCTTTTGCAACAGACTCTCTTTGGTCCCTTTAACCTGGGTAGTAAGCCCCCAAGTTTCTTTATGTGGCCTATAAGATGAATCAAAGGGTAATCATAACTTTGTTGTATAAAGCTGAAGCCCCCATGTGACCAAAAACTCATTATTTAAAGAGGAGAAAACGACAGAGGCCCTGCTTTAGCAGGGATGCCGGCTTTATTATATCGATCATGATATATACATTGTCAAAATATGTACATTGGAAGAGTCGGTGGCTCAAGTGTAGTAAGGCCTAAGGTGAGCAATATTCCAGGGCCGGCGGGTCCCTTCCTCCGACGTGTGTGAGTCCTTGTGGTCTCGAACATCGATAAGGTAATATGACCCATTGTTTAGATTACTTATCACATACTTCTCAAAGCGATGATGTATTTCAATCTTATTATCATTTGTCGAAGCTTTGATCTATATTTTGTCATCAATTACCAAAAAGGGGAGATTGAAAGTGCAACTATCCCTGGGTGGTTTTGGTAATTCCTAACAACATATAGCTCATTGAACTAATGCTCTTTCAAGATGATCATTTCAGAAAGTTAAATGATTGGCATGGCATGGACTAGGAATGTGGACCCCTCAAAATGCTAAGGACATATATTGGCTCAAGCTCAAGTCTCTACATTTTATTTTAGTGATCCAAGATCACATTGAGACCATAGGAAAAGCCAATACTATTAAAAGGGGATGAGGTGTTGCTTAATGGCTTGCTTGCTCAAAATGCTTAGTGATATGCTCCAAAATCCCTCAACCACTTTCTCATATCCACACCAAACGAAAAGTCAAACTCGGCCCCACCGACTTGATCTATCCGGCGCCACCGAGTTCATTTGACATAGCCACTGCCAGAAACCCTAGTCAGTTTGGTCTCACCGACAGGGATCTCGGTCTCACTGAGATGGGATTGCAAACTCTCCGTTTCCCTTCATAACATTTCGGTCTAACTGAGATGAGTGATCGGTCCCACCGAGTTCGCAATGCAAACTCTTTGTTTCCCTTTCGTAACATTTCGGTCTCACTGAAATGAGCGATTCGGTCCCACCGAGTTTGCCTGACCAACTCTCTGTTTGCCTATTACAGAAATCAGTCTCACCAAGTTTATGTGATCGGTCTCACTGAGATTACATTATGCTCTAACCCTAATGAAATCGGTCCCACCGAGTTGACATGTCGGTCCCACCAAAAATCCTAACGTTCACATTTTGAACTAAATCGGTCTGACTGAGTTGTATGATTCGGTCCCACCGAGTTTGTTGAATTGTGTGTAATGGTTAGATTTTGTGTGGAGGCTATATATACCCCTCCACCCACTCTTCATTGCTGGAGAGAGCCATCAGAACGTGACTACCCTTCCAGCATACATTTTCTGAGAGAGAACCACCTACTCATGTGTTGAGACCAAGATATTCCATTCCAACCACAAAAATCTTGATCTCTAGCCTTCCCCAAGTTGCTTTCCACTCAAATCATCTTTCCACCAAATCCAAATCTGTGAGAGAGAGTTGAGTGTTGGGGAGACTATCATTTGAAGCACAAGAGCAAGGAGTTCATCATCAACACACCATCTATTACCTTTTGGAGAGTGGTGTCTCCTAGATTGGTTAGGTGTCACTTGGGAGCCTCCGACAAGATTGTGGAGTTGAACCAAGGAGTTTGTAAGGGCAAGGAGATCGCCTACTTCGTGAAGATCTACCCTAGTGAGGCAAGTCCTTCATGGGCGATGGCCATGGTGGGATATACAAGGTTGCTTCTTCGTGGACCCTTCGTTGGTGGAGCCCTCCATGGACTCACGCAACCGTTACTCTTCATGGGTTGAAGTCTCCATCAACGTGGATGTACGATAGCACCACCTATAGGAACCATGCCAAAAATCTCCGTGTCTACATTGCATTTTCTCCCTCCAAACTCCTCCCATTACCTTCATATGCAAATGTTTTACATTCCGTTGCTATACTCTTAGACTTGCATGCCGCCTTGCGAGTGTTATTGCCACTGTTAGCACCATCTCTCCATGGATATTTTTTGCGCATCTCCAATAGCGCCTTGGCCCTATTTTCTTCTTCGTCTATTGGGGAAGAAGAAGAGCAGGAGGATCTCATCCCTCCTGCGTACTTCCCCGTACTCAAAGTGACTCTGAGAGATTGCACTTCTCTACTAATCGCATTTTGTTCAAGAATCATTGTTTTCATGATCGAATGACGAAATTGATTGCTTGACTTGTGATAAGTTGCTAAAATCTGCCAAGACATAAAATTGGGAAAAGGATAGATTTTTATTTGGTCAAGTAGTCTAATCACCCCCCGCCCTCTAGACATACTTTCGATCCTACAATATCCTGTCGTTCCATGTTGCCCGTAGAAGAAAATACAAGGCAAAAAGAGGCAGTGATTTCATTTCGCCCACAAGGGGGACATGTTTCCCTATCGGAACCACGAGGCTTCTTTGAGAGAAGATCCAGTTTGTAAGAGCCTTGTTACAAAACTTGCGCCAAAATGGACGAAAAAAATTCCTCAACATATATGTGCCATGTCGTGACACCATGCCAGGTTCCATGATTTTCGGGTTAGTTTTGGATTTACGGGGATTTAAAAGCCGAGATTATTCTCACGAAATGTTTTCAAATAGCACATGGTTCACTCCGAAAGCCGTGTGCCTACCAAACCGTGGCCGATGCCCTCCTCCCCCCTACTGCACGCACGATCTGAGTCGTGCGTTCTCATTGGCCAGAACCCAAACCCCACGGATTGTATGTGTGCACCGTTGGATGCTCCCAGATCAAACGGCAACCCTGAGCCCTTTCGATAGCACATGCAGTACATGGGTAAGCACTATGCGCATGCGTCATGCTGCTCATGCTTCCTTCTCTACTAGGTTTTCTAAACAGGCTATCGTTTCTCGCCACTCCTCTCATCGGTTTCCCGCCTCTTCTCCCATCATCTTCCCTCTACCAGTGTCAGTGCTCATTGAAGGCTAGCGGCGACACACCGGCCATGTAAATATCCCACACCGTTTCTAAAAGCACAAATGTGTGTGATAGGAGGGAGTAGGTCCCATAGGGTGACCAGCATGAAATGCCTTAATGGCAAGGAGGCAATTCTTATCAGCAATGGGTGGCTTCCCATCCGCTAGCCTAGTCTAATAGAACGCAGAAGTTAAGCGTGCTCGGGCTGGAGTAGTCTAAGGATGGGAGACCCGATGGGAAGTTACGTTCATTTAAATGCCATGACACGGTCATTATACAGATATATTATATCTCTATAGTGACCTATCATGGCAATTCTATAAACCTTGGGATCCTTTTTTTGCTAATTTGTAGACTATGTTTTTATGGGTTATTTTTTGCTCTAAAAAATTAAAGAATGATTGACTTGATCTGTCATGGCGATTATATAAACCTACTATGTTTTATGGGTTACTTTTTGCTCTAGAAAATTAAAGAATGATTGACTTGACCTATCATGGCGATTATATAAACCTTTTTCAGGTTGCATGCAGGGTATAGGGGGTAGGGTGTTCTTCTCGAGCATGTCTCCCTTGTGCGGCTTATAGACGCGGCACATATCTGTGGGCTCCCCAAGGTATATATACTATCCTTTACCGAAAATTAGGGGGGGCCGCACAATCTATCCCTTTGACCCAACAACGAGAAGGGTTTGATCGTGATGGTTTCCTAATGATACTAGTAAGGTACACGTGCATTGCACGCATGAGATTTGGTAACCAAATTATGAATAAATACCACACTATAGCATGTAAGCTTTGAGTCATATATGCATGCTGTAGATGTTCGTTTAATTCTTATAGTTCATCTCATCCAAAATCAATTAGTTTTATAAAAAATCTATTTTAAGGTTCATGGAATTGTGCATTGTAATGCATAAAGTAAAAACAAAAAGTGACAATTCATTTAGAAAAAAAGTTTGGGCAATTAAGATATGGAAGATTCTAGAGAACAAAGGAGAAGTGCTTTTGTTTTGAGGTTTGTGCATTATGCTTAAGTTCAGCCATGGAGTCTTCTAGATTGTACATGTGGTAGAATCTGGTGGAATGTAGATGATATCTAGCGGCCAGTAGTGCTCGGATTTGCCATCTCAGTACCGTCAAATTGGCTTCATCCAACGACCAACTTTCAAAGTTATTCGCACACTATATAGGGCTGTGTGTGTGTATATATATAGATGTGTCCCATGCTAGACCAAATAAAGTTTGAGCGCATGCGTGGGACGGCCCCCCTCCCCCCGTCGCCGCTGCCTCGAAGTTGGGAAACTGACATCATACGTATTGAACCAGGCTTGGAGTCGGGTACGGTGTTGTGTTTGTAATGTAGTTGGTGGCCCATCGAAGTTGTGCATTTGGGATTTAAACACATCACACACCATTGTACCCATACATATTTTCGGGCCGCATGTAGTGTATACGGGGTCTTATGATCGACCACATCTCCCTTGTGCGGTTTTTTGTGATGACACGCATATCTGTGGGCTCTTCGAGTGTATATATATCATCCCTTTGACCGATAATGAGGGGTATGTGTTGTCCATGAATGGATTCCTCCTAGTTCGTGTTAGGGCCGGTCACCGTCACATGTCGCTCAACCAAAGCTCGAGCTCATGCGTTGTCAGGATTCCCTCCCACATGCTTGAATTGTTGGGTTCGACCTACATCATACCCTGCGTATCTCGTCCTTAACTACCTTGCCTTCATGGTTGTTGTCTGTATCGAGAGGTAGGCACCACATCTAAATTGTACATTATTATATATTGTGAACACACATCACCCCTTCCCAACGTACATTATTTTGGGCCGCATGCAAGAGGTGCTGGTTTTGTGATCCCTCTCGTGCGATTTTTATGGTGGTTCAATCTATTGGCCCAAGCGTTTTATCGACAACAACAGCTGTCGTTTGACCAAATGATAGATTCATTGGTCCGTCTGGTCATGGCGAGATGCATGTATGACCAAAGTATTGATCATTACGTGCATCCGCCCCGCTGACACAAGGTGGGAGGTAGTGGGCCAAGCATGCTAGCTAGGTACGACATTATGTCATTATAGATATATATTATATATCCAAGGGTGCTTTTGGGTTTGCGAGGCATCCACCAAAGTTATGCATTGTGTGTTTAAAGTTTTAAACATCCCCAATATTCCTACATATATTTGGCCACTTCCACGTGGTTCTTGACTTCTGGCCCCTCTCATCGATCTTCAACGACGTGCCCAATCGTGGGCCCGCGCGGTCAAAGTTGTGCATTGGAATTTTGAACATCACATACCACCCTTTTCACTCATATATATTTGGGCCACATGTTGGTGGGGCTGTCTTCTGACCCTCTCTAACGTTATTTTTTGCTGCAAAGACTCTGATGACGCTCAATGGACACGGGTATAATATCTTAACAATGTGCGATACAAGTGTGCTGTGAATCACCACGCCTACGCAAGAGCGAACAAATTAAGGTGGAGGTACTGTCTCAACCATGTGCGATGCAAGTGCGCTGTAAAATCACCACGACCGCGCAAGCGCAAGCAAAGGGTGGAGGTACTGGCTTAAGCGTGTGTGGTGCAAGTGAGTTGTAAAGCCACCACCTGTGAAAGCTAAAGGCGGGTAAGTTTATTTGGAAATTAGGACGAACCATGTGCGATGGACCAGCTAGCTTGAAATATAAAAACAAACTACCTGCCTTGAGCGTTGCAAAAATCAGCGGTTCCGCGCCACTTTCCTTATTATCATGCACGCATATTATTATTGGACCGTGCGCGATCTTAGGCACTCCCGCCCCGCATCCATTCCTTTACCCAAATTTTAGTAGCCGATGTACTTAAACAGTCGCCCACACTCCTCCAGCACCGACCTTATAGTAAAATTGCAGCAGCCGAGGCATTTGAACCGTCGCCATCCCTCGTCCACTGCCATCTCCACCCACCATTACTAAAAATTTCAGTAGTTGTGGCGTATCCTCAAACACCCCCCCTCCTCCACAGTACCCCACCTGTCCCCCAGCCCCCTCGAACCCTAGCTCACGGCCTGTGACGCCCCCGATTTGACCGTACACTAATCATACACGCAAACGTGTACGATCAAGATCAGGGACCCATGGGAAGATATCACAACAGAACTCTACAAATAAAATAAGTCATACAAGCATCATATTACAAGCCAGGGGCCTCGAGGGCTCGAATAAAAGAGCTCGATCATAGACGAGTCAGCGGAAGCAACAATATCTGAGTACAGACATAAGTTAAACAAGTTTGCCTTAAGAAGGCTAGCACAAACTGGGATACAGATCGGAAGAGGCGCAGGCCTCCTACCTGGGATCCTCCTAAACTACTCCTGGTCATCGTCAGCGGGCAGCACGTAGTAGTAGGCACCTCTGGCGTAGTAGCAGTCATCGTCGAAGGTGGCGTCTGGCTCCTGGGCTCCAACATCTGGTTGTGACAACCAGAAAGAAAGGAAAGGGGGAAAAAGGGGGAGAAAGCAACCATGAGTACTCATCCAAAGTACTCGCAAGCAAGGAGCTACACTACATATGTATGCATTGGTATCAATTGGAATAAGGCTATCATATGTGGACTGAACTGCAGAATGCCGGGATAAGAGGGGGATAGCTAGTCCTTTCGAAGACTACGCTTCTGGCAGCCTCCGTCTTGCAGCATGTAGAAGAGAGTAGACTGAAGTCCTCCAAGTAGCATCGCATAGCATAATCCTAACCGATGATCCTCCCCTCGTCGCCCTGTGAGAGAGCGATCGCCGGTTGTATCTGGCACTTGGAAGGGTGTGTTTTATTAGGTATCCGGTTCTAGTTGTCATAAGGTCAAGGTACAACTCCAAGTCGTCCTATTACCGAAGATCACGGCTATTCGAATAGATTAACTTCCCTGCAGGGGTGCACCACATAACCCAACACGCTCGATCCCATTTGGCCGGACACACTTTCCTGGGTCATGCCCGGCCTCGGAAGATCAACACGTCGCAGCCCCACCTAGGCACAACAGAGAGGCCAGCACGCCGGTCTAAACCTAAGCCCAGAGGGGTCTGGGCCCATCGCCCATAGCACACCTGCACGTTGCGTACGCGGCCGAAGAGCAGACCTAGCAACCTCCATTACAAAGGAAGTCACGTTACGCGGTCCAACCCGGCGCGCGCCGCTCAGTCGCTGGCGTCACAAAGTGCTTCGGCTGATACCATGACGTCGAGTGCCCATAACTGTCCCCGAGTAGATGGTTAGTGCGTATAGGCCAGTAGCCAGACTCAGATCAAATACCAAGATCTCGTTAAATGTGTTAAGTATCCGCGAACATCGACCAGGGCCAGGCCCACCTCTCTCCTAGGTGGTCTCAACCTGCCCTGTCGCTCCGCCTCAAAGTAACTGTCGGGGGCCGTCGGGAACCCAGGCCCACCTCTACCGGGATGGAGCCACCTGCCCCTTCAGCCCCATCTCCGAACAGTATCACAGGTAATGTAACTGTGTAAAGTATATCGTATATGCCCGTGATCACCTCCCGAAGTGATCACGGCCCAGTAGTATAGCATGGCAGACGGACAAGAGTGTAGGGCCACTGATGGAACACTAGCATCCTATACTAAGCAGTAGGATAACAGGTAATGGTAACAACAGTAGTAGCAAGGACAGGCTATGCATCAGGATAGGAATAACGGAAAGCAGTAACATGCTACACTACTCTAATGCAAGCAGTATAGAGAAAGGAGTAGGCGATATCTGGTGATCAAAGGGGGGGCTTGCCTAGTTGCTCTGGCAAGAGAGAGGGGTCGTCAACACCGTAGTCGTACTGGGTAGCAGCGGCGTCGGTCTCGATGTCTAGCGAGAGAAGAGGGGGAAGAAACAATAAATATAATGCAAACAAATGCATGACGATGCATGACATGACAAAGCGTGATGCTAGGTGTGCCCTAACGCGGTACGAGGTGGTACCGGTGAAGGGGGGAAACATCCGGGAAATTATCCCCGGTGTTTCGCGTTTTCGGACAGACGAACCGGAGGGGGAAAGTTGCGTGTTCGCCATGCTAGGGATGTGTGGCGGATGAACGGGTTGCGTATCCGAATTCGTCTCGTCGTTCTGAGCATCTTTCATGTACAAAGTTTGTCCATCCGAGTTACAGATTATTTTATATGATTTTTCAAAGTTTTATTCATTTTCTGAAATTATTACTAATTCAAAATTAATAGACAAAATGCTATGGGTACCCAGCCCTGTGTACACAGAATGTACACAGAGGCTAACAAGTGGGCCAGGGGGACCCAGTTGACCAGTCAACATTTGACTGGTCAACAGGGGTGGGACCCCCTGTCATTGACTGTTTAGATAATTAGGGTTTAGGTTAATTAGCTAGGCTTAATTAGTTGTTTTAGTTTAATTGATCAAAATTAATTAAGTTAATTAATTCTTTAATTAATTAATTATTTATTATTATTATTATTCCAATTCTTTCTTTCTTTCTTTTTTATAAACGTTCTCAGGGGCGGGCCCCACGTGCCATTGGCCCAGGGGCCAAACGGGGCGGGCTAAACGGGCGTTGGCGCCCAGATCGACAGACCGAGGGGGGGGCGCCAGTCACGGGCGCGGCGAGGCCACGTCGGGGCAGCACCGGGGCTAGGCGGCGCGGTGGAGGGTGCACGGGGCGCAGGGGGAGGCAGGGCATGAGCGGGTGGAGGTGGCCGCCGGCGGAGGCAGGCGGACGCGGCGGCGGGGCGTGTGCGCGCGGGTAGGCGGTGAGCCCGGGCGCGGCAGCGCTCAGGAACGGGGCACGCCTGGGGCGCACGGGGCGCAGCTAGGCGTGGCGCAGGCGCGCGCGGAGGTGCGGGCGGCAGTACGGCGCGACGGAGGGGAAAGGGGAATGGGCGCGGCCACGACGGAGCGTGCGCGCGATTCGGCAGCAAAGAAGAGGGGAGGGAGAGGCTCACGAGGCCGGTAGGGAAATGGCAGCGGTTGTCGGGGTGGTCGACGGAGACGGCCGGGACGGAGAGGAGAAGCAGGCCAGCGGGGAAGAGGCGCCGGCGAGGTCGAGATCCGGCGGAGAGGTTCGGTGCGGCGACCCTGGAGGAGCGGGCGGGCGGAGGCAGCGGTCCTCAGGCACGGTGCGGCGCAGTCCGGCAATGGTGAACGGCGGCGCCGCCAACGAGGATGGCCCGATCCGATCTGGATCGGGTGAGAGGGAGAGACGAGGGAGTGTGGGGGAGTGGCTGCGG
>NC_041388.1:494948370-494949487 GCF_002162155.2 Triticum dicoccoides | reverse complement strand
GAGTGGGGGGAAGAGGCGCCGGCTAGGGTTTCGGTCGGGTGGGGGGTTAAGGGAGTGTGTGGGCGGGCCGGCTGGGCTGTGGGGTGGGCCGGCCCGTTCGGGCGGCTGAGGCCAGCTGGCCACTTGGCCCAGTGAGGAGGGGGGGTTCTTTTCCCTTTTTTTTGTTTGTTCTGTTTTCTATTTACTTCTTTTTTGTTTTTATTTTATTCTGGTATTCTTTTTGTTATAAATCACAAAACAAATTCCTAAATTAGTGTTTCAACACAATCCAATGTCACAAAAAACTTTTACCCTGAAATAAAATAGTTTAGCATTTTACAAAATACTAAAGGCATTCAAATAATTGTTTTAGCTACTGTTTTGTTCATGTTTAAGTATTCAAACATTTTATAAAAGTTTGATTTCTACACCATAATTACCTGTGCATTATTTCACTCACACTAAACATTTTAGTTTTAATATTTGAAAACTTTTATTGTTTGTTAGATTTTGAAATTGAATTCGAATCGGTTTCGAACTAAATCGAGATTAGCAACAGTAACCATGGTGACGTGGCACCATTAGCGTGGGATCACTGTAGCTTAATTATTGTTTTAGTTTAATTGATCAAAATTAATTAAGTTAATTAATTCTTTAATTAATTAATTAATTATTATTATTATTATTCCAATTCTTTCTTTCTTTTTTATAAACGTTCTCAGGGGCGGGCCCCACGTGCCATTGGCCCAGGGGCCTAACGGGGCGGGCTAAACGGGCGTTGGCGCCCGGATCGACAGACCGAGGGGGGCGCCAGTCACGGGCGCGGCGAGGCCACGTCGGGGCAGCACCGGGGCTAGGCGGCGCGGTGGAGGGTGCACGAGGCGCAGGGGGAGGCAGGGCATGAGCGGGTGGAGGTGGCCGCCGGCGGAGGCAGGCGGACGCGGCGGCGGGGCGTGTGCGCGCGGTTAGGCGCTGAGCCCGGGCGCGGCAGGGCTCAGGGACGGGGCGCGCCTGGGGCGCACGGGGCGCAGCTACGCGTGGCGCAGGCGCGCGGAGGTGCGGGCGGCAGTACTGCGCGACGGAGGGGAAAGGGGAATGGGCGCGGCCACGACGGAGCGTGCGCGCGATTCGGTAGCAA
>NC_041388.1:494940040-494947409 GCF_002162155.2 Triticum dicoccoides | reverse complement strand
TGGGGTGGGCCGGCCCGTTCGGGCGGGTGAGGCCAGCTGGGCCACTTGGCCCAGTGAGAGGGGGGGGGGGTTCTTTTCCCTTTTTTTGTTTGTTCTGTTTTCTATTTACTTCTTTTTTTGTTTTTATTTTATTCTGGTATTCTTTTTTTTATAAATCACAAAACAAATTCCTAAATTATTGTTTCAACACAATCCAATGTCACAAAAAAAACTTTTACCCTGAAATAAAATAGTTTAGCATTTTACAAAATACCAAAGGCATTCAAATAATTGTTTTAGCTACTGTTTTGTTCATGTTTAAGTATTCAAACATTTTATAAAAGTTTGATTTCTACACCATAATCACATGTGCATTATTTCACTCACACTAAACATTTTAGTTTTAATATTTGAAAACTTTTATTGTTTGTTAGATTTTGAAATTGAATTCGAATCGGTTTCGAACTAAATCGAGATTAGCAACAGTAACCATGGTGACGTGGCACCATTAGAGTGGGATCACTGTAGCTTAATTATCCGGGCGTCACAATTCTCCTCCACTACAAGAAATCTCGTCCCGAGATTTAGGAGGGGAGTAAGGGGGAAAGTTCTGGTTACGGTATTCTAACGGATCTTCTCGGTCTTGGTTACTCTTCTCGAAGTAGTTGATCCCTTTTGGTGATGTCTTCATTTCTCTGCATCAATGCATCATGATGAAGTTGCCGTCCTTCCTTCAGGATCTTCACCGGACTTACGAAAAGATAAGAGGGGAAAAACTCTATAAGGACGGATTCAAACATAATTGATCATCGAACGATTAACTCAAGGGGAGAAGCATAAGTATCTCTCGTATTGAAACTTAAGAAGTTATTGAGAGCAAAGTAAGAAGGTACCATGAGAAGTTCCAATCGGATAGGCAATCTTTCGATGTCTGAAACCACATGCGAAATGGGTCCAGAACAACGAAATTGAGTATTACGTCTGATATCAGAATAGATCACTTGGGACGATGGCCCGTGAATTACATACGAGGCTACGCACAAGGAATAACCATGGGAACACGTGGTGTACAGGAGAGTCAGGTTTCGATCCTGTGGAACTATGGGTTATGGGCCCACCAGGTGTGTTTTTTTAAACAGGAGCAGTGAAATCTTGCACGGTCATGATAACAAGACATGTCAGAGGGTAGCCTATCAGTTATGTTGGCAACAATGTTGATACCAAGGTCGAGGGACGAAGAGAACCATTTCCTGCTCGTTGAACGAGGCGGACCATTAGGCAAAATTCTCGTCCATCGGTGGCTACCGGAATGCTATCAACAAAAGCAACAGAGTCTTACTGACACGGTTGTACACCAAGGTGTTTTACATAAGCAAAAGAATACTACTGCTTATATAATATAGATTACAAGAAGGGTTAAGCAAACCAATGGAAAGGAAAGGTGATTACCAGGTTAAACAGAACAATGGAAAGGAAAACGTGTTTAAACACATATTTCAGGGGTATTTCCTTCCCAAGGACAAACAGAGTATGATATCCGTGACAGGATATAACGTAGAATACCATTTAGGTAATGGGAGAGAGATTTCATGACATTACCCAGGCAACGGTGTTTGGATAATTGAGCAGGATACATTTAGCATTGGGCTTCAAATGTTCTTGTTGAAAATCGGAGTACCACAGACATGCTTCAGATAGCATTGACATGGTCTTCAAGCAAAGGTCAGACTTTGGATACAAAGGATCCATCGGAAACAACTAATAGAATAAGTATTACAATTTCCTCATGGAAGAATGGATAACCTTGCTGAAAAGGAATCTATAACAATAGGGCCTCCGGCCAGGTGTGCTAGGCACAACATCACCTTACCGGGTCACATAAAGACCATTGTTATAAATCTTGGAAATATGTTCCAACCATCATATCTGACCGAGATTCAGATCTGATTGGTGTTTGTATACCTCAGGCTCAGGATGCCTGAGAAGAAAAGGTGCGACACAAAGTAACGAGGTGACATCGTAAGATTCTCGGGGAACGAACTATAGAAGAGAGTTCCAAAACAAGAGTGCATCATTAAATCAAGGAGAGGGTGAGGAGGTGGCCGATGGACTCAGCGACATTCCATTGGGATTTAAAAAAATGGATTTCCACGATTATCTGAACAAGGAGATAACCATTGTCAGATCAAATGATATAGTGAGGTATGCTCGAGGAAAACATACATAATTAAACATTGGTTGAAAGGTGCACCCGAAATATGGGCTGGGTTGCACGACCAATGTTAGAATGGTGATTCAATTATCGGAAGACTTAGAATGAAACTATCGCCCATTCACTCCAAAGCAATAGGGTTGCTAGAAGTTTTGAATTCACACGTCATAGCTCAATTGTCGGTATTCCGGTTAAAAAAAACAATACGGGGTCCAAGGAATGAGCGGAGATGGCGAGAAGTATTATTAAATCAAGAATCCATAAGAGGTGGTGAAATTCTCACCACATTCTTGACAAAAGAGATGGTAATACTCCAAGGTAATTAAGAACAAAGGTTGGATAGCAAGGAACTCAAGGTACAACACAGAACACGAACAAGTTTGTGTTGGAGGGGAGGCATTAAAGTGGTCGATGACAACACAAATCATCGAGGGCAAGGATGGTATTTCTCATCATGAATTCAATTGATATCCAGGAAGGAGTCAAGATGTTGATGATGATCACGACAAATTTTGTCAAGAGGCTCCACGAAGATGTAATAGATCGGCGATGTCCTCAAGTCAAAGGAATGATCAAGTGAAAGGTTAATGGAACCGAGGGTATGACACAAACTCCAAAGCAAGCTTGATGTCCAAAGCGAAATGATATGATGAGGAAAGATCGACGTAAGCTTAGCTCATCGTCAAAAATTGTGCTTCGAGGAGAAGGACCAGGTAGCACAGTTAAAATGAACACGAATAGGTATAGCAGAGCAGGCTAGGAATGACATGATCGGGTACAAACTCGTACTTAAAGAAGATTACTGAAGAGGTGTTGAACCGTAGTGCGGACTCGGTTCAGTTACCGGTGTCTTCGAGTGTTTAATAACTTGGAGCCCGTGAAAAATTGGAATCAGTGAGGATGTAGTACTTGATAAAGAACTCATAAGAGGTTATGCAGTTCTGTGATAATCTCGAGATACCAGGGGGTAATACTCGACGACAGATCAAAATAGAGGTTGGATTGGGTATTGCTCTGTAGAGGACAAGTGGTTTTAACTTGTCTGAGAAATTGAATCAAAGGGGAACAATATGGTCAGAATCACATTTGTACATGATCAAACCATAGATACAAGCACTTATAACTAGGGGGTAACTATTCTGCGAGAAGCTTCCATGATAAGATTTGCATCGTGTCCATGGGCATGAACGCAAAGTTCAAGGTCGACTCCCCCTTCCTCAATGCATAACCTTTCATTCACTTCTCGCGTTTGATGAAGTTGCAGTGTTGAAATTTTATCTGGCAAAATACCAGAAGAGTATGACTCATGAAAACTTTCGAGTTCACACATATTATGGAAGGCATAGGTTCAACCCATCGGGGGATCATGGAAACATATCCCACAAGCTTCAATAGTAAATATCACCAGCTCGAAAGCAGAGCAAGGTTGGCCAAATCAAGGAATATGATTTACCAAAGGCATTATGTATCAAGGAAAGAACTTCCAAAGTGATTGAATATGAAGGACGTTGTCAGATAAAATCCAACTAGGTTCCGATGGTCCATAAAGGATCTGATGTGAGTATCGTCTCACAACCAGAGGAAGAATCAATGCAAAGACATTGGATTATAGAAACAACTGAGTAACTTAGAGCTCAATTGCAAAGGAATTATGGTTTACAAAGCGAAGGATCAGAAGCAGACGCTCTGATCAAGGATGGATAAATTCAATATACTTAGGGGCACAATTGACGACAATTTGATTGGCGAGAACCAGCTCACGTTTAAAATGACGTCTGAGCCGGAAGGATGAATTCTAGGATATGATTGAGGATTGTGAGCATTCGCAACAAATTGAATCAACAGACTCAAAATGATAATGACAAGAGATGCCAATAAGATTATAGACTTATGGGATTAACCATAATGCAAGCAAGTAAGAATTTCAAGTGCAATAGGCGACTCAGGATTTTCGGAAGTTCAAATAGTATTTTGAAGACTTTTGTGTAACACATGAACAACTGGGGGATGAGCGGATACTCGATAAGTGCGAGAATTAACCGTAGGGGTATTCAGGTGACAAAGAACAGCAAGGCAGTAACCTCAAAGGATTATCGAAACAACGACGAGTTTTTCAGGGTATCTTGTAATAACAAGACCAACTGGGGATGAAGGTAAGAATAACAACTGCAAGTAGTTATCCATAAGGGTTTACGGTGGAAGAGGAATTGCAAACGCGATGAACACAAGTTCTCAGGTTAACAGCGGAGAGTATCTTCACGTGCAGCAGACGATCATCAGTAATAAGGGGCTCTCCGGGTGAAAGTGATAATGAGATCCTAATGTTAGATTTAGCAAAATTCATTTAACCCGAAGAGAAGAGAGATCAGAGTCCCAGAGTATAGATAAGGAGTAAAAGATCCTAATACCACCCAATGGCGACGTGGGCCCATGGGCCGCACAGCCATGTTAGTAAAAAGTTTTGCAATGTCTAGACTCGACTTCGGCCAAGGAGTGTGGAAGGGGGATTCCTACAGGCAGACGGCTCTGATACCAACTTGTGACGCCCCCGATTTGACCGTACACTAATCATACACGTAAACGTGTACGATCAAGATCAGGGACCCACGGGAAGATATCACAACACAACTCTACAAATAAAATAAGTCATACAAGCATCATATTACAAGCCAGGGGCCTCGAGGGCTCGAATACAAGAGCTGGATCATAGACGAGTCAGCGGAAGCAACAATATCTGATTACAGACATAAGTTAAACAAGTTTGCCTTAAGAAGGCTAGCACAAACTGGGATACAGATCGGAAGAGGCGCAGGCCTCCTGCTTGGGATCCTCCTAAACTACTCCTGGTCGTCGTCAGCAGGCAGCACGTAGTAGTAGGCACCTTTGGTGTAGTAGGAGTCGTCGTCGAAGGTGGCGTCTAGCCCTGGGCTCCAACATCTGGTTGTGACAACCAGAAAGAAAGGAAAGGGGGGAAAAGGGGGAGAAAGCAACCGTGAGTACTCATCCAAAGTACTCGCAAGCAAGGAGCTACACTACATATGTATGCATTGGTATCAATTGGAATAAGGCTATCATATGTGGACTGAACTGCAGAATGCCGGGATAAGAGGGGGATAGCTAGTCCTTTCGAAGACTACGCTTCTGGCAGCCTCCGTCTTGCAGCATGTAGAAGAGAGTAGACTGAAGTCCTCCAAGTAGCATCGCATAGCATAATCCTAACTGATGATCCTCCCCTCGTCGCCCTGTGAGAGAGCGATCACGGCTATTCGAATAGATTAACTTCCCTGCAGGGGTGCACCACATAACCCAACACGCTCGATCCCATTTGGCCGGACACACTTTCCTGGGTCATGCCCGGCCTCGGAAGATCAACACATCGCAACCCCACCTAGGCACAACAGAGAGGCCAGCACGCCGGTCTAAACCTAAGCGCAGAGGGGTCTGGGCCCATCGCCCATAGCACACCTGCACGTTGCGTACGCGGCCGGAGAGCAGACCTAGCAACCTCCATTACAAAGGAAGTCACGTTACGCGGTCCAACCCGGCGCGCGCCGCTCAGTCGCTGGCGTCACGAAGTGCTTCGGCTGATACCACGACGTCGAGTGCCCATAACTGTCCCCGCGTAGATGGTTAGTGCGTATAGGCCAGTAGCCAGACTCAGATCAAATACCAAGATCTCGTTAAACGTGTTAAGTATCCGCGAACATCGACCAGGGCCAGGCCCACCTCTCTCCTAGGTGGTCTCAACCTGCCCTGTCGCTCCGCCTCAAAGTAACCGTCGGGGGCCGTCGGGAACCCAGGCCCACCTCTACCGGGATGGAGCCACCTGCCCCTTCAGCCCCCATCTCCGAACAGTATCACAGGTAATGTAACTGTGTAAAGTATATCGTATATGCCCGTGATCACCTCCCGAAGTGATCACGGCCCAGTAGTATAGCATGGCAAACGGACAAGAGTGTAGGGCCACTGATGGAACACTAGCATCCTATACTAAGCAGTAGGATAACAGGTAATGGTAACAACAGTAGTAGCAAGGACATGCTATGCATCAGGATAGGAATAACGGAAAGCAGTAACATGCTACACTACTCTAATGCAGGCAGTATAGAGAAAAGAGTAGGCGATATCTGGTGATCAAAGGGGGGCCTTGCCTGGTTGCTCTGGCAAGACAGAGGGGTCGTCAACACCGTAGTCGTACTGGGTAGCAGCGGCGTCGGTCTCGATGTCTAGCGAGAGAAGAGGGGGAAGAAACAATAAATATAATGCAAACAAATGCATGACGATGCATGACATGACAAAGCGTGATGCTAGGTGTGCCCTAACGTGGTACGAGGTGGTACCGGTGAAGAGGGGAAACATCCAGGAAATTATCCCCGGTGTTTCACGTTTTTGGACAGACGAACCGGAGGGGGAAAGTTGCGTGTTCGCTATGCTAGGGATGCGTGGCGGATGAACGGGCTGCGTATCCGAATTCGTCTCGTCGTTCTGAGCAACTTTCATGTACAAAGTTTCTCCATCCGAGTTACAGATTATTTTATATGATTTTTCAAAGTTTTATTCATTTTCTGAAATTATTACTAATTCAAAATTAATAGACAAAATGCTATGGGTATCCAGCCCTGTGTACACAGAATGTACACAGAGGCTGACAAGTGGGCCAGGGGGACCCAGTTGACCAGTCAACATTTGACTGGTCAACAGGGGTGGGACCCCCTGTCATTGACTGTTTAGATAATTAGGGTTTAGGTTAATTAGCTAGGCTTAATTAGTTGTTTTAGTTTAATTGATCAAAATTAATTAAGTTAATTAATTCTTTAATTAATTAATTAATTAATTAATTATTATTATTATTCCAATTCTTTCTTTCTTTTTTTTATAAACGTTCTCAGGGGCGGGCCCCACGTGCCATTGGCCCAGGGGCCTAACGGGGCGGGCTAAACGGGCGTTGGCGCCCAGATCGATAGACCGAGGGGGGGCGCCAGTCACGGGAGCGGCGAGGCCACGTCGGGGCAGCACCGGGGCTAGGCGGCGCGGTGGAGGGTGCACGGGGCGCAGGGGGAGGCAGGGCATGAGCGGGTGGAGGTGGCCGCCGGCGGAGGCAGGCGGACGCGGCGGCGGGGCGTGTGCGCGCAGGTAGGCGGTGAGCCCGGGCGCGGCAGGGCTCAGGGACGGGGCGCG
>NC_041388.1:494939370-494939865 GCF_002162155.2 Triticum dicoccoides | reverse complement strand
GAGGTGGCCGCCGGCGGAGGCAGGCGGACGCAGCGGCGGGGCGTGTGCGCGCGGGTAGGCGGTGAGCCCGGGCGCGGCAGGGCTCAGGGACGGGGCGCGCCTGGGGCGCACGGGGCGCAGCTAGGCGTGGCGCAGGCGCGCGCGGAGGTGCGGGCGGCAGTACGGCGCGACGGAGGGGAAAGGGGAATGGGCACGGCCACGACGGAGCGTGCGCGCGATTCGGCAGCAAAGAGGAGGGGAGGGAGAGGCTCACGAGGCCGGTAGGAAAATGGCAGCGGTTGTCGGGGTGGTCGACGGAGACGACCGGGACGGAGAGGAGAAGCAGGCCAGCGGGGAAGAGGCGCCGGCGAGGTCGAGATCCGGCGGAGAGGTTCGGTGCGGCGACCCTGGAGGAGCGGGCGGGCGGAGGCGGCGGTCCTCAGGCACGGTGCGGCGCGGTCCGGCGATGGTGAACGGCGGCGCCGCCAACGGGGACGGCCCGATCCGATCTGGATC
>NC_041388.1:494920308-494939302 GCF_002162155.2 Triticum dicoccoides | reverse complement strand
GGCGCCGGCTAGGGTTTCGGTCGGGTGGGGGGTTAAGGGAGTGTGTGGGGGGGCAGCTGGGCCGTGGGGTGGGCCGGCCCGTTCGGGCGGCTGAGGCGAGCTGGGCCACTTGGCCCAGTGAGAGGGGGGGTTCTTTTCCCTTTTTTTGTTTTTTCTGTTTTCTATTTACTTCTTTTTTGTTTTTATTTTATTCTGGTATTCTTTTTTTTATAAATCACAAAACAAATTCCTAAATTAGTGTTTTAACACAATCCAATGTTACAAAAAAAACTTTTACCCTGAAATAAAATAGTTTAGCATTTTACAAAATACCAAAGGCATTCAAATAATTGTTTTAGCTACTGTTTTGTTCATGTTTAAGTATTCAAACATTTTATAAAAGTTTGATTTCTACACCATAATTACCTGTGCATTATTTCACTCACACTAAACATTTTAGTTTTAATATTTGAAAACTTTTATTGTTTGTTAGATTTTGAAATTGAATTCGAATCGGTTTCGAACTAAATCGAGATTAGCAATAGTAACCATGGTGACGTGGCACCATTAGCTTGGGATCACTGTAGCTTAATTATCCTGGTGTCACACAGCCACCGTCGGCGCTGCCGCCAACCCCTGCCGGTCTGCCCGTTCCTCCTAGCTTAGATAATAAAGTTCAGGTTACCCAGAGATTCACATACCATCGCCCCACTCCCCTAAGTTTTTAGATGGGGCCTGCGATGTCCCTCCCCTCTAGATCCACATCCCTTGCTCCAGAATGTCGCAGCCTAAGCTCAACCACATATCCCGGGGAACCCGAGGAGCGTTCGGCCAAGAAGAGGTTTATCATGGCCTCTCCGGCGGACGTTGGTGAGGTGGCTGCCGTTCGCCTCGACCTGTCGATCCCGGAGCAACACGTCGCCGGGGAAGCCAGTGAAGGCGTTGACTACGTTGCCATGCCGAAGGCTTCATGTCAGCGGGCTAGCGTATTACTGTATCTCGGGAAAGCTGGCTACGACATCAAGCTCGTCCACAGCGACGGCTTCACGCGGGTCATGTCATCTAGTTCAACCATCATTGATCTCTTCAACGGCCCTGCCGCTGATCTCCTCCGCCAAGCGGTCAAGGATTTGCAAGCTTTATATGCCATCGAGCCCATTTTGTCATTTCTGAAGGACACGTTCTACGGCGGCGGCTTGGGATCCTCAATTGACAAGTCAGATCTCATTGACCACGACCACGACCACGAGGAGGGCACCGACAAAGGTTCTTCCAAGGTGAATGTGACGCCCCCGATTTGACCGTACACTAATCATACACGCAAACGTGTATGATCAAGATCAGGGACTCACGGGAAGATATCACAACACAACTCTACAAATAAAATAAGTCATACAAGCATCATATTACAAGCTAGGGGCCTCGAAGGCTCGAATACAAGAGCTCGATCATAGACGAGTCAGCAGAAGCAACAATATCTGAGTACAGACATAAGGTAAACAAGTTTGCCTTAAGAAGGCTAACACAAACTGGGATACAGATCGAAAGAGGCGCAGGCCTCCTGCCTTGGATCCTCCTAAACTACTCCTGGTCGCCGTCAGCGGGCTACACGTAGTAGTAGGCACCTCCTGAGTAGTAGTCGTCGTCATCGACAGTGGCGCCTGGCTCCTGGGCTCCAATGTCTGGTCACAGCAATCGAGTATAGAAAGGGGGAAAAGAGGGAGCAAAGCAACCATGAGTACTCATCCAAAGTACTCGCAAGCAAGGAGCTACACTACATATGTATGCATTGGTATCAAATGGATTAAGGGTATCATATGTGGACTGAACTGCAGAATGCCAGAATAAGAGGGGATAGCTAATCCTTTCGAAGACTACGCTTCTGGTAACCTCCATCTTGCAGCAGAAGAAGAGAGTAGATGGTAAGTTCACCAAGTAGCATCGCATAGCATAATCCTAACCTGCGATCCTCTCCTCATCGCCCTGTTAGAGAGCGACCACCGGGTTGTATCTGGCACTAGGAAGGGTGTGTTTTATTAAGTATCCAGTTCTAGTTGTCATAAGGTCAAGGTACAACTCCAAGTTGTCATGTTACCAAAGATCACGGCTATTTGAATAGATTAACTTCCCTGCAGGGGTGCACCACATTTCCCAACACACTCGATCCCCTTTGTCCGGACACACTTTTCTGGGTCATGCCCGGCCTCGAAAGATCAACACGTCGCAGCCCTACCAAGGCACAACAGAGAGGTCAACACGCCGGTCTAAATCCTATGGCGCAGGGGTCTGGGCCCATCGCCCATTGCACACCTGCATGTTGCGTACGCGGCCGGAGAGCAGACCTAGCAACCTCCATTACAAAGGAAGTTGCGTTACGCGGTCCAACCCGGCGCGCGCCGCTCAGTCGCTGATGTCACGAAGGCTTCGGCTGATACCACGACGTCGAGTACCCATAACTGTCCCCGCGTAGATGGTTAGTGCGTATTGGCTAGTGGCCAGACTCAGATCAAATACCAAGATCTCGTTAAACGTGTTATCTTGAAATAACCGCGAATGCCAACCAGGGCCAGGCCCACCTCTCTCCTAGGTGGCCGCAACCTGCCCTATCGCTTCACCACAAAGTAACAGTTGGGGGCCTTCGGGAACTCAGGCCCACCTCTACCGGGATGGAGCCACCTGCCACTTCAGCCCCCAACATTGGAATCACTCGCGGGTACTCCTACGAGCCGACCCGACTTTAGTCACCACCTGTATCATATATTATGTATAAGTATAAACCCGTGACCACCTCCCAAGTGATCATGGACCGATAGTATAGCCTGGCAGATAGACAAGAATGTAGGGCCAATGATGATAATCTAGCATCCTATACTAAGCATTTAGGATTGCAGGTAAGGTATCAACAGTTATAGCAACAATGACAGGCTATGCATCAGAATAGGATTAATGGAAAGCAGTAACATGCTACACTACTCTAATGCAAGCTGTATAGAGGAGAGTAGGCGATATCTGGTGATCGGGGGGGCTTGCCTGGTTGCTCTGGCAAGAGAGAGGGGTCGTCAACACCGTAGTCAAACTGGGGGGTCGTCGACAGCCTCCGGGTCTACCGGAAAGAAGTAACAGAGGGGGAACACAATAAATAATAGGGCAATCAAAGCATCCTAAAGCATAATGAGGTAATACGTGGTGCTAGGTATGCCCTAACGTGGTATTAGGTGATACCGGCGAAGGAGGGAAACATCCGGGAAAGTATCCCCGAAGTTTCGCGTTTTTGAACAGATGAACCGGAGGGGGAAAGTTGTGTGTTCGCTATGCTAGGGGCGCGTGGTGGACGAACGGGCTGCACATTCGGATTTGTCTCGTCGTTCTGAGCAACTTTCATGTACAAAGTTTTTCCATCTGAGCTACGGTTTATTTTATATGATTTTCTAAAGTTTTAAAGCATTTTTAGAATCAACAGAATTAGCTTAATTTAGAAAATGCCATTATGATGTCAGCATCAGGTCAGCGTGATGTCTTCAGTCAACCAGTCAATTGACTTAGTCAAACTGACTGGAGGGTCCCACTGTCATTGGCTATTTGTTAACAAAAGTAATTAAACAAAGTTAATTAGTTTAGTTAAATGATTAGGTTAATTAAATACAATTAATTAAGTTAATTAATCTTTTAATTAATTAATTAATTAGTATATTTTTCTTTTTTTTAAACGTTTAATAGGGGCGGGCCCCACATGTCATTGGCCCTGGGGGCCATAGTGGGTTCGGTGTTAGCGGGCGCCTGGAGAGGGTGCTGGGCACCCGCCCAGGTCGACAGGGAGGGATCGGTGCTGGGCGCCGGCGGCCACAACGACGAGCGACAGCAGCGACACAGGGGGCAAAGGCTGCACATCGGCGGGCCGCGACAAGGCCGTCGCGGGACGGAAACGGCAGCGGGCGGCGCGTGCGCGCGCACACAGCAGGGAGCAGCAGCAGGCAGAGCATCGCCGACGGGCGCGGTCGTGGGTGTGTTCAGGGGTATCGGAGTGCACGCTCTTCGTGAGCGAGGGTGCGGGGAGCGTGTCGGGCGAGCGCATCGCGGTGCGGTGGGGCGTCGGGGGCGCGCGCGGCAGGGTAACGGTGACGTAGGCTGGGCGCAGCGTAGGGGAGGCGCCCGGGGCGCAGTGAGTTTGGCCCGGCGTGGTGGACGGCCAACGGGCGCGCACGGCGTCTAGGGTGACCGCGGGCGCGAACGCGGGACAGCTACGGTGGGGCGGTGAGCGTGCGTGTGGGGCGAAGAGAGGAGGGAGTGGCAGCCGAAGATGGCCTCACCGGCGTTTGGAGAGAAGACGGCGGCGAGGCTCGGTGGAGCCTTTGGGGAGGGGTTGGGGATGCGAGATCTGGCGATGGGGCGGTGGTCGGCGACGAGCGTCGGCAGAGCGGCTCCTGGCGGCATCGGCGGCAGGGGGCGTGCGACATCGGTGACGGCGGGAGGCGGGGCACTGATGCACGCGAGGGGAGTCGGGCGCGGGGAGCTCCTCTCCCCGGCACGATGCGTGCGTGCGTGTGTGCGTTGTGTGCTGGCGGCGGGTGAGGGAGACGAGGGGGAATGTGGGGATCGTGAGGGGAGTGGGGCGAGTGGCGCTAGGGTTTCGGTTGCTCGGGGGATATGGAGGAGTGGGGTGGGGACGACTGGGCCGGCCTGGTTGGCCTGGTGGCCAGCTGGGCCACGGCCCAGCAGGGGGTTTTCATTTGTTTTTTTCTTTTCTTTCACCTTTTCTTTTCTATTTAGTTTTTCTCCACTATTTTGCATTTAGTAAAGCCACCAATTGATTTTTGTAAAAAATGTAACTTGCCACATAATTCAAATTGCATTAAATGGCACTGCCACAAAAGGTTTTAATCCAAAATGAATTAGTTTAATAGTTTATAAAATACAAGAGGCATTTAGTTAATTGTTTTTGCTGCTGTTTTGTTTATATAGAGCATTTAAATACTTTACAGAAATGTGGTTTCTTCACAATAATTACCTACGCATTATTTGGCACAAACCGAACAATTTTATTTTTAATATTTGAAAACTTTTATTATTTGCTTGATTTTTAATTTGAATTCGAATCAGTTTCGAACTAACGCGAGATTAGCCACTGTAATCGAGGTGACGTGGCATCATTAGCAGAGGTTCACTGTAGCTTAAGTATCCGGGCGTCATAGTGAAACAACCCATCTGTGACATCAGAGAGCGCACCATGGGTTTGTGCTCTTCCAACTCGAAGGATCCCGTCCATGAAATGTAAGGCAACACTCTATCAGCAAATCTTACCTTTTCTAGCTTGCCAACCCGTACCCTTTGTTGTAGTAGCATTTGTCGTGCGGTGCTTTAACTGTGCCATGTTTAATTATTTCAGTTATGCAAAAATGTATTGTTCAATAGGGCTATGTGATGTTTAAGTATGAGTTGTCCACTTCAGTTTCACGAATGGCTATATTTGGTTGTTTATAGTGAGTAGATGCCTTGTTTATCTGTATTTGGTTGTTAGGTTGGTTGCAGTGCGCATTTTTCCAGTTATTGAGCAGATGCCTTGTTTATATGTATTTGGTTCTTAGTTTGGTTGCAATGAGCATTTGTCCAGTTATCAAGCAGATGCCTTGTTTATCTGTATTTGTTTGTTAGGTTGCTTTTTTAGCATTTGTCTAGTTATCAAGCAGATGCCTTGTTTATCTGTATCTGCTTGTTAGGTTGGTTGCAATGAGCATTTGTCCAGTTTTCAAGCATATGCCATGTTTATCTGTATTTGCTTGTTAGGTTGGTTGGTAATTTATGCCTTGTTTATTTCAGTCATTCACAATGTGTTGTTCATTATGTGCAAGTTGAAACTATGCCGCTCGACTACATCAATACTAGTTTGAACGGCTATATTTGGTTCCAGTTATTCCTGGTGTAGTTAACACATTCCCTTTATTTCAGTTTTACACATTTATCCAGTGTGATGTTTAAGCATTACCTACATTCTATTCATTTTCAACAATACCCGTTTGAATTGCAATATTTGATGGCTGTTAAGCCTGCTGTCGGTAACATTGCCTTCCATTTTATATCTGCTTTAACAACATGCTAAAACCAACACATTCAAGCTATCATTTGGAGATGATGTTGTTTACCTTTGCTATATTTGTTTGATGTTAAGGTTGTTGTACTTATCATGCCTTTCCACTACTTATGCAGGACAACAACGGGAGTGGCCACCATTTTCCGCCGAGGATAGCTTCATCCCTCAGCTTGTACTCCCCCCGTCGTTCCATAATGCAGTGAATATAGATCCAGGCCTGGACACTTGTTAGCTTCTAATATTGACTTGTTGCTTGTAGGTACATATGCCCTTGGCAAGGATCCATGCATCGACCCTTTTTGCGTATAGGGAAATGAGATATTCATGAACAAGCATCAAGTGAGGAAACTGATAAGGATTATTAGCAAAAAGATACGAATGGTGGCAAGCAAATTATTTGTTTATGCTCTATCCAACACAACAGTTAGCAGATGGTAACTACAAACTCTGCAGCCTTCCCTTTTTACTGCCCATAATGAGTTGTTAGACAACAATGTCTGAATCTTTTTCGTTCACAGTGGTTCCCGAAGCAGTTCACTCAAGATTACCTCATGAAGTACATGATTGGTGGACACGCAATGAAGGTTAAAGTATTTCATCCAGACTACAATGAGCATCGAGAAGTCGTAATGAAGATAGTGAAGGATGGACGGGTAGCCATTACAAGGGGTTGGCCTAGAGTCGTGTGCGCATTACGCATGGAGGAGGGCACAATATGGGCATTTCGCTTCACCTTCTCCAGCAAACAGAATGTCTTTCGCCTCTCTCTTTACAGTCTTTAGTAGAACTGTGGTTCATCATTCTTTACTTGGTGCTTTTGTAGTTCTTCGGTATTTGTACCTGTGCATTGGTGGTTGAACCTATATTTGTAATAAACATGGTTGGATATGAAATAAGTCATTGCCTACTTTTAAATTCAAAACATGTGATTTTTAAATTAGGGATTAATTAGGGATTACACTGCACACGGTTTGCAAAAGCGAAACGTCTGTGATAGACGTGGAGATCATAAACGTTTCTAGGATCCACTACGTGTGCGATCAATCTCCACTGCACACACGACATCCTCTTGAAAACTGTTTGCGTTAGGCCACCTTGTGCAAACGTTTACCACATAAAAACTGTGTGTGATGGACAGCCTTTGCCACACAGTTTCTCCTACGCACCGTGTGTGATGCATTCAATAACACAAACGATAAAGTAATATTGTGTGCAATGGAAACACTATCACAAACGATTTAATGGAGAAAATTGTGTGTGATGTACCTGTGAACGGAAACGTTTTCCTCAGAGCGACTGTGTGGGATGTACATACGAACAGAAACATTTAGTGGGGACTGACTGTGTGGGATGTACTTGTGACCGAAAAACAATTTCGCATGTATAATTGTATTTTTTAGCTCTACTGTACGTATTTCCGTATTTGAGCGTTCGTCGGTCGCACACCAACTCATTTGTTGAGCATGTGTGCCAGGAGGGCATATCCCCGACGGTTTCTGGGTCGTGTGGGAAGGACCGCCCTGTCGCCGTCACTCGCTAGGCTACGGTTCCAAATGTCATCGTGGAAAGGGGTTAAAAACCATTTGTATAGCACCAACCCGTACCAGTGAAAGCACATACCTTGATAAAGTTTTGAAGAAGTACAAAATGGAATAGTCAAATGTAACACCCCGTATGTAACTTGCCATATTTGTATTCCAACTCTTGCCATTTCCGGCACTAAGTTATGATATTTCCTCATTGTCGGGTTTTTGTCTTCGTGTGCTTTTGTCTTTGTCATGCATCTCATATCATGTCATCATGTGCACCGCATTTGCATACATGTTCGTCTCATGCATCCGAGCATTTTTCCCGTTGTCCGTTTTGCATTCCGGCGCTCCTATATCATCCGGTGTCCCTTTCTACCTCTTTTCGTGTGTGGGGATTAAACGTTTTCGAATTGGACCTAGACTTGCCAAGCGGCCTTGGTTTACTACTGGTAGACCGCCTGTCAAGTTTCGTGCCATTTGGACTTCTTCTGATACTCCAACGGTTAACCAAGGAGCCGATAAGGCCTCATGTGTGTTGCAGCCCAACACCCCTCCAAAGTGTCCCAAAATCCACCTAAACCTCCTCCATCATCTAGGTCGTTCGATCACGATTGAGTGGCCGCAAACCATGCTCAATTTGGAGCCTCCTAGCTCCCTCTACCTATAAAAAGGCATCTTTTCAGGACCCCGATCCTAAGTCACACCGATCTAGCATGTAACACATCATATCACTTTGCGGCCTCACACACGGTATTCCCACGGGTGCCACCTTACCTGGCCCGGGACCGTTTGCGCTTTTTGGCTCACGTATATGATAGTGTCGCTAGCATCCATATGACAAAGAACCTGGGCCGACATGGCTAGTCGTGAACCCAAAGCGGCACCAACCTATGGGGACAGGCATACATGAATCACATCGAGCATGTCGGTCAGCAGCGTGTGAATCCGGGCTGTAGCACTGGGCTAACAGGACTCCGGGAACCCGGGCTGTAGCAGGCTAGGCAGGACTCCGGATGTCACCGCGTGACATTTCCCCGAAGGGACAGACACAGGAACGAAGTGAATCACATGCCGGCCAGTCAAGTGTCCTGAGCAGTAGTGCTGGGCTAGCAGGACTCCAGTGAACCGGGCTGTAGCGGACTACTATCGCTCAGAAAGCACTAGACTACATCTCCCCATATGATAGGCTGCCAAGGATAAACAACTAGATTGTCGGATCCCACACATATCAAGCATTTCAATCATACACACAATATGCTCAATATGTGCAAATACAACATGGCATCACAACATAACTCTACGACTCAAGTATTTATTCATTAGGCTCCGAGGAGCGAGATATTACAAACATGGGTCTCATGACCCAACATTCAGAGCATACAAGTCAAAGCACAAGCGGGAGCTTAACATGTCTGAGTACAGACAACTACAAATGAAGAAGGCTGAGAAGCCTGACTATCTACCAGATCCTGCTGAGGGCACAAGATCGTAGCTGAGGTAACAGGCTAAACGTCGAAGTCCACGTGGAACTACTAGCGAGACTGAAATCTCTCTGCAAAACATAAAATAAGCAAACGTGAGTACAAATGTACCCAGCAAGACTTACATCAGAACTATCTACATATGCATTAGTATCAACAAAGGGGTGGTGGAATTTAACTGCAGCAGGCAAGCTTTGACTCGGTGGCTATCCTGAACTACGACTGCAAGTAACTCTTTGAGGTGGCGCACACGAGTCCACAAATTCACCATACCAATACACCACTATGGATCCGCTCCCGTCTCCCTGCAAGAACGCCATCCATAGCACTCACGCTTATCTTGCGCATTTTAGAGTATCCACTTTCACATGTCTATGAACTGTACAAGGGGTCCAAGTTTCCATATCCGAGGAATCCGGCTTTCGAATAGATAATGATAACCCTGCAGGGGTGTACTTCTTCACACACGCTCTCGCCACTTATCGCCCTGTACACGTCATGTACCTCGGCAACCTTCAAGCGGAAGCCGGGCGAGGGAGTCGGCCACGACCTGACTAACCACACAAGCGTCCAGGTTTATCACCTATTCGGGTTCCATCCGCAAGGAGATCCGGCCGGGGTGTCGCTCACGGCCCCAAACGATGTGAGCAGGGTTCCCAAGCCCACCAACCGGGTGCCACTTGGTACACCGTGCCACTATGCCTAGTCTGTCCCAGGCCCACCTGTACCGGGTGCCACTTGGTAGACTACTAACACTACCTACAAACACCAGAAACTAGTTGCAACTCCTGGACAGAGATCAAGTTGATTAATAAGTCGAGAGAGCTTGGAGCGCCCGGAGCCCAATGTGTGGTAGTAACTGTTCATGGATCACAAACACATAACTCAGTTCCTGAGGACGGCTTCAATGAGACAACTCACCATGTACTCCTACATGGCCTCTCACCGCTACCTTTACCAAATCGTGTTCACACACTTAGCTCTCAGCGGTAGGACATGTTCACCACGTTCCAATTCATTCCCGATGAATCATACCTGACTCAACTCTAAGCAGTAGCAGGCATGACAACAAGCAAGAATGAGTAGGCACATCAGGGCTCAAACAACTCCTACTCATGCTAGTGGGTTTCATCTATTTACTGTGGCAATGACAGGTCATGTAGAGGAAAGGGGTTCAACTACCGCAGCATGTAACAGTTGAATCGTTGTTGTCCTAATGCAGTAAAAGAGAGCAGGAGCGAGAGAGTGGGCTTGTATCGGAATGAACAAGGGGTTTTTGCTTGCCTGGCACTTCTGAAGATAATATAACTCTTCATCGGTGTCATAGATCACGTCACCGGAAACATCGACTACTAAGAGGGAACAACCACCGGCAAACACAAAAGGGAACCACAATCAATGCAATGCACATTCATATGAATGATATGTCATAATAAAGTACTGAATTGACCTAGTGCAATAGTTAGTCATATTCATTGAAGTGGAATTCAAACCTATAGCAAATTCCAACTCCAAAACTAATTACCATTTATTCCATAATCATGAATTGTCCTATTCGGTGAGGTTAACTTGTTCAAACATGCATGAAAGTGCCATAAACAGATTCCTTGGATTTTTCTGATCATTTTTCATATATAATTTATCTTATTTGGAGTTACGATTGAGTTTTTATGATTTTTAGAAGTTTTGGGTATTTTCTGAATTAAACAAATCATTTCTGATTTATTTAAAATCCAGAAAAGGATTACTGCGTCAGCCTAACATCATCATGACGTCAGCAGGTCAACGGGCGCGGTCCAGGTCAAACCTGACGCGTGGGTCATGTTGGTCAGTGTGACAAGGCAGGAACAGAGGTTGACCAGTGGGGTCGGTCAACGCTGAGGTGGCAAGGTCAAACAGACCAGTGGGGCCACGGCCATTAGCTTAAATTAAACAGGGAATAACCCTGTGGTTAATTAACGGGTGGGGCCCGTCTGTAAGTGGGTCAGGGGGGTATTTAAGGTGGGTAATTTGTGCCTAACGACACGTTTAACCGACGGCTAAACGCCGGCGACCACAGGCCGCGGCGGAGGGGCTCGGGTTCGCTCCCCCGGCGCCCAAACGAGCAGCCAAGGGCAGCTACGGGGAGCTGGAGCTCACCCGCATCTAGCGCGGCAAGTGGTGGCAGCAGGGACGGCCGGAGCTCGCCGGAGACGAGCTCGGGGCGGCGCCGGCATTCGGTTGCAGGTGAGGCGATGGCTATAGCGCTCAAGGGGAAACGGAGAGGGAGGAACGTATGAGAGCTCACGGGGGGGGGCTAGCGGGGAAGACGGCGAAGTCGGGGAAGCTCTGGACGCGCCGAATCGGAGCCGGTGATCTTCGGTGCCCGTCGGTGAAGACGATGACGGGGGCGACGAAGAAGGGCCTCCGGGCGTCGCGTATCTCGGTGGAGAGGGCAAGGCAGACGCGGTGGAGCTCCTAGGCTCAGCAGCAGGGCGAGGGGTGGTCGGTGGCCTTGGGTACGGCGATCGGCGGCGGTGTTCGGACGCGAGCGAGGGAGCAGAGGAGGTGGGGAACCAGAGAGCAAGGGGAAAGTGAGGGGAGGCGTTGGGCGTCTCCGTGGCGTGGCTGGAAGCGCCGGGTCGTCGCGCTGGAGCAGGAGGTGGCGTCGTCGGCCACGCGTGTGCAGGCACGCAGCTGCTTCTCCTCCTGGCAGGAGGAAGAAGACGGCGTTGCCCCTGTGGGCTGGGCCAGAACAGGAGTTGGGCCAGGCAGGTAAGTCAGGTAAGGCCCTGCTTTTTCTATTTTCTGTTTGTTCTGTTTTCTATTTCATTTTATTTTGCCACTGTTTTCAGATTCAAAATAATTTCAAACAGTGCCAAAACATTCTGAGATATTTTACGTTACCTCTCTGGACTAATCCAAAAGTACATAAAACATTTCAAAGCTTTTGAAAATATATTCATTATATATTATGAATATATCCCCAAATTCAAATAGATTATTGATTTAAATTCAGAGACCAAATAATTCCTTAAAAATGTTCCAGAATTTTGGTTTGATATATAAATCTTGCCAAAATTCACAAAACTATTTTTAGGGCATTTTGGATTCACGGAATGCAATTTAAAGGGTGCTTGCCCTTCTTTTGATCAGATTTCTGAGGTTTCAACAATCCTCAATTCAAGTTTCAGAAATTTAGACATGATGCAGGATGCTTATGAGACTAATTGCAATCAAGTTCTAGGGCTGTGACAACTCACCCCCACTAAACAAGAATCTCGCCCCGAGATTCAAGACGTGAGGTAAGAAGACAGAGGGGACACAAAGCTAACACCATCTTCATGATCCGATTGCCCTCCTCGAAGATGTTGATTCATTTCTCCAATTGATCTTGACGTCTTTGCGTCTGAGCTCTTCATCCAACACGATGACGGTGGAAGGAAACTCTACAGGAAACGATCTTATCAAAGATCGAGCAACTCAAGATCAACTCATGGAGTGAGATGTTAAAACATCTGTTGGGCTGAGACACAAAACGCACATCGAGAGAGATGGGAGGTAAAAGATGACAGGGGTTCAAATTGGTAGGCAACAATTCCATGTTGGAGTAGGATGGTGCATGGTTTCAAAGTAGCGAGGAAGTAATTTGCCATGACTCCATAACGAGGCACCTTAGGGAAGGTGGCTCGTAGAATTATTCCCTTAAGTGGCAAAAGAATTACTTTTGACACATAGATCAATAAAATTCTCTATACCAGCCTAGGGAAATCTCGAGCAATCGTTTGGCGGAGTAAGTAGGGATGGCATACCGAGAGTAGAATGGATGATGTGGACTACCTTGTTGAAGACAACACAATGGATGATTTTTGCTTATCACCGGAAATGGAAGGGACCCATGGTAAGTCCACTTTTGAAGATGATCCTGAACAACAACTACTGAGGTGCAAGCTGGGAACAAAATGCGAATGTTGGGAATGATTCTGGTAACTGGGGAAGAACTCAACAGTCGAGAGTGTTTCCAACGTTCCAATGGTTATAGAATCATCGAAGAAACTGAGAGCACAAGGATCCCTAAGGAACAACTTCTAGAATAGGTCACACTAAGTCCTCATGGAGAAGATGGTCAAATAGCTCAATCAAGATACTACAATGATAGATCTTCCGGCTAGGTGTGTCGGTCAGAGCATCAACCTCGTCGGGACCTACATCATAGATCTTGGAGATGTTCCAACCATCATATCTGCCTGAGATTCAGATCTGGTTGGTAACAGGATATTTCAGACATCATGTCTGGAAAAGAAAGTTTAGAACACAAATCGACGAGATGATGTTGCGAGATTCTCGGGAAATGAACTACGGTAGTAAGCTCCAAAACATGAGGTGGTTCTGCTAAGACATGTGAACATGTTGTCCCAGACAAGCATGACCATGTAGTAGTCTTATAATAAAAACACTACCGAGTTCAAGTGGGGAACCATCATCGAGGATAACAAAGTCCTTGCATAAGGCATCCTTAAGAAGGAACTTCTTCTCCTTGAACAAATCAATCAGTGGCTTGGTGTGCTAGGGACACATATGGACTGGAGGTAGCGAGCCTATCAAACCATAGAATACTTCGCACATGCATGACTAACTTGGGATGACTCCAAAGGAAGCAAAACAAGCTTTCTCGAATCCACGGCGGCAACTTGCATCAAATGCACATGAATTAGAGGAAGTTACGTATTTCAACCGGACATATGCTTCATGAACGGGACATGATGGCAATTCTTATAAAGTTTCCAACACTAGTATAATGTTCAACATGAATCATGAGGGACACAAAATGCTGCTGATGGGCTCAACAGCAACTCATCGGAATCTCCATATCACTGGACTTCCACCATCATGTGAACATGGTGATAGCATTGGTCGGACCAAAAGATGTAATGGTGTATGCTCGAGGGATCAACCATGAGTAAGACAATGTTACAAACATCGTTGGTTCTGATTTGATTTGACGATAGCCCACACTCAAATCAAAGGATTGATAAGACAATAGCGCCGACAGTTGATCACGTGGATCAATCGATGAAGATATTATCTTTCTTCAACACAGATACAATATATCCCTTAGGGATGAGCGTGGTAGGACAAGCTTTTATATTCCAACTCTCCAAGTTGTTGTTAAGCTTAACCAACTATTTCAGGGTATCCGACACAGATTCTTGGAGAAGGAGTGGTTTACAAGAAACCAACTTGATCACGAACTCAACATAGCGGTCAGGTGACAACCTGGTAACACTTCTGAGAAGATATTCAGAAATTCACGAACCACCTATATGTTATGAAGCTCAAGAACAATCTTGCTTTGCGAGGCAAGACGATGTGACCAATAGAGCAAGGGTTTGACACAATCCTAACTCATTGACCGAATAGTGCACCAGAAATAAGGACAAGGTAGCACGATGAATCCTAGAATAGTGATTCGATAACCAACACGCTAAGAATGATAATAATGTCCATAACTACCAAGCAACACGGTTGCTAGGAGTATTGATTTCATACATCATGGTTCACTTGTCGGTACTCTGGTTGCAACAACACGGAACCAAGGAGAGAATGATGATGGAGAGAAGTATCACTGCATCAAGAGTGTATAAGAGATGGTGCAATTCTCATGACAATCCTGACATAAAGGGGGTAATACTCCAGGATAGAACAGAGAAAAAGCTGGATTGGCATTTTGATCTGCGAAATACAACTACTTTGACCCAATCCTAGATATGGATGAGGTGCTGGAGTTTGTTTCTCCTAGTCATTCCAGAATAGAATGGCTTGACGGGCCACAAGAATAATAGGCATCGATGAGCACGAATGCACAACTAGTCCTGACTATCAAGTGATAGACTAGGGTCGGGATACAACTGAGAAGGGTCAACTCAAGGAACATATAACTTTCTGAGTTGTGGATGCATAGATTAGTATGTCGAACGAGTTCAACATATTTCTTCCGGATAATCCGTGCAAAAAGGTAGAACTAGCAGAGTCACAGCATAGAATGGAGACCTCATCAAAAGCACTCTTGTTGTGATCATTGGTTCAAGATCTTTTGCCATAAGAAGTTCATGATATTTGGAAGAGGATATACCATGAACCTCGAGGACTATCGCAAAGGATACTAATATCCTAAAGGAACAAGCAACACTATCAACACGAGGTAAGTAGAGTGAATCTTGGGTCAAGAACCCAGGAGTAGAATACCTACTACTAAATGGCATCATGGGATGCTTTCGAGAATGGTGGCCAGAATCATCACACTGGGAACACAAAACATGGCTAGATTACTAGGTGATCCTCTAAGACACCTAGGGTCATAATAATAGCTCCAACATATATGCCGAGGCAACGGAGTACCTCAACTTGACGATTAGTGTGGTTAATCTGGCCCAAAGGAACATCGAGAATGGAAAGAAGGGATTTGCAAATGCATCAGACTATTTAGAAACTTGGGATGACTCGGACAGCATAACGGCTGTAAATGCTCAAAATGATTTGAGACATCCTGCAAAATGGTGGCTTAACCACTCAACATCACAATATCAAAGTTCTGAGGCCAGCTATGAACATATGGAAGTAGTAGGAACTGAACTGAGGCTTGAACTCAACAATCCTAGGCAACTACGATTTAGTAACACGTCATCCTGAGAGATAGAAGAGAAGCCTAGTACTTAACCCCGTAGAAAAGATAAGATGACTCAGATCAGAAGGTCATGAGGGTAAGGAGTAAAAAGAGCCTTACGTTCCCTTCCACAATCAATTCCCTTATATAACTAAAGCATTTCTAGACTCAACTTCGATCAGTATGGCTTGGTAATCCTATAGGCAGTCAGGCTCTGATACCAAAGCTGTCAGGACCCCGATCCTAAGTCACACTGATCTAGCATGTAACACATCATATCACTTTGCGGCCTCACACACGGTATTCCCACGGGTGCCACCTTACCTGGCCCGGGACCGTTTGCGCTTTTTGGCTCACGTATATGATAGTGTCGCTAGCATCCATATGACAAAGAACCTGGGCCGACATGGCTAGTCGTGAACCCAAAGCGGCACCAACCTATGGGGACAGGCATACATGAATCACATCGAGCATGTCGGTCAGCAGCGTGTGAATCCGGGCTGTAGCACTGGGCTAACAGGACTCCGGGAACCCGGGCTGTAGCAGGCTAGGCAGGACTCCGGATGTCACCGCGTGACATTTCCCCGAAGGGACAGACACAGGAACGAAGTGAATCACATGCCGGCCAGTCAAGTGTCCTAAGCAGTAGTGCTGGGCTAGCAGGACTCCGGTGAACCGGGCTGTAGCGGACTACTATCGCTCAGAAAGCACTAGACTACATCTCCCCATATGATAGGCTGCCAAGGATAAACAACTAGATTGTCGGATCCCACACATATCAAGCATTTCAATCATACACACATTATGCTCAATATGTGCAAATACAACATGGCATCACAACATAACTCTACGACTCAAGTATTTATTCATTAGGCTCCGAGGAGCGAGATATTACAAACATGGGTCTCATGACCCAACATTCAGAGCATACAAGTCAAAGCACAAGCGGGAGCTTAACATGTCTGAGTACAGACAACTACAAATGAAAAAGGCTGAGAATCCTGACTATCTACCAGATCCTGCTGAGGGCACAAGATCGTAGCTGAGGTAACAGGCTAAATGTCGAAGTCCACGTGGAACTACTAGCGAGACTGAAATCTCTCTGCAAAACATAAAATAAGCAAACGTGAGTACAAATGTACCCAGCAAGACTTACATCAGAACTATCTACATATGCATCAGTATCAATAAAGGGGTGGTGGAGTTTAACTGCAGCAGGCCAACTTTGACTCGGTGGCTATCCTGAACTACGACTGCAAGTAACTCTTTGAGGTGGCGCACACTAGTCCACAAATTCACCATACCAATACACCACTATGGATCCGCTCCCGTCTCCCTGCGAGAATGCCATCCATAGCACTCACGCTTATCTTGCGCATTTTAGAGTATCCACTTTCACTTGTCTATGAACTGTACAAGGGGTCCAAGTTTCCATATCCGAGGAATCCGGCTATTCGAATAGATAATGATAACCCTGCAGGGGTGTACTTCTTCACACACGCTCTCGCCACTTATCGCCCTGTACACGTCATGTACCTCGACAACCTTCAAGCGGAAGCCGGGCGAGGGAGTCGGCCACGACCTGACTAACCACACAAGCGTCCAAGTTTATCGCCTATTCGGGTTCCATCCGCAAGGAGATCCGGCCGGGGTGTCGCTCACGGCCCCAAACGATGTGAGCAGGGTTCCCAAGCCCACCAACCGGGTGCCACTTGGTACACCGTGCCACTGTGCCTAGTCTGTCCCAGGCCCACCTGTACCGGGTGCCACTTGGTAGACTACTAACACTACCTACAAACACCAGAAACTAGTTGCAACTCCTGGACAGAGATCAAGTTGATTAATAAGTCGAGAGAGCTTGGAGCGCTCGGAGCCCAATGTGTGGTAGTAACTGTTCATGGATCACAAACACATAACTCAGTTCCTGAGGACGGCTTCAATGAGACAACCCACCATGTACTCCTACATGGCCTCTCACCGCTACCTTTACCAAATCGTGTTCACACACTTAGCTCTCAGCGGTAGGACATGTTCACCACGTTCCAATTCATTCCCGATGAATCAGACCTGACTCAACTCTAAGCAGTAGCAGGCATGAAAACAAGCAAGAATGAGTAGGCACATCAGGGCTCAAACAACTCCTACTCATGCTAGTGGGTTTCATCTATTTACTGTGGCAATGACAGGTCATGTAGAGGAAAGGGGTTCAACTACCGCAGCATGTAACAGTTGAATCGTTGTTGTCCTAATGCAGTAAAAGAGAGCAGGAGCGAGAGAGTGGGCTTGTATCGGAATGAACAAGGGGTTTTTACTTGCCTGGCACTTCTGAAGATAATATAACTCTTCATCGGTGTCATCGATCACGTCACCGGAAACATCGTCTACTAAGAGGGAACAACCACCGGCAAACACAAAAGAGAACCACAATCAATGCAATGCACATTCATATGAATGATATGTCATAATAAAGTACTAAATTGACCTAGTGCAATAGTTAGTCATATTCATTGAAGTGGAATTCAAACCTATAGCAAATTCCAACTCCAAAACTAATTACCATTTATTCCATAATCAGGAATTGTCCTATTCGGTGAGGTTAACTTGTTCAAACATGCATGAAAGTGCCATAAACAGATTCCTTGGATTTTTCTGATCATTTTTCATATATAATTTATCTTATTTGGAGTTACGGTTGAATTTCTATGATTTTTAAAAGTTTTGGGTATTTTCTGAATTAAACAAATCATTTCTGATTTATTTAAAATCCAGAAAAGGATTACTGGGTCAGCCTGACATCATCATGATGTCAGCAGGTCAACGGGCGCGGTCCAGGTCAAACCTGACGCGTGGGTCCCGTTGGTCAGTGTGACAAGGCAGGAACAGAGCCTGACCAGTGGGGTCGGTCAACGAAGAGGTGGCAATGTCAAACAGACCGGTGGGGCCATGGCCATTAGCTTAAATTAAACAGGGAATAACCCTGTGGTTAATTAACGGGTGGGGCCCGTCTGTAAGTGGGTCAGGGGGGTATTTAAGGTGGGTAATTAGTGCCTAACGATGCGTTTAACCGACGGCTAAACGCCGGCGACCACAGGCCGCGGCGGAGGGGCTCGGGTTCGCTCCCCCGGCGCCCAAATGAGCAGCCGAGGGCAGCTACGGGGAGCTGGAGCTCACCCGCATCTAGCGCGGCAAGTGGTGGCAGCAGGGATGGCCGGAGACGAGCTCGGGGCGGCGCCGGCGTTCGGTTGCAGGTGAGGCGATGGCTACAGCCCTCGAGGGG